>NC_063344.1:18544288-18618657 GCF_021869965.1 Rhincodon typus | reverse complement strand
TCATGTAGCAGGGAGTCTTCAGTTGGGGGAATTGGAGGACCCTATGTCAGGAATGGTCATGTAGCAGGGAGTCTTCAGTTGGGGGAATTGGAGGCTCAAGTGTTCAGGGAGCCCCAGATCAGCAAGATGCGAGAGAATATGCAATGTGTTGTAAATAATTCGCCAAATTCCCATCAGCACCCCTTGGAAAGACTGTCTTCTGCTTCTTTAAAATTTCGAGTCAGTTCAGTTGAACAATATTGAACAGCTTAACTTATTGGCACTGCTTTAGCCTGGAATATTAACAGTCCCAGTGACTCTTTGAAGTGTTTTCCTGAGCTCTCTGTTATTGGGGAAAGAACCAAACTTTGCCAAGCTCAGATGGTTTCAGTTTAGAGCTGGCAATGCTGAGGCGAAGCTTCGGTTGATTGGATACAGAGAGTAAGGATAGCCATGAGAGACAGGGTATCCCTCGCAGATCAGGTCATTTTTGCATCACCCCATGATTTATGTTGTAATGTGGGCCCCATGCTGTTGTGAGTGAACAGCAACAAGCTTTGCTGCTCATAACTATACACTGAGGCTACCTATGTGAGCTCTAGCTCCCTGTGATTACATATCACTATCTCCTTGCACACACGCTCTGGGACGATACTTAAAAGTACAATTTCACAGAACTTCAGGAGGCCATTCAGCCCATCGTGCCTGCACCAACTCTCCTTCATGTCTTATTTCCATTCTGCTGCCTTTCCCATACCCTTGCTGATTGTTTCTATTTGAATAATCATCAAATGCCTTCTTGAATACCTCAGTGCCTCCACTGCACTGCCAGGCAATGGATTCCAAACGTTAACTACTCACTGAATGAAGAAGTTTTTTTCTCACATCACACTCACTTCATTTGCAAATCTCTTTAACTCTGTGGCCCTTCAGTCTTGATCCTTTTGCAAGCAGGAGCAGTTTCTCCTTATCTACTCTATCCAATCCGCTCATGATTTTGAAAACCTCTATCAGATCTCTCTCACTCTTCTCCTGTCCGGACAGAACAGGCCAAACCTCTCCATTCTATCCTCATAACTGAAGTTTCTCATCCTGGAACCGTTCTTGTAAATGTCTTCAATACTCTCTCTAATATGTCCACATCCTACCTGAATTGTAGCATCCAGAATAAGATGCAGTACTCCAGCTGATATCTAACAAGTGTCTTATAGCACCTCCTTGCTCTTATATTCCATGCCCTCTGCAATGTATGATATGTGAGCACATTGCTAACTCAACATAAGAGGGAGCTTTATTGGGAGTAAGCACATTGATTGCTACATTACCGGAGGAAGCCATTTGAACCATCCAGCCTGTGCTGGCTCTTTGATGCTCTGGTCCCTGCCCTTTCCCCAGAACCAGGCACATCTGTTTCCAGTCAAATATTTATACGATTCCTGTTAAAAAGTTCTCACTGAATCTGTTGCCATCATCCTTTCAGGCAAGTCCTTAACAAATTGCTGCATAAAAATAATTCTCCTCATCTCCTCACTGGTTCTTGTACCAATTATCTTTGATCCATGATCTCTGGTTACTGACCCTCCTCTGACTGAGATTTGCTATTCTTTTCCTATTTGCTCTACAACCCACACGAACCTTACCATTTTGAATTAAAAATATTGCGATACTTCTTATATCTTCCTTTGCTGCTCGAGGAGTGTTTTCAAGGATCTAGACAATCGAAGCAGTTATTTATCACGACATTGGGAATAGATGAACATCATAAGCTGCTGTTCCACTCATTTTCTCTTCTGCTTCACCTCTCTTTGGGCTCCCTGTTCACAACTGCCTACGCTGGAGCTACACTGTCTTCTTCAGAGGTTAATATGCACATTGTCCACAAAAGGAGGGCTACTCTTGGCAGAGGTGCCATCTTATCAACAAGCTGTTAAACCGGGGTCCCTCAGATAAATGTAATTTCCATGCGATTATCTGAAGAGCAGAGCAGCCTTCTCAATGCTCTATGTGCCCCTCAACATCACAACAACTGGCCAATAACACATCGCTGCTTATGGGAGTTAGCTGTGAGCAAGTTGGTTGCCACGTTTTGTTCAATGCAACAGTGGCTGCAGTTAAGAGATGATTGGGTGTAAATACTTTGGGATCGCATGAGGGAACTATGAGAAACAACGTACTTGAATTTATAGTTTACATTTTGTATTAAGAAGGAAGATACTTGATTTTAATTTCATTTTTAAAGTTGTTTTTGTGAGCTTGGTGCTAAGACATTTGGAAGCATGTTTTTTATACATGCATTTATAATGGGATTCTACAACCCTTGAGATGAAGAAATACAGATTAGGACACTAAAAAAGAAATTGAAAATAACTATGCTGTTGCTGTGTGACAGGGGACCAGTGATACACAAACACATAGGAAAATTCAAGAAGTGTGTGTGTGTGTATGTGTGCGCATGTACGTATGAGTGTGTGTATGTGTATGCGTGCATGTGTGCGTGCGCGTGTATGCGTGCATGTATGTGTGCATGTGTGAGAGAGTGGATGTGATGATGTGGAGGTGCCGGTGTTGGACTGGGGTGGACAAGGTCAGAAATCACATGACACCAGGTTATAGTCCAACAGGTTTATTTGAAATCGCAAGCTTTTGGAGCTTCGCTCCTTCTTGAAGTGTTAGTGAGAGGTGGTATCAGATGCAGAATTTATAAGTAAAAGATCAAACAGTCACACCACTGGTGAGGATGTATTAAACAAACCTAAGATGCTGTTAAAACTTTAATCAGTTAAAAGGAGGCACAGGTGTTAGATCCTGCAAGCCATCTGTCAACTGCATTTAGGAAATTCATGTTTACTCTGAAGTTAAACTAAGAGTGAATTTAGTTTGGAGTTTGTTGTCAGTGGCTCAGGGAGAGATGCAAGCTGAAGATAAAGCAACGAGTAAATGCACGAAAATTCACTAGAAGGAAACCAAGTGCAGCTGTGCCAACCTGTGCAAGAAGCCTTGATGTGGAGATAGTGGTTTTGGTGTCTGTAAGGATATTGCCAGAATTTTTTGTTCTTATTCATTTGGTCTTTGCTGCTTAGGCCAGTATAGTTGAACATCCCTAGTTGCCCTGGAGAGCATGTGCCTTCTTGAACAGCTGTAGTCCATTTGGTGTCACTACTCCCACAATGCTAACAGGGAGGGAATTCCAGGATCTTGATCCAGTGACACTTAAGGAATGGTGATATAATTCCAAGTCAGGATGGTGAGTGGCTTGGAGAGGAGCTTGCAAGTGGAGGTGTTTCCATGTATCTGCTGCCCTTGTTCTTCTAGATGGTAGAGGTTACAATTTTGGAAGGTCCTGTCTAAGCCTTGGTGAATTTCTGCACTATGTCGTGTAGATAGTAGACACTGCTGCTACTAAGCGTGTCTGGTGGAGGACGTGAATGCTAATGGATACTGTACCAATCAATTGAGCTGTTCTGTCCCGGATGGTGTCAAGCTTTGAGTGTTGTTGAAGCTGCACTCATCCAAGCATGTGGGGGGAGAGTGGTATTCCATCACACTGCTTGCACATGCCTTATAGATGGACAGGCTTTAGGGAGTCAGGAGGTGAGTAACTCGCTGCAGGATTCCTAGCCTCTCGCCTGCTCTTGCAGTCACAATCTCCATATGGATAAAAGGAGTAGGGTGAGATTGAATCAGTTTCTGGGTTTTGCAGTGAAATCTTTCCAACTTCTATGTCGAGTGTATAACAACTCATATAAATTTTAGTTCTTTGTGTCAAAACTGCGCTAACAGACTCTTGTGGACATGTTCAGAAACTGCCCCTACAGTGAGAAAAAATGTCAGGATCTGTCAAGCCAGGTTGACTCTGGGATGTAAGATTATAAGACCTAGGAACTGAAGTTATCCATTCAGCCCATTGAGTCTACTCCACTATTCAATAAGATTATGGCTGACCTGATAATCCTGAATTCCACTTTCCTGCCTTTTACTCAGCAGATTGACTTGCATTAATGTCTGCTGGAATTATGACAATGTGAAAGGTGCTATAGAAATGCAGCTCTGTGGATCTTTGATTATGGGATCTTACTGTGCAGGAAATGACTGCCTGTGTTGCCCCGGTGATAACAGTGGCTACATTCCAGGAGTGTTTTTATAATAAATATAAATGGTCTATGCATGATGTATTTTTGGCTCAATTCAGAGAGCTGTGATCAGATGCTATTAATAAAGCCAAGTCTGTCTTAACGTCTTGTTCATTTTGACTATTGTTTGCAGGACGGCAGTGAGCCGAGAACCCAATGAATGTATGTCACAATGATGATGACAGATCAGATTCCCTTGGAACTGCCACCTTTACTCAATGGGGAGCTCCCCATGATGCCTCACTTGGTGAATGGGGACGGTTCGCAACAGGTGAGTCAGGTGACTGTTTGGCGAAGACCACGGGGAAGTAATGTCATTTTAGCCGGGCTCAGGGAGCATGGGTACATATGGCTGTCAACTGTGAGCACCCTTTATCACAAATAAAAACGGAAAGAACTGCAGATGCTGTAAGTCAGGAACAAAAACAGAAGTTGCTGGAAAAGCTCAGCTGGTCCGGCAGCATCTGTGAAGAAGAAAAAAAAGTTGACGTTTCGGGTCTGGTGACCCTTCCTCAGAACTGATGGTGGCTGGGAAAACATTGGTTTGTATGCAGAAAATAGGGAGGGGGATGGGGTAGGGAGTAAATGATAGGATGGAGCCTGAAGAGAGAGAAGAGCAGTTGGATAGACAAAGGAGTTGATAAAGATCTGGGGAAACGAAGTGTAGACTGGGTGACCGCTTTGCCGAACATCAGGGCAGTGGATTTGATGATGTGGCCTGCATTTATATGTCTGTTCATATATGTAGGCATCCCAAAGTAATAGGCAAATGTAGATTTCTATGCCTTTTGCCTTCAGACCTAAACACAAGTTAGTCTGATGCCCTGTCTCGCTCTCTGATAACTTGCCTTACAAGCCTTTCCACCAAGCTTTGACGTAAAATTCAAGATTGCAGCGTTCCAGGTAGTTAGAGAAACGTATGAATTAAGAGCAGGACATGGTTTCCCATTCAGTACAGAGGGAATGCGACATTGTCAGAGATGCCATCCAATGCATGAGGCATTAGACAGAGGTTTCTGTCTGTCCTCTTATGTGGATGTGCAATTTATCAGAGCCACTTGAACAAGGACTCAAGAATACTCCCCAGTGACCTATCCAATATGCATCCCTCAATCAATGCATCACCATCACTGAATTTTGTAAAAACCCATCTGGTTCACTAATATCTCTTGGGAAGGAAATCTGCCATCCTTCCTTTGTCTGGCCTACATGTGACTCCGGACCCACAGCAATGTAGTTATCTCAAAACTGCCCTCTGAAATCACCAAGTATTGCACTCAAGAGCAAATAGGAATGGGCAACAAATGCTGACCTTGTCAGTGATGCCCATATCCAGTGAAAGACTTTTTGATTAAAAAAAAAACTACAACAAAAAAAAGGATCATCTGGCCATTATGACTTGCTGTTTGTGGGAGCTTGCTGTGTATAAATTGGACACTATGTTTAGGCTAGTAGAAAAGTGACTACACTTCTGTAAAGGGCTTTGACTTAAGATGTTCTGACAACATCCTGAAGATGTGAGCGGGGCTTTTTGTTTGTCTGTTCTCTTTTGTTGAAGGGAGGGAGGGAGGAAGAACAATGTTTGATGAAAGAGAGAGAGGGAGGAATGCAAACTGAAGAATGCCACAAGCTGCCAGAACTCCAAATTGTTTCAAGCAATGATCGAGTGGTGCTGGTATTTCCCAGTGTTGCTTGCAGCACTGATCCGCAGATTATTGCCACAGGGATCCTGAATTGTTTCAGTGTGGAGTTAGTGTCTCGGTAGACATGCAGTAACTCCTCACCTCCTGCCTGTGTGCTTCCTGCATACTTGTGAAACTGGTTTCCAAACATCCTTGCCAGAACATCTGGCTGTATCTGTTAGAACTTGGATCTTTTTGCTAAGAATACCAAGTGATGTTTCAGTCCAGGAGGACAGAGGGGGGAAGTGGTGAGAGTATGTGCTTATTCATTTTAATCATTACAAAGCTGTTGGGGGACTGGGGTTGGGAACCACCTCGCTGGTGTTAGATTGTGGCTCACGAGCAATCACGGCCAAAGGCTTTCACTGAGCTCGACTTAAACAGAGGTGTTCAATTCACCAGAGCTCCTTGTTTACTATTCACGCATAATTTAACACTTGCTCTGCTGCCTTCATGAAGAATGGTGTTCCTTACCATGGATTGCTGGAGTGGGTTGATCATCATGTAGACTTCTCATAGAATCCCTACAGTATGCAGACAGAGACCATTCGGCCCCTTGAGATGCACCAGCCTCTGGATAGCATCCCAACCAGACCCACTCAACCCTGTATTTACCACGGTTAATCCACCTAGCCAGCACATCCCTGGACAGTGCTGGGTAATTCAGCATGGAGCCACCTAACCTGCACATCCTTGGGCTGTGGGAGCACCCAGAGGAAACCCACGCAGACACGGGGAGAATGTGCAAACTCCACACACGCAAGCGCACACACGGAGTTGCCAGAGGGTACAATCAAACCCAGGTCCCTGGCACTCTGAGGCAGCAGTGCTAACCACTGACCCTCAGGGCCAACCCAAGTGACACATATTGACATTGGTGTTCCATTCGGACTCTCTGCATCCAGTGATATCCTTGGTTCCCTCACTGAGGGAGTGCTGCATTGTTGGAGGTACCAACTACTGGGGTGGCACGGTGGCTCAGTGGTTAGCACTGCAGCCTTATAGCGCCAGGGACCCGGGTTCGATTCCAGCCTTGGGCAACTGTCTGTGTGGATTTTGCACATTCTCCCCGTGTCTGTGTGGATTTGCTCCAGTTTCCTCCCACGGTCCAAAGATGTGCAGGCTAGGTGGATTGGCCATGCTAAATTGCCTGTAGTGTTCAGGGGTGTGTGGGTTTTAGGGGAATGGGTCAGGGTGGGATGCTCCAAGGGTTGGTGTGGACTTGTTGGGCCGAAGGGCCTGTTTCCACACTGTAGGGATTCTATGACTCCAAACCAAAGCCTTGACTGCTCACACCCGAATGGATTTGTAAAATCCCACAGCCACTATTTCAAAGTGGGGGTGGGGGACAAGTCAAGACAGCTGATCTGTTCCATTAATGTTTGAGGGAGCTTGTTGTGTGTGAATTAGCTGCTGTGTTTTCTACATTGTAACAGGGATGATGCTTAAAACAAATACTTCATTGTCGCTAAAATACAACATTGCGTCTCGAGGTTGTAAACAGTGCGACAGAAATGCAAGTCCTTTGGTTTCCTGACAAAAGCACAGAAAGATCCCCCATATCTGAGGCAATTCAGGTGGTCTTTTATGTATAGACCACCACCTAAACTAAGTAATTTGTATTAATTCCCAACTTAAAATCAACAACTTACCCCTGACTGCATCGACTATTCACTGGGTTAGTGTTCCGTAAGGTAGCTGCCACCTCAACAAGTATTAACCCATGAGCTTAGAGCATCAATATTAATAGCCATTCAACTGCAAAAGGCATCACATCCAAGTCTGATTGATGATAGAGGCTGAGGGGTGGAGAGGAGGAGGGCCTCCATTTAATTTCCTACCCCAGCAGCAGTATCTCCAACTGTGCCTCACTCCCTCAGGACTGCAATTGTCTGGATTTTCTGTTAAAACCTCTGGAGGTGTCTTGAACCCAAAATCCTGGAACCTGGAGGCCCGATTGCTGAGCACGGAGCTGATAGAACTTGGTTGTGAATCAGTCTGAGGGCCTGTCTGCTCTTGCCAATGAACGTCAATGATCCTGTGGCTTTGTTTTGAAGAACCGTGCAGGATTTTACCATAATCAACACTATAAAAGCAGATTACAGTGGTCATCATTTCATTTCTGTTTGAGGAAGTTTGCTGTGTGCCAATTGGCAGCTGTATTTCTTGCATTGTATCAGTGACTAATACATTTCAAAAAAGCATTCAATGGGCTGGAAAGCACTTTGGAAGTTATGGAAGGATGGCATGGTGGCTCGGTGGCTCAGTGGTTAGCACTGCTGCCTCACAGCACCAGGGACCCAGGTTCGATTCTAACCTTGGACAACTGTCAGTGTGGAGTCTGCACATTCTCCCCGTGTCTGTGTGAGTTTGCTCTGGGTGCTCTGGTTTCCTCCCACAGTCCAAAGATGTGCAAGTTAGGCGGATTGGCCATGCTAAGTTGCCCATAGTGTCCAGAGATTGGGTGGGTGGGTGGGTGGGTTAGGTGAACTAGCCATGGGAAATGCAGGATTACAGGGATAGGATAGGGTAGAGGGGTGGGTCTGGATGAGATGCTCAGAGGGTTGGTGTGCATTCAATGGATTGAATGGCCAGCTTCCAAATTGTGGGAATTCTATGAAAGGTGCTCTTGGTCTCTTTTTATCTTGTTTATTCTTCTTAGTGAGGTGGGGGTGGGGGGGGCGTGGTGTCTCCATTTTTGGGTATCAGCAGTGAGCTCTGCAGTCATTAGGAGAACCCTCGCTGAAAGACCAGCACTCCGGGCAGTCACTAACAAGCAGGCTAAATTGACGGGGATTAAATTCTTGTAAAGATGACAGACTGAAAACCTAACGAGTTTTCCTGCAGCAAGACGGTGGTACACTGGGTCTGCTGGGCTGGTTATTGGCGGGTGCTAATTTGAGAGTTCTACAGGAATAGAAAGTTCTTCTGTCAGTGTCTGTGCACCTCAGGGAGCTGTTTGTAGCGATGCAATACATTATGGTTCTGGGTTTTACATCAGAGGGCAGGGAACTGGCTTTGAGAGATCACTCAGACCAAGAGTTTCAAGTGGAAAGCTATTTGCTTTCTATGACCTACGGGCTCTGTTACTGCTGTCATTCAAATATAACTTCTGAATAGCATTCTCATGCATATCTCATCCTGCTCTCGACATCTCTTTTCAATATTACGTTTAAGTGCACAGAAGGTTAAACAACAGAATCAATCTTTGCCAGCCAGGAAAGGAATAGAATGAGGTTCGATATAGAGTAAAGCTACCTCTACATTGCCCCCATTAAGTGCTCCCAGGACAGGGATAGCACAGACCCAGATGGTAAAGCTCTTTCTACTCTTCAAAAACTGAAGTAAAGCTCTCTTGACCCTCTTGAGGTCCATAGGTAAGGTGAACAGCAGAAGTATTTTTCCGAAGATGAGGAGTTCAAAATTAAGGGGCATATTTTTAAGGAGAGAGGGAAAATTTTTAACAAGGACATGAGAGGCAAGTTTTTTTACAGAGTGGTCCAGGTGGGGAGTGAACTGCCAGAGGAAGTGGTAGATGCAGGTATAGTTACTACATTTAAAAGACATTTGGACGGTGACATCAATAGAAAAAGTTTAGCGGGACATGGGCCAAATCCAGGCAAATGGGAGTTGTTTAGTTCGGGAACATTGACAGCATGGACAAATTGGACCAAAGGATCTGTTTCCATGCTGTATGACTCTGACTCTTTTAAACTGATAGTAAAACTCTCTAGACTGTCCCTATCAAACACTCCAAGGACAGATAGAGCACGGGGTTAGATACAGAGTAATGCCTACTGTACCCTGACCTCATCAACCACTCCCACGACAGGGACAGCATCACCTTAGATACAGAGTAAAGCTACCTCTCCCTTGTCTCTAGCAAACATTCCCATGACTGCATGGTGTGAAATACAGTAAATCTTCCTCTACTTTGTCCCCAGCAAACACTCCCAGGACAGGTACAGTGTAGGCTTACATACAGAGTAAAGCTTAGAGTGTTTGATTAAGTTGTGGGTGAGGAAAGCATTGAGACATTTGACCTCAATGCAATGTCTAAATGAACAGAACATTGTGTGGACTAGTGCAGAGGGAATGAGAGAGAGTATCACTAGGCTAAAGGCCTGAGAATGAGGTCATTTAGAGTGTTCCTATGGTAACAGGAAAGGGAGCGGTAACTGCTGATTTTTCAGGAGTATGTCTCAGGGGTTATGATATTTATACCTAACATGATTATGCCCATTATTCAACTTCTATGGCTGAACAACAAGACCCAAATTATTCTTTGATTTATTTTAGGTGTTATATCAGATCACCACATCTAGCTTCTAGGCAACAACCCTTTCATTAGCACAGCGAAATAGGGATCCACTGGATTTTATTTACATAACAGAAGGGGTTTTTTGAACAAAGCCTAGCACTGGAGCTAAACTTTCAGAGATGTATTGCATTCCTATTATGAATTAATACAGCAGTAGGGATTGGGACGTTATAGATTTGACTGAAAGGCTAAAGCCTAAGTCCTGGCAATGAAACTACGACTCCCGACATGCCTTACAAAGCATCCAGACATGTTACCATGGTAACTATCCGTCCCTATGACAACAACAACATGGTGTGAGTCAGGTTGCCAAGTAACTAATGGAACCAAAGCAGCCACAGGTCACAGAAGAAAAAGTGTATTTTGGCACAAGATGATGGGGCGTGAAGATTCAGGTTGCCACGTATCCTCCAGGATTGTGCTGGCATTTCCTTGGACAGAGCTGTGAGGAAATCCTGGAAAGAATAATCATCTGGGTCTTTAAATATTGGGGTTTCAAACTGGTGTTCAAATAGAAAACATTCATTTAAGATAGTATCAGCACAAACAACAAGTATATTTATATCCCACCTTTAAGACATGCCCTAAGTGCTTTACAGTGTAGAGACAGAGTTTAATGAATATGCATCAAGCTTCTGTTGTATGCTGTGATGTAACTTTGTCCTCAGTAGTCATGAGAGAGACACTCTGCTGGAAGGTTGGAAACTACAGCAGCTCCAGAATGAGTGTTCCTGCTGACAGATCAGACCATACATAGTTTGTGAAGAAATATTACTTAAAGAAACACCTTGAGGTCAGATCTGAGTCTGAAGAGCAGATGAACCCAGAGCAAAATGCACAACAGTGGTATCGAACAAAATTTGACACCCAGCAGCACACAGAGATATTAGCGCAGGTAACCTAGAGCTTTGAGAAAATCGAGGGTGAGGTGATAGGGAATTATAGATGAGTTACCTGCATGCCTGTTGGTGGAAATTCCTGGAGTTTATAACTAAGCTTACTGTGACTGAGCACCTTGTGAATTTCCAGCTGATCAGAGAGAGACGAGGTGGGTCATGCCTGGCGAATCTGATGGAAATTTACATCATTTGATCTTGGAACAGAAGCAGGCCATTTGATCCATTGAGTTTGCACCACCATTCAATGAGATCATGGTTGATCTGATAATCCTCAACTCCACTTTCTTGTCTTTTCACTGAAATTACTCTACAGAGACCAGTATCCCGTCACCAAGTCACCCTGGATTGACACATGCATAGTACTTGACATTGGTCCAGCTTCCTCACAGCCAGCTCTCAGAGTGAGCAGGACCTCTGACACTCCTGTTTATATCTGTCAGCCAGGGCTCCCTGATTGGACCAGGTTAACAGCCCCCAACCAGGGCACTCATATTCAGTGAAGTCCACCTGGCTCACCTCATTACGATCACTATCTTCCCCATAACCCTTAATTCACTTACTGATTAAAAATCTGTTTATCTCAGCCTTGAATGTACCCAAATTACCCAGCCTCTATAGCCCTCTGTGGGAAAGAATTCCACAGATTCACTACCCTATGAGAGAAGACATTCCTCCTTATCTCTGTCCTAGCTCTGACCACTTACTCTGAGATTATGCTGCCTGGCCCTTGACTCTCCCAGAACAAGAAATAGCCTTTCTGCACTTACCCTGTCAAAGCCCCTAAGAATATTTGATTCAATAAGGCCCCCTCTCATTCTTCTAAACCCGAAAGTACAAGCCCGGTCTATTCAACCTGTCCTCATAAGAAAATCAAATTAATGAACCTTCTCTGTACTGCATTCAATGCCAGCGTAAGAGATAATACAGGATTTGATTTGATTTATTTATTGTCATGTGTACCGAAGTACAGTGAAAAGCTTTGTTTATGAGCAGTACAGGCAGATCATTGTAAGCAAGGACATACAGATCATAGGGTGAAAAAAGAAACTTATACAGGTTATGTCTCACGGTGCATGCGCTAGGCAAGATCAACTTTAGCAAGATCAGCACCATTTGATGTTAGAGACTCCATTCATCCTCTCAAAGAGGACTAAGTCTGTTCACAGTATTTCAGGTGTGGTCTTTGAGAGAACAAGAAAATGTCAAGGATATTATTAATATGGATTTCCAGAAGGCATGTGATAAGGTCTCCAAGAGACTGTTCATTAAAATTGCAGTTAATGGAATTAACAGTAAATTATTGGCCTTGAGAGGAAACTAATTGAGTGGCAGGGGACGGAGAGTTGGCATAATAGGCAGGTACTGTAATTGGCAGGATGTTTTTCATGATGTCCCAAAGGATCTGTGTTGAGGCCTCACAGTACTCATTGGTTGTGTATGTCCAAATTTACTGATGATAAAAATTTAGGTGGTATGGTACCGTAATGCAGATGGAAATATAAAATTACAGAGAAATATCAATAGATTAAATCAACATACAAAACTGTGGCAATTAAGGTGATAAATTTTGGGCCAAATAAAAGACAGAGGAGAATGAATGATTAGGAACAGTCCAGGTCCAAAGAACGTTGAGGTTTTTAAGTTAATATTGACACATTGAAGGGGAAACTCAATGAACTCATGAGGAAGAAAGGGATGGAAGGATATGCCAATGGCATGAGATGAAGAGGGCTGGTTGAAGGCTCAGGTGGAGTATAAACACCAACATGGAGTAGGATGGACCAACTGGCCTGTTTCTTTGCTGTAAACCCTGTGGACAAAGTCAGAAGTCACATGACACCAGGTTATAGTCCACCAGGTTTATTTGGAATCACAAGCTTTCAGAGCGCTGCTCCTTCATCAGGTGAATTGCAGACTTTCTTCTTAGCAGAGACACCACACTCACGACTTCGACAACAACAACAAAAAATTCCATTTCCTTTGACTTGGTAAACATATGCAAAGATGCCTTACTGAGGCACTTAATCAAAGAAAAATGTGCAATTTAAGGAAATATTAAGACAGATGACCAAAAGATTGGTCAAAGAGTTAGGTTTTAAGGACTGTCTTAAAGGAAGAAAGATATATAGAGAGGGCGAGAGGTGCAGCGAAAGAATTCCAGAGCTTCAGGCCATGTCAATGAAAGGACAGCCAATGGTGGATGGGTTAAAATCAGAGATGCTCAAGTGGCTAGAATTGGAGGAATGTACTGATCTTGGAGGGTTCGGGGTGGGCGGAGGGGGTGGAGGAAGTTATAGCGATAAGGAGAAAGATAACAATGGAGACTTAAAGTTGAAAGTTTTGTAAAATTAGAAGCCGATGCAATCAGCAAACATAGAGTTTATGATAAGTGACTGGCACTCTGTGTGAGTTGGGATGTGTACAGTGAGGTTTAGAGAGCTCAGTTTCATGTGAGAAGAGGATGAGAGAGGCCTGTCAGGAATGTATTGATATAATCGAGTCTAGAGATATTAAAGGTGTGCATGTTTCCAACAGTGACTACACTAACAAGTACTTAATTGGCTGTCAGGCCCCATGAGAGTATTATCCATGTAAAAAATGTGGCATTAATTTGAGTCTTTCTGAGTTTTTGTTGAGGGTTTAAGCAGCAGATCAACAGAGGTAAGCAAAGAGTCATAGTGACTTTATGGAAGGAGACGATGGCGTGGTGGTATTGTCGCTAGACTAGAGACAGATAATATTCTGGGGACATGGGTTTAAATTGCACGATAACAGCCTGGAATTGAAAAATCTAATGATGACCATGAAACCACTGTCGATTGTCATAAAACCGATCTGATTCACTAATCTCTTTTAGGGAAGGAAATCTGCCATCCTTACTTGGTCTGGCCAATGTGTGGCTCTCAGAAATATGGTTGACTCTTAACTGGCCTGAAATGGCCTAGCAAGCCATTGTATCCAAGAGTAACTCGGAACTGGCAATAAATATAGACCCAGTCAACAATGCCCGCATCCCATGAGTGAATAAAAAGGTTAAACCTTGAGGTTTTGGTGACAGGACTGTTTTGTTTCAGGTCTTTACCTCAATGTCAAATATGAATGGATGAATCTCAGATTGTCGTCTGATTGAAGGACGGAGATAGTCGTTGGTGGTGGGGACCAGAGACAGTGACCTTAGACATCCTAGTATTTAGTTGAAGAAAATCCCTGCTCATCCAGTACTGGATGTCAGCTAATCAGTCTGACAATTTATAGAGCACGGAGTGTTAAAGAAAGATGGTGAGGTGGAGCTGGAAGTTGGCAGTGTATGTTTAAATAAATACACACTGTTTCTGGATGATATTGTTGAGGGTGGCACGCCGATTGAGCTGTGTGGAGTTTCCCAGTGTCATTTAGACGAACATTAGGGGATATGCAAGGGAACTGTGAGGGACCAGGACGAGAAACCTACTCGCTGACTATGACTAGATGGATAAGAATGGCATTGAATCCCCCTCTGCTCGACAAGTGAACTGAAGTTACCTCTCCATAAATAGTGGGCAGACAGCAGCTGGTTGTTGTCTTGGCAACCAAATGTTATTATACACTTGGCATTGTCAGCCTTTGCAGAATGGGCATTTAGCTCATTGACTTTGCATGTGGGAGAAAGTTCACTCAAGGCAGAATGTTCAATTAAGTTTGTTTCTGCAATGTAGGAGGGTTAAATTGCTCTGGTCCCACTCACTGATTGTCTACGCTGCTGATTAGCATCTTCCGTGACCCAAGAGATGTTACCGGTGAGATATCGAGACTTGGGGAAGCATCCCAAATAAAGCCAATTTAACTTTCCCATCAGCATTAGGACTTTCTCTTATAATTTCGCTCAACATCACAATGTACCAAAGCACTTTGAAATGAATGAAGCACTTTTGTTATAAAGCTTACTCCCTATTATAATCCGGTACTTTTAATATCCCATCTGTTATATTTGGATCTGTTTATATGGTATTTATATTTGGGGAGGCAGTGGCTTTGTTGTAATGTTGCTGCATTAAATAGTCCAGATCCCCAGGCTAATGTTCTGGGGATTGGTGAATTGGGACTGGCAGATGGTGAAATTTGAACTCAATTAAAATCTGGAATTAAAGACCAGTCTAGTGGTGACCTTGTAATAACCATTGTTGTTTGCCATAAAAACCCATTTGCTTTACAAATGTCCTTTAGGGAAGGAAATCAGCCATCCTTATGCATGTGACCCATTACACACAGCAATGTAGTTGACTCTTAACTACTGCTGGACAATTGCAAGCAATAAATGTTGACCTAGCCAGAGATGCCCACATCCCATGATGTATTTATAAATCTTATATATATGATCACTTTGCATTCTTTCAATGAACTCACACCCCTGTGATGTTTGTGAGAGGTTGCTGCGCACATATCGGCTAATGTATTTCCCACCTGCTCAACGATCCCTCAAAAGACAATTCCTTCATCCCAGGAATCATCCCAGTCAAACTTCTCCGACCTGTCTCCAATTCAAGTCCATCCCTCCTTAAGTAAGGAGGTCAAAGTTTTGCACACTACTCCAAGTGTAGTCACAATAAAGCGCCATACATTTGTAGCTAGCGTCCCCCTACTTCTAATCCCCATTCCTATTGCATTAAAGGCCAATATTCCATTTGCTTTTCGAATCATTTGCTGTATGGTACCTTTTTGTGACTCATGTATAAAGTCACCCAGGTCCCTCTACATCAGTGTTCTGGAATCTCTCTCATTTTAAATGATATGCTGCTTTTCTATTCTTTCTGACAAAGTGTATAATGTAACATTTTCACATATTACATTCCATTTGATCATGATCACTCACTTAACATATATATATATATTTCCCTATTATAGACTCTATCTTCCTCACAACTTGCTTTCCTACTTACATTTGTATTGTCGGCAAATTTAGCCACAATGTCGTTAGTTCTTTCATTACATTTGCTAATATACCATAAATTGCAGCATATAAATTGGCCCAAATTATATGAGATATTACTTTCTCTGTCCTTAAAAATCATATTTTTACTCAACATGTAGATTGTTCCCCCACCCCCCCACCCCTAATTTGCATTCATCGTCAGCCTTAATTTTTCACCCACAAAGGAACATTTTACCTGCCAATACCTTACAGCTGAGCAAAAGGGATCAAGCAGACGACATGAGCTGTGTTCTGAAGGTATGCAGGACTTTAAGACTTGCCAACTCTTTGCATCGATGTCAATATCATTTTAAAATGCTAACCACCCACACACTTGTTTTTGTAGGGAACTTTCAAAGCTGCAAGTTCAACATACATACTGACATCTACAGTATATTGTAAATAATTGAAGCCCTAGCACTGATCCCTGTAGCACTCCTCTAGTTATGATTATATATATTATATATATATCCCATCTCTCTGTTTTCTGTTTGTTAGCCAATCCTCTATCCATTGTTTATATTTTACCCTCAACACAATGAACTCTTACCTTGATCCTGGTCCGTATTTAATAGTCAATGAAAATCTAAACCAAATTCTCTGATCATTATTGCATTTCAATTTGTGGGAACTTGCCATTCATAAACTGACTGCCATGTTTCCTACTTCGTTGGCTGTAGAGCACCTTGAGTTGTCCTGTACTGTAATAAAACAGGCTGTTCATTTCTCAGTCAAACCTTGAGGGGTGAAGGTGAAAATATTTTATTCCAAATGAATGAATGTCTGCTCAGACAAGATGCTAAAGAAGAAAGGTGGGAGATTGTTTCATATTTACATAGATATAACAGCCTCTTACATTGAAAGCTGCCTTGACTCATCTCTGCCTATTGAAGCAAAAGCATTAATTTCTATAACACCTTTCATCATCTCAGAATATCCCAATTCAGTTTGGCTTGTAGTGATTGGAACAAGAGCCCAGTGAATCTCACTGACAATTAGATCCCTAATTGGGGTTGTTAACCAGAGCCAATCAAGGAGCCCTGGTGACAGATATCAACAGGAGATTCAGATAAACCTCTGCTTTCTAGGGACTGTCTCTGAGCTGGCTGGTCAAGGCCTATGTACTGTGCACATGTAAATGAAGGGATGATTTGGTGAGGGAATACTGGCCTCTGTGCAGTTATTTCAAGCTTGTGAGAGGATATTACTGTTGGGCAGTCTTTCTTGCTGCCAGATTTGGAGGGTCTTGCAACATAGTGGCTGTAAAGTGTTTTTAAGCTTAAGGGAGCTGCCTGGTAAGCCGTGATTTTAGCCTCAGATTTGAGACCCTGGTCCACAAATACCGTCCTGCTCATTTGGCCAAAGGTTGAGTTGGTACATTGGAGGGGATGGTAACTTTCATCATCTATGCCCATCTGCATCGAGAAGAAACTTCCAAGATCTGGAAAACAGCTATGAGATAATAACGAGACAATCTGTTTGTTAATGTTATTTGTGGGGCAAAATTTGGCTTATGACATCAGGTAAACTTCCTCTGTTTGTTTTCCTCACCCCGATCTCTGTTACGATGCAGACATTTGCATGAAGTAATATAGCAGCCTGTAACTCAAGGTGTTAATCTTGGAGTTGAGCAGCTGTTTGGATTCTTTTAGGGTAAAGTTGATAGGCCTGCAAGTTTAACACATGCTGTGTACAATCAATTTCAGTTAAAATCACAATGAATTTAATTGTTTATTTCTTTTTCATGTTGATTGTAGTGGTCCAGTCAGTAGACTGAGTTCAGTCGCAGCATGGAATTTCTAAAATAGCTGAGTTGTGTATATTTTTCTTGTTTACTGATAAACATCAGGGCACCGACCACACATCAGCAGTTGGTTAATGGAAGAATACATTGCTTCATTCATGAAGCATTTGCGAAATGGGTGGCAGTGTTACACAGTTGGAGCTTGCGTGATTGCAGTTTGGCAGCTACTGCAGAACAAGCCAAGACTGAATCACATGGTACATTGGAACAATACCCCCCACCAATTTTTATACAGACACAGTACCCACACCCACTTAAAATGCACCATAACAAGCTGGTGTTGACCATGCAACCTTTGGATTGAAATAAAAAAAAACCCCAACTGATTCATTAATATCCTTTATGTGAGCAAACCAGCCATCCTTACCCTGCTCTGCTCTGGGCTGCTATGTGACTGCAGTCCCAGACCAACTGTTCTGACATGACTGCACAAGTCAGTCAGTCGTAGCAAACACTGTGTGGACTGCAGCAGTTCAAGAAAGATGGCTTGCCACTACCTCCTCCAGGGCAACGGAGAACATGCGATGCAGGACGTTCTGACTTTGCCTGCACTCACCACGTCCCAAAGAATGAGTAACAGCTTCCACCATTACATTGTGTCTTTAGAAATCTGGATAGCTGGGGACTCCATTGGCCCTATGGTATCCTGAGGTGTGGTTACCGGAGAGTGATTAGAGGAAGGAAAACTCGGTAGTTTCTTTCTCTTGCGATGGTCCAAAGGCGGGGCGGGTGGGGAGGGAAAGGGGGGTGCCAAGTACTGAGTCCAGTGTGTAGCATAGCACAGCACTGCATAAGCTGAAATCCAGTAGCCCTGCACGTCTTTGATCCTATTGTTTCAGCCTTAAGCTCTCAGTCGCAGACTTTTGAGATATGAAGAGTTTTCTTTCTGTGCTTGGTACTGCAGTTAACTCTGATCTCTTTGTTGCAGGTTATTTTAGTTCAGGTTAATCCAGGAGAAACCTTCACCATCAGAGCAGAAGATGGGTCCCTGCAGTGTATCCAAGGTAGGACGATGACCTGTGGCCTGTGCCACAGGGTGGGGGATACCTGTTTGGTGTGTTATACTGATTGTATGTTTGTGTTGTACATTGGCCAACCATCCACACAGCAACGTCTGGGACACCACTCAAAGCAAGCACATGATTTGGTTTGATGATGACAGACTAGATATTGGGGCAATTGCTTGTGATCAAGAGCAGGAATCCTGGATGATTATCCCTTGCCATGTTATTCCTTAACTCCAAATTTTACTGTACTATCATTGCAGACTGTCCTGCTTTGTATCTCCAATTCCTGCCATGTTAAACTGCAAAACCAGACTTACCCTCCACCATGGATTGACAATGTCATGTGAAGTTAAGCTGATATTTTAATACCTGGAACATTGTGAACTCTGAATTCTAGTTTATCTGAAATGATTGAGTGATATTAATTATGTTATGCTTTGCAGCAAATCAGCAAGAAGCTAATTAAAGCAAATCAGTGACACATCTTCCTCAGGCCAGAGCATGCAAACACTGATCCATTCAAAGTTATTTTGCCTGTGAATAAACAACACATTTGAATCACCCCAAACATATCCAAAAGTGTTAGATCGTACTTTTTGTGGCTTTGATAAATTTACAGCCTTTAATTATTATCTTCATGATTATGGAAACCCAATGCAGCTTCACAGTGATGGTTGGAATGAGTCACAACCATAACAGATCTTTTTAAGTGTGTTTTATTTTGAGCCAGGTGTCAAGCTGTTCAGTGGATCATAGTTGGCCAGCTGTACTGATGAGGCCATTCTTTGTTGCTGAATGAATCTCAAATTTCCTATGTTCCAACTGAAAATCCCTTTCTGGTGTTGTGCTAGAACAATGATCTGCCTTTACATTGCAGACTGAATAGGAGGAAGCCATTCAGCCCTTCCTGCAAGACAATCATATCAAGACTAAGCTGCATCTCAACTCTACCTACCTGTCTTAACTGTACATCCTTTCATGCCCTTGCCCAACAAAGATCTCAGGCTTGAAAGTTCCAGTTGACTCCCAACATCCATGGCTAACAACAGAGAGAGAAAGAGTGAATGAGTTCCAAGTTTTCACTACCCTTTGTTTGAAAAGATGCTTTGTAATTTCCTTCCTAAATGTGAAGCTTATTTTCCTTCCTTTGTTTGGGACTCAACATACTAAAGAACAGAGCTTTGATTTGATTTGATTTATTATTGTCACATGTAGCTAGGTACAGTGAAAAGTTTTGTTTCGTGTGCAGTACAGGCAGATCATAACATACAAAGATGATAGGGTGATTGAACAGAATGAGGAATACAAAGTTGTGGCTACAGAGAAGGAGCACAAAAAGCACGATCAACATTAGATTTGAAATTTGAGAGGTCCATTTAGAAGTCTAATAATAGTGGGGAAGAACCTGTTCTTGAACCTGTTGGTACACGTGTTTAAGCTTTTGTATCTTCTGCCTGATGGAAGAGGTTGAAAGAAATTATAACTTGGGTGGGAGGGGTCTTTGATGTTGACTGCCCTTTTGAGGCAGTGAGAAGTGTAGATGGAGTCAATGGATGGGAGGTTTGCTTGGATGATGGACTGGGCTGTGTTCACAATTCTCTGTAGTTTCTTCCTCTGGATTGTTCCGCAGGCTTAGTTGATCTAATACCTTGACAAAAGATGATTGCAATCTCAATTGTGGCGAGAAAGAATTTGGCCTTCCTCCAGGCATATTTGCATGACCAGCACTGGGGTCAGAAAAGGATACAAAGATTGCAACTTTCAGCCTGGTTAATGCAAGGTCTAACAGCAAAGGTAATTCGCTATACCTGTCCACGCCATCCAGCCACTAGCATGCACTGCCCCAACTTCTCCACCTCCAACGAATGATTGAGTTGCTCTGGCAACATAACATTTTACAGACATGTTATCCAGAACCAATGCTAGTAATGTAGAGAATCCAATGTTCTTTCCAACGCACAGCTAATCAGGAATCTCTCCCCATTTAGCACCTGCCAATGGTGTATGTTGGAAGTATTTGCAAGTTAATAGTCAATCTGTTTGGCCATGCTATGAATGCATCTTTCATGGCCACCAAATCCTGGCATGGTGGGACTCAAACCCAGAACTTATGACACAGAGGCTAGGACACTGCACCACAAGACCTGCCCAGGGAGCTGTTCAAAAGTAAGACTATGAAATAAAGAGAAACTTTTCCCACTGGCTGGTGGTCTGTAATCAGTGGCCACAGTTTCAATTTCTTTCAGAGCTTTGACAAAGAAACTAGGAGATGAATTTTATTAATTGACACAACAGATGTCATTCAGAATACACTGGCTGACAAAGCAGTGGAAATGGATTGAGTGGTAAATTTCAAAAAGGGAATTGGAAAAATACTCGAAAAAGTGGAACACAAGTTGCAAAAGTTTGGGAAAAGAACAAGAGAGTGGAACTCATTGGTTAAGTCTTTCAAAGAGCTGGCACAGCGTCGTTGAACTGAATGGCCTCTTCATGGGCTGTGTCATTTTGAAAATCCTAAATTAACCTAAGGATGTCAGGAATAAAACCAGCAAATGCTGGAGAAAGTCAGCAGGAATGACAGCATCTGTGGAGAGTGAAACAGAGCTAACTTTTTGAATCTTCAAAACCAGAGTCATATCAGACTCAAAATGTTAACTGTTTCTCCACGGATACTGTCAGATGTGCTGAATTTCTTTAGCACTTCCTTTATTTTTATTTCAGATTTTCAGTATCCACAGGGCTATCTGATCTCCTGGGTTTTTTTTGCATTCTGTTGCTGCTGTTTATTTGGGGGTTGGTTTAGCTCAGTTGGCTGGACAGTTGACATGCAAAACATGCGATGCCACCAGCACAGGTTTAATTCCCATCACCAGCTGAGGTTAGCATAAAGAACTCTCCTTCTTAACCTCTCCCCTTGCCTGAGATATGCTGACCCTCAGGTTAAATCACCACCAGTTGTCTCTGTAATGAGAGAGCAGCCCAATCATCTTCTAAGACGATGCTGACCTGACTGTTTGGTAATTGATGTTTAGTTCCCTGTTCACATCCTGGCTGCTTGAAAGATTCTGAGACTGTCTGGACAACTGTTAACAATCCTTATTTAAAAGCTTTCTACAAATGTGCAGTTGTCATTTTGTCTCCAGACCTATCTTTACTTTATGCAAGAGGCGTTCCTGCACACATTAACAGCAATTGCATTTCTACAGTACCTTTAACTGTGTAAATCATCCGAAGGTGCATCTTCAGACAAAACATCTAACCGCAGAGGAACAGGCGACTGAAAGCTTGGTTAAAATGGGAAGTTTTTTTTTAAGAGTTTT
The DNA here is from genome assembly GCF_021869965.1 of Rhincodon typus. Taxonomy (NCBI): domain Eukaryota; kingdom Metazoa; phylum Chordata; class Chondrichthyes; order Orectolobiformes; family Rhincodontidae; genus Rhincodon; species Rhincodon typus. Next base: position 18,596,567 of record NC_063344.1, on the reverse strand, counting down.
GTAAAGCAGGAGCGAGACAGAGAGGTTTAGCAATGGAATTCCAGAGATTAGGCTCCAGACAGTTGAAGACATGGCCTCTGATGGTGGAGCCATTCAGAATGAGGATTTTGCAAAGGCCTAATTAGAGGTGCACAGAGATATCAGAGGGTTGTAGGGCTAGATGAGATTACCACAATATGGAGCAGCAAGATCACGCAGGGATAATTGAACAAGGACCTAAGATGATAAGATTAAGGTTTTTGTCAGGTCAAGAACCAGTTCAGACCAGTACGTACAGGACTTGAGAGTAGGCTAAGGGCAGGAGGGTCTGGAATGAGTTGAATTCTATCGGAATGTCACAGGGGTAGCCAGTATTGTGTTGGTCAATTGGCAGTGTTTCCACAGCAGATGGGGCAAACGAAACAGGGGAGGAGATAGGTGATAGTCAAATTACGGAGAATGATGAATCTTTGGATGATGAAGAGGAAAGTGCTTTGTTGCAACACTGAATGTCTGGAGTCTCACCACCTTTGGAGAAGAGACAGTAAGAAGGAGCTGAGATGATTCTTAGAACTGGAATGCTGAGTAGGAAGGTCGGTTCAAGGGTGCTGCAGGTGCTTTTGTTAAAGAAATGCATGTGAAAGGAGACTGAGGGGTGACCTTACAGAGGTTTATAAGGGGTATCATGAGGGGTATAAGTAAGGTGAATAGCCAAAGGTCTTTTCCCCCCAGGGTAGGGGAGACTAAAACTAGAGGGCATAGATTTAAGGTGAGAGGGGTAAGATTTAAAAAGGACCGGTGAGGCAATTTTTTCACGCAGAGGGTGGTGTGTGTATGGAACAAGCTGCCAGAGGAGGTGGTAGAGGCTGGTACAATTACAACATTTAAAAGACATTTGGACAGGTACGTGGATAGGAAAGGTTTATAGGGATATGTACCTATTGCACACAAATGGGACTAGCTCAGTTTAGGAAACCTGGTCAGCACGGACGAGTTGGGCCGAAGGGCCTGTTTCCGTGCTGTAAGACTCAAAGTCAAATATCAGTGAGATTCTTAGAGGAAGTGAAATATTGGCTGAGGTGGACAGATGGAAGTACCCTCTCACCATGGGAAACAAGGATATTGCAATGCAGAATACATGAATTAATCTTACCTCCTATCCCCCATCCCCACCCATAGCCCTCCCCGCAGGGGTGACCATTATCATTATGAACAATTCTTGACATAAACCGTTAGAACAGTTTGAAAAAGCAGCTGCACCATCCAGTCACTGTTTGACTGGCATGTGTTCAGGTCAGACTCTGGGAATCTGGCTCACTGAGGTTGCTAAATCTGGATCCCTTATCCCAGTGACAGACTCCCAGGCTCTGGTCTCCGAGCCTGCCGCCAGGATAAGGAAACTGGGCTTTGTAGTCTAAATTTCTCCGAACCCAAAATAAAACCACCACCCTGTAGAAACAGCTCGTGATGGGCGAGTGAATGTACTTGAGCTGGTTGTACAAACATTGTTGAGGGATGGGCTTTTTTACATTCATTAATGGGATGAGGGCATTGCTAGTTAAGCCAGCATTTATGACCCACCCCTAATTACCCAGAGAGCAGTTAAAAGTCAACCACATTGCTGTGTGTCTGGAGACACACGTAGGCCAGACCAGGTAAGAATGACAGTTTCCTTCCCCAAAGAACATTAGTGAACCAGATGGGTTTTACCCCCAAACAATTGACAGTGGATTCATGGTCATCATTAGACTCTTAATTACAGATATGTATTGAGTTCAGACTTACCATTTGCCACAGTAGGATTTGAACCCAGGTCCCCAGAATGTTACATGGGTCTCTGGATTAATAGCCCAGCAAAAATATCACTAGACTATCACTTGGTTTGGATTAAGAGTGCTTTTTCTCCCTTATTCTCTCATGGAATGTGGGTATCAATGGTCAGGCAAGCACTTGTTGCCCAACGCTAATTGGCCTTGACCTGGGTGGCTTGAGAGGCCAAGTAAGAAGGCATTAAGGGCTGTGTTCCTTCAAGCCACTCCAAGTTTCTATGCTGATCGATTTCTGGTTTTGGAAGTTGCTACTGTGGATCGATCTTGGAGATCCACGCACTGAAAATTAGCAGAACTATTGGTTAAAAGTCAGCCACATTGCCGTGGGTCTGAAGTTGTGTGTAGGCCAGATTGGATAAGGATGGTAGACGTCCTTCCCTAAAGGACATTGGCGAGGCTAGATTCGTTCTTACGACAATTGATGATTGTTTCATGGTCACTGTCACTGAGACTAGCTTCCAATCCAAGATTTAATCATTAAATTAAATTCCATCTGGTGTTCTGTTCCTAGGGCATTAAACAGGATTACTACCACTCAACCATCTGCCTAAAGACTTGAGGGATGGGTTTTGGTTAAATGGTTCTTTCCCATTCTTGACACCTGCACTGTGCGAGAAGGAAGAAACCGGAAGCTCATTCTATTTTTAGTGACCATGTCCTGTCCCCTAGAGAGACCTTTATCAGGGCTATAGTTTCACAGGGTGCCCGCTATACTCTGGCACCTCTCTCATTTTGGAGAAGTCATTGTAGCATGGAGAGAAATCATAATGCATAGGGTCATAGAGTCATACAGCTGTACAGCATAGAAACAGACCCCTCAGTCCAACATGCCCAGATCGAACAATTATCCTAAATGAATCTAGTCCCATTTGCCAGCATTTGGCCAATATTCCTCTCAACCTTCCTCTTCATAAACCACCCAGATGCCTAGTCAATGTTGTAGTTGTTGTATCAGCCTCCACCACTTCCTCTGGCAGTTCATTCCATACACACACCACCCTCTATATGAAAGTGTTGCTCCTTAGGTCCCTCTTAAAACTTTCCACTCTCACCTTAAACCTATGTCCTCTAGTTTTGGACTTCCCTAACCTGGCCAAAAGACCTTGTCTGTTTACCCTATCCATGCCCCTCATGATTTTATAAACCTCTATAAGGTCACCCCTCAGCCTCTGATGCTCCAGGGAAAATAGTCCCAGCCTAATCAGCCTCTCTCTATAGCTCAAACCCTGGCACCATCCTTGTAAATCTTTTGTGAACCTTTTCAAGTTTCATAACATCCTTCCTATAGCAGGGGGACCAGAATTGAACACAGTATTCCAAAAGTGGCTGAACCAATGTTCCGTACAGCCGCAACACAACCTCCCAATTCCTATTCCTAATACACTGACCCATAAAGGCAAGCATACCAAATGCCTTCTTCACTATCCTATCTACTTGCGACTCCACTTTCAAGGAACTAGGAATGTGCACTCCAAGGTTGCTTTGTTCAACAACACTCCCCAGGACCTGACTGTTAAGTGTACAAGTCCTGCCTTGATTTGCCTTTCCAAAATGCAGCACCTCACATTTATCTAAATTAAACTTGGTCTGCCACTCCTCAGTCCACTGGCCCATCTGATCAAGGCCCTGTTATACATTGAGGTAATCATAGAATCCCTACAGTGTGGAAAAGGGCCCTCCGGCCTAACAAACCCACACAAACCCTCAAAGCATCCCACCCAGACCCATCCCCCTATAACTCACCCAATCTATACATCCCTGAACACTATGGGCAATTTAGCATGGCCAATCCACCTAGCCTGCACATCTTTGGACTGTGGGAGAAAACCAGAGCACCCAGAGGAAACCCATGCAGACACGGGGAGAATGTGCAAACTCCACACAGACAGTCACCCGAGGGTGGAATCAAACCTGGGTCCCTGGCGCTGTGAGGCAGCAGTGCTAACCACTGAGCCACTGTGCGACCCATGTTCTTGGCTGCCCACAACAACACCAATTTTGGTGTCATCTACAAACTTACCAACCATACTTCCTTTCTTCACATTCAAATCATTTATATAAATAATGAAAAGCAGTGAACCCAGCAGTGATCCTTGTGGCACACCACTGATCATAGGCCTCCAGTCAGAAAAGCATCCCTCCGCCACCACCCCATGTCTCTTATCTTTGAGCCAGTTCTGTATCCAAATGGTTAGATCTCCTGTATTCTATGTGATCTAACCTGGCTAACCAGTCTACCATGCAAAACCTTGTCACACAGCTCACTGTAGTCCACATAGATCACATCCACCACGCTGCCCTCATCAATCCTCTTCTTTACTTCTTCAAAAAACTCAATTTAATTCATGAGACACGATTTCCCACGCACAAAGCCATGTTGACTATCCCTAATCAGTCCTTGCCTTTTCAAATACATGTAAGTCCTGTCCCTCAGGATCCCCTCCAACAACTTGCCCACCACTGATGTCAGGCTCAACAGTCTATAGTTCCCGGTTTTTCCTACCACCTTTCTTAAATAATGGCACCACATTAGCCAACCTCCAGTCTTCCAGCACCTCCCCTGTGGCGATCGATGATGCAAATATCTCAGCAAGGGGCCCAGCAATCACTTCACTAGCTTCACACAAAGCTGTAAGGTACACCTGATCAGGTCCTGGGGATTTATCCACCTTTACGCGTTTTAAGATGTCCAGCAGCAAGTCCTCTGTAAAATGTACATCTTTCAAGATGTTGGTGTTTGTTTCCCCAAGTACTGGCTTCCATATCCTTCTCCATAATAGACACTGATGCAAAATACTCATTTAGTATCTCCCCCATCTCCTGTGGTTCTGCACATAGGTAGCCTTGCGGACCTATTCTCCCCCAACTTACCGTTTTGTCCTTAATGTATTTGTAGAATCCCTTTGGATTCTCCTTAACCCTATTTGCCAAAGCTATCTCATGTCCCCTTTTTGGCCCCCTGAGTTCCCTCTTAATTATACCTTTTCCGCCTTTATGCTCTTCTAGGGAATCACTCGAACCCTGCTGTCTATACCTGACATATGTTTCCTTCTTTTTCTTGACCAAAACCTCAATTTCTCTCGTCATCCAGCAGTCCCTACATCTACCAGCCTTGCGCATCACCCTAACAGAAACATACTGTCTCTGGACTCTTGTTATTTCATTTTTGAGAGTTTCCAACTTGCCAGCCATCCCTTTGCCTGCGAATATCCGCCGCCAATCAACTTTTGAAAGTTCTTGTCTAATGCCAACAAAATTGGCCTTCTTCCAGTGTACTACTTTAACTTTTAGGTCTGGTCTATCCTTTGCCATCACTACTTTGAAACTAATAGAATTGTGATCACTGGCCCCAAAGTACTTCCTCACTGACACCTCAGTTACTTGCTCTGCCTTATTACTGAAGAGTAGGTCAAAGTTTGCACCTTCTCTAAGTTACATCCACATACTGAGTCAGAAAATTTTCTTGTACACACTTAACAAATTCCTCTCCATCCAAGCCCTTAACACTATGGCAACAGAGCAGTTTAGGGAGAATATTTAAAAAGGAAATGCATTTTGCATTTATATAGCACTTTCCAGGATAGGATATTTCAAATCACTTTACAGTACCAAATTAAAATTAGAATATCCTTTACTGTCACGTTTATTAAATATTAAAATAGCCCATGCAGGTATTCAGAAACAAACTTCCCCTCTGTTGCTCCTTAACTCATTGTCATCACTGTATTTTCTTATCCCGTTCTCTACACAGTATCTGTTATCACTGTCTGCTGTCCCACACTTCGACCATGGCATTTATTTAGTATTGCAAGCTTCTGCTATGAGGCTTCATACGACTGAACTAGTCAATCCAAGGATTACAGGACTGTTGTGAAGGGGAAAACTGGACCTGTATTCTGTCGCGTTTCAAAGATTGAGAGGTGATCCTTTTGAAACCAACAGACTATTTAAAGGACTTACAGTGTAGATGCAGGTAATAATTTTTCACTGGTGGAAGAGTCTCGAGCCAGAGGGCACAATTTAAAAAGATACGGAATGCCACTTTGGTCTAAAATAAGGAAGTTTTGTTTACTAAAAGGACTGTGAATATTTGGAACCCTCTGCCCCAGAGGGCTGTGGAAGTTCAGTCTTTGAGTGTATTCAAAGAAGAGGTTGATAGATTTCTTCTGACCAACGATGTAAACAGCTATGGGAATAGTGTGGGTAAAAGGATTGGTGTTTTGATCCACCATGATTGTATTGTATTTTGGGGTAGGCCCAACAGGCTGAATAGTCTGCCCCTGCTCCCATATTCCTATCCTCAACCTACGGATTGTTGGGCATGGGGGCACCGTAGCCATGTGACAGTAGGGTCCAGAATTCAGGACTGGTTTCCTTTTCTTTCCCTTTCTACTTCATCGTTAAGGAATTTGGACTTGAAGAGTCATACAGCTTGTTGGACAAGTCATCATAGCTTTAAATGATTGGCCGTGAGCTCTTCCCAGTTATTAATGATGTTGCACTTCAAGTCGAGCCTCAGGGTGTCTTTGTCGTGTTTTCTCCTTGTCCTGCCCTGCAGCGATGGACTTTTGAGAGTTGCGTAAACTGGATCAGGCAGGGGAGATGAGTTTCAGCCCTCCCAACAGTGTCTGGTCCAAAGTAACTGATTTAGCAGGAGTTCTTACTGAATGCCTGAAGAGCTAGCTTCAAGAAGGACACAAACATGTCTTTGATGGTTCTCCCGTCGAGTCCAGAAAACATGCTGGAAACATTGCTGGCAGGATTTCTCCAGTGCTTTGATATACGGCTGATACACTGTCCAGGACTTACTGCAATACAGAGTGTGGTGATGACAGTTTCTCTGTACGTTGACACTTCTGTCAGTTTGTCGTGGTCATCAAACACTCGCTGCTGTAATGTATAGAAGGCTGAGCTGGTGCAGCTGATCACTGTTGGATCTCCTCATCACTGGCAGCCTTTTGAGAGAGAGATGACTGCCAAAGTATGTTAACAAATTCCCGGTTCTACTTGACTGACCAGGTCTGGGTTGATTTGAGTTTTGTCTGGCAACATTCAAGGACAAGTTGGGTCATCTTTAAACAGAATAGATGAGGTTGAGAGTGGCTCGCATATCTTCAAAATCCGAACTGGTGTCAAGCAAGGCTGTGTGATAGCGCCACACAATTTGTAATGTGCCTGACAGTGGTTATTCATCTGACCAAAGTTCACCTATCCTACAAGTATTAAATACCACTTGAGTGGAAAACACTTTAAATTCAGTCAACTCCTTGCGAAAACTAAACTGAACCTGATAAATGTACAGGAACTACTGTATGCGGAGAATTTCAAAGTGGTGGCCTACTTTGTTTCTGTACTGTTCATATCAGTCACTCCAAGTTCCACTTTCTCACCAATCCCTGGGTAAAGTCTTTCTCCTGAATTCCAGAGGGAATTTATTTTTTTTTCCCCCTTTATTCATTCACAAGATAAGGGTGTTGCTGGCTAGGCAGCATTTATTGCCCATCCCTAATTGCCCAGAGGGCAGTTCAGAGTTAACCACATTGCTGTGGGTCTGGAGTCACATTAAGGACATTAGTGAACCAGATGGGTTTTTCCCCAACAAGCAACAATGGATTCACAGTCATCATTAGATTCTTAATTCCAGATATTTATTGAATTCAAATTCCATCATCTGCTGTGGCGGGATTCCAACCCAGATCCCCAGAGCATTATCTGGGTCTCTGGATTAACAGTCCAGCAATCACGCTGCTAGACCATCACCTCCCCTCTTAGTGACTGTCTGATGAAAGGAAACCTCTTCCAGCCTATTAGCTCTTTTCATAATCTTTAGGACTTCACCGCTTCTCAGGAAAGGAGTCCCAGCTTTTATGTAGCATAACCATTTAGTACTCTCTTCCTGATGGAATAATCCAGGGTTCTGTGGTCTCATGGGTGGAAAGATTTGCCACCAGTCCTATTCCCTTGATTGGGTCTAAGTGCTACAGTAGGCAAGGATCATCCAGTAGTGAGGAGTCTTGAGAAGAGGCTCTTCCTTAACAAGGTTCTGTTTATTGCATGGTAACAGTTAGATAAATGTTACATGAGCTAGTCAGACACTGTTGCTATTGGGGGACGTAGGTATCCCTTTCTACATTCAGAGCTGCTCTCCCTACTTCCTCACCAGGACTTCAGATTGAATGGAGGTTAACGCAGTGTTCAGCATTGACCCTTTCAGTACCAGCTTCTCATCCCCCAGGTTCCAGCTCCTGATCTGCACCCAGTGTGTGATGCTCTCACACGAGCAGGACAGCCATCCTTTCTGATTTTTTTTGTTGCACATTCTGACATTCTGGCCAAGGCTCACTGGGTAGGGGTTGGGAGGAGACAAGATGAGGAGTGTCCAGTTGAGTTGAATCGTCAGGAGGGACAAGTTCATGTCACTGAGTTATACTTCAGGAGGTTGTTGGGAAGAGGGGCTGCAGGAGAAAGAGGCATAGCAAATAAAATAAAGGCGGACCTTTGCTAAGTTGAGTCCAAATGATCTCTTAAAGCCAGAGGCCATTCAGCGGCGATCCAAGTAGAATTGCTGGCTGGAATATGTGGATCTCGTGATGAGAACGTGGCAGCGAAGAATGTGTGTTTTTGGCAGGATCCTCTCTAAACACCCTCATGTTACTGTGCTGCCTGATGGGTGTTGTTTTGAAATGATGAATGTCTCCTGTGCCAAGGTGCCTTGCTCTGTCGTTCCTCCACCATCGACAACGTGGGGCAGCACAAACTTATTCCCAATCTATTGGCACACATACAGACAATCCGTTAATTTTGGCAATGGTTTACTTAAAGCTTATACTTATCCAAGGTTAGCATTACTGCAGGATCCAATGCCACAGAGGGGCGACACAGTGGCTTAGTGGTTAGCACTGCTGCCTCACAGCACCAGGGACCCAGGTTTGATCCCAGCCTTGGGTGATTGTCTGTGTGGAGTTTGCACATTCTCCCCGTGTCTGCACGGGTTTCCTCCGGGTGCTCCGGTTTCCTCTCTCAGTCCACAGATGTGCAGGCTAGGTGGATTGGCCATGCTAAATTGCCTGTAGTGTTCAGGGATGTGTTACTTTGGTGGGTTATAGGGGGATGGGTCTGGGTGGGATGCTCCAAGGGTTGGTGTGGACTTGTTGGGCCAAAGGGCCTGTAGGGATTCTATATAAAAAGAAGAAATAACAAAGTTGTGATTTTGTGCTACCTTGTTCTACCTCAGGAAGTCCCTAAGCGCTTCACAATCAGTGAAGTACCTTGTGCAGTGTAGTCACAACTGTAAGATAGAACATAGAACACCACAGCACAGGAACAGGCCTTTTGGTCCACCATGTCTGTGCTGATCATGAAGCCATTTCAAGCTAATCCCATCTGCCTGCATATGATCTGTATCCCTGTATTCCTTGCCTGTTCATGTGTCTATTTAAATGCCTCAAATATTGCTAACATATCTGCTTCTACCACCTCCCCTGGTAGTGCATTCCAGGCACCTACCACCCTCTCTGCTAAAAAAAAGCTTTCCTCACACATCTCCCTTAAACTTTTCCTCTCTCACCTTAAACGTATGCCTCCTGGTATTTGACATGCTAGAGAGCATGGTGCTCACTTTGTGCACAGCAAGCTCCCACAAACGGCTATGGGAATGCCTGGGAATAAGGTACTGAGTTGGATGATCTCCCATGATCATACTGAATAGCAGAGCAGGCTTAAGGTGCTGAATGGTCGACAGTAGCACTATTTTCTATGTTTCCATGAGTTAAACAACCAGATTCTTACTTTTTAATGTTATGGGTTGAGAAATAAATATTGTCTCAGGTATCAACTCCAGCTCCTCTGCAAAATATTACCATGATATGTATCCTTGGTTTAACATCTCACCTGAAAGACAACTGCTATAACATTGTTACAGAGATAGTAGGAACTGCCGATGCTGGAGAATCTGAGATAACAAGGTGTAGGGCTGGATGAACACAGCAGGCCAAGCAGCGTCAGAGGAGCAGGAAAGCTGACGTTTCAGATCTAGACTCTTCTTCAGAAGGGTCTAGACCCGAAACGTCAGATTTCCTGCTCCTCTGATGCTGCTTGGCCTGCTGTGTTCATCCAGCCCTACACCTTTCTATAACATTGCTGCACCCACAATGAGTCCCACACCAAGAGAATTGCTGTCGATGAACAAACCACTTGTAATGCAATAGAACTGGAAAATAAGTCAAGTGGCGGAATTTATGGACTCAGTAAGTCAACGCTTCCTAAACTTTGTTCTACTGTGATACTACTTTAAGGCTTGAAAATTATCATGAGCCCTTGGTGAGAGCAGGGGACCGGTAAAATTGGGCGGTATAGCTGTTTTAACTCATTCAGATGTCAACTCCCCTAAACACTTTGGATGTTTCAAGTACACAGTAACACAGTGTGTGCATTCTCAAAATGCACAGCGAGAACTCACCCAAGGCTTCTCAGGCAGCGCCTCCCAAACCCATGGCTCCTACTATCGAGAAGGACAAGGGCAGCAGATATGCGGCAACAGCACCAGCTGCAAGTTCCTCTCCAAGCCACTCACCATCCTGACTTGGAAATATATCGCTGTTCCTTCAGTGCCGCTAGGTTAAAATCCTAGAACTTCCTCATCAACAGTTTTGTGGATCTGCCTACGGCACTCGCTCGACAGCAGTTCAAGAAGGCAGCTCACTACCTTCTCAATGGTAACTAGGGAAGGGCAAAAAATACTGACCTTGATTCCCACATCCCTTGTAAAGAATATGACATGTTGTGTGAGTCTCGTTTGGAATGCTGCACGGTTGGAGATGACATCTTTTGGATGAGATGTTAAATCAAAGGGGTTTTGGCAATTTAATTTGATTCTGTTAGAGTAAATAGGGACACGTTGCTTCAAGTGACAGAAGAAACCTATAACCAGAGCATGCAGACTTAAGCTATTTGGTGATAAGAACCAGAAGTAACGCAGCAACGCTTTTTAATGTAGTGTGTTATTGATGAGCTGTGTGCTACTTGACTGGGTGTTGGAACCAGTTTCAGTAACTTTACAAAGGGATTGGGCAAATAATTGAAGAGGGGGTCAGTCACAGGGCTGTTGCATAAGAGCAGGGGAGTGCGAGTCTCTGGTTATTGCAAAGAAAATAGACTTGAAGGACTGAATAGCTCCTATCCACCAGTGACTCTAGATGTGGTTAAAGAATGCGTTATTGGAACCCCTGTATTGTACAAAACATAGGAACATACAACTTCAAGGGTAAGTTGGTAAAGGATAAACTCCAAGCCTTTTTTTGTTGTTGTCTAGCCGTCCTGGTATTGCAGTCTCTTGAGCATTTCAGATTAGTTTGTAACCTTGAAATGTTTCCAACTATTTCCTTTTATAATCAGGAGGCTTTTGCTTTCATGTTCACATTTTGGTTTTTTTTTAATTGCCTTGGGTTCTGATGATCTGAAGGCTCCCTGCCCTTGGCGTTAACTCGAACAGTGAAGCGTCTTTCAGAGAGGGCTTGCACCTGATCAGAAACTACCCCTCCTCTTTCAGGCAGAGTCCCATTTTGTACCTCCAACTTTCATCCTGCCCTGGGTACGTAAGCGTAAAGCAAAAAGAGCTATAGGTGTACATCCTTAGGGTGCAAGTTCGAATCATTTTTATGAAGCTTAGTCATTGTTGTTGCCTCGCAAACAGGGCAGGCAATCTGAGTGCAGCATAAGGTAGTGACTGGATAATCTGTTTTCACTGACTTTGGTCAGAGGATCAGTATTGGTCCAGGATAGTTGATTTTGCTTTGAAATAGTGCCATGCTTTTTACGTTGTGCCGAGAATGTAGATGGGGCCTCAGCTGAATATCTCACCTACGAGATAGCGTCCCCAGTAATGCAGCACTGCCTCGTGTTGGATGAGTTGAACCTTTTAGATGCATGCTGAAGTCTGAAGTGGTTCAGCCGGAGGTTTGGAGTGCTGCGCATAGCAGACAGGAGGAATATCAGTCAACATTCCAAGTTCTGATTATTGTCCGGCAACACTCGCTGAGCAGTGATGGGTGCAGCATGGAGCTAGAATAGATATAAGGAGCTGGGTTGCATTTGGATTCTGGGCTCTATTACCTGGTCTTGGTCAGAACTTCACTTAACCATGGGCTAGAAAACGATCAACCTACAATATATTTATAAATGTTTTCTAATCAACCTGTTCAGAAAGGTTATGACACTTTTCAGGAGCAGATAAGTCTTGAACCCGGCTTCTCTGGTCAGGAGACTTCCAAGTGTGCCACAGAGCCCAATGTGTATTGATAGACCCCTTTAATGTCCCACAGCACTAAAAGAGACACCAAAGAACAGGAGGTATGAGAACAGGTGGACAGAAGCTTGGGTGAAAGCCGTGGGTGAAAGTAAAAAGCATCTTAATGGAGGATACTGAGGCGAAGAGGTGTAGAGAGAGAATTCCGGAGCTTAGGATCCAGGAAATTGCCAGTGGTCGAATGCTTAAAATTATGGACACTCGAGGGCAGAAACGGAGGAGAACAGAGACGTCATAGAGTTGGAGGGATGGAGGAGGTTACAGTGATGAGGGGTAATGGCTATTGAGTACAAGGGAATTTTAAATTCTGAGCATTGCTGATCTTGGAGTCAGTGTAGGTCGGAGAGCACGAGGTCTGATGGGTGAAGGGACTTGGTGTGAATTTGGATGCAAGCAGCAGGATTTTGCATCAGCTGATATTTCTGCTTCCCTCTCTTCCCCCATTTCCCTCAAATCCTTGGGAAGGTGTGCTGGCTGTTGGATGACACATCTGGATGAGATCTTGCAGTGTTGCAGTTCCCCTCCCCCACTTCACACAGTCAAATGCTCTGTCATCTGATATTTGAGCTGATAATCCCATGAACAGTAGCAAACTGGCAAAGGAACTGAAATGTCCAATTCAGTGAAATACTTGGTGGTGAATTGGAAAACTCTGAAATGAGCTACTTTAATCTTGCTGTAAATTTACCATAATTGCAATCCTAAACAATGGTGAACATATAAAAAAAACATTTATTAGTTTTTGGCTGTCCTATTGGGTGTTTAGCTCAGCATTTCCAGTGACACAATTTCCTTTGAATGCCCCTCTTCAATCTTATTTATATCCTTCCTGGTATCTTTCTCACCTTCCTTCCTTTAATTTGTCTTGCCTTTATCTCTGCACTGTCAGTCTGTCTCACCCATTCTCTGTCTAATCTCTCTGTCATGTCTTTGTCTCTTTCTATGTCTCTGTTCTATCTCTCTCCAACACACTGCCTTTATCTGTCTGTCTTCCCATTTGTTTGTCTTTCTCATTTTTCCTGTCTATCCATCCCTGTTTCTCATCCCTCTCTCTTTTCTCCCTTCTCGTCTCCATCTATCTCTGTTTCTGAGATCTTCTGTCTCTCTCTGTTTGTTTCTACCTGTTACCCTTGTTTCTTGCTGTCTCTGCCTCTCTCAACGTGTGTATGTCTCATCCTGTTGTCCCTCTCTCTGTCCCACCCTGCCCCCTCTCTTTGAGTTTTCCATTATCTCTCTGTCTCTCACTTTGTCTGACTATGCTTTCAATTTACCAATTATGCTAGGTTCTAAGATAAATTCTGGGTTTAACATGCTCTGCCAACTGGTTTTCAGAATGTCTTGAAGTGTGTTCCAGTCAATTACATACTTTTGGAAGTGTAGTCACTGTTGTAATGTAGGAAACTAATTTGCATACAACAAGCTGTCAAAAAATAAACAGCAGTGTGGTAATGACTAGATGATAGTTTCAGTGATAGTGGTTGGGGGCATAACTGATGACCCAGGACCTCAAAGGGAAACACTCTTTAAAGTTATTGGCATGGGATTTTCTTTACATCAGCCTGCGAGGACAGGCTGGACCATGGTTAAGAATCTCGAGAGAAAGATGCCACTCCCCACAATGTCAGTGTAGATACTGGAGTGGGATTTTGAAGTTACAGCTTTCTGACTCCGAGGTGACCATCACCCACTGAGAGACGGAGACGAGTATGTGACTCATGGTTGAAAACACTGCTCCCGTACTCTCAATTTCTGAGCTTTGAGTCGCTTCTCCTCAAATGTAAACTCCCTGCTCTGAATAATTCACGAAAGGTTAGGCCTCATCTTCCTCCTGCAGTGAAGTTTGGGTCTCTGTTAATTTGTATAAACAGCTGTGAAATATCAATTATAAATTGAACAGGAGTACAATGTGACAGCCCTGTTCACTGTAACTACAAAACCATTTAAACAGAGAGCTTCTGAACTCATTGTCTTATTAACATGAAGTTGACCGTTCACTGGCTTAGCGCACCACCAAGTGCTGTTCAGCCGCTGATATGGGCAGCAGTGCTGTCAATTTGTGCACAGCACCATCCCACAAAGGTGATAATCATCAGATTGCTGTCTGCTCAGGGACAATATTGACTAGAAAACCATGAAAAAAATCTTCTACTCTTCAAATAGTAAATAAGGGATGTTTTATGCTCACCTGAAAAAGCTGATTAGACTTCTGTTTACTATCTTATATGAAGAAATGACATCTCCAACAGTGCAGTGCTTACTCAGTACTGACCCTCTAACAGTGCAATGCTCCCTCAGTGCTGACCCTTTGATAGTGTGATACTCCCCAGGTACTGACCCTCCAACAGCGCAGCACTCCCTCAGTACTAACCGTCTAACAGTGTGGCCCTCCCTCAGTACTGACCCTCCGACAGTGCGGCACTCCCTCAGTACTGACCCTCCGACAGTGCAGCGCTCCCTCAGTACTGACCCACCGACAGTGCGGCACTCCCTCAGTACTGACCCTCCAATAGTGCACACTCCCTCAGTACTGACCCTCTGACAGTGCAGCGCTCCCTCAGTACTGACCCTCCGACAATGCGGCACTCCCTCAGTACTGATCCTCCGACAGTGTGGCACTCCCTCAGTGCTGACCCTCTGACAGTGCGGCACTCCCTCAGTACTGACCGTCTGACAGTGCGGCACTCCCTCAGTACTGACCCTCCGACAGTGCGGCACTCCCTCAGTACTGACCCTCCGACAGTGCGGCACTCCCTCAGTACTGACCCTCTGACAGTGCGGCACTCCCTCAGTACTGACCCTCTGACAGCGCGACCCTCCCTAAGTACTGCACTGGTAGCGTCTCCTGGAATTATGCTTGATCACTGCGGGTGAAATTGAACCAATGACTTTCTGACTCAGAGCGATGTGTGAGGCATAGCTAACACTGGTGAGTAGAAACACCGGAATTAAGAGCAGGATAGGCCACTTGGCCTTTTTGGCTTGCTGTGCTATTCAACACAGTTGTCGTAGATCGATTGTGGGCTCAATTCCACATTTCTGTCTATCCCCGCTTCCTTTTGTCTAGTTTGGAGGAAACAGCTGTTTATTCTGCCCCTCTGGTTAGACAGGACCTTTTCATAGCACATAGTGAGAACCAGATAAATCCTGTATTGATAAGGGACTATTTTTGCAGCAGTATTTGGTGACTATGTTCGTAAACTTATCAACTTCTCAAAATTCATTCAGCGCTTTCCCAGAAAATTCATCTTGTTGCAGCCCTTGTACGAGTTAGTTACTATTTTGTGCTGAAGATTACAGGACTTAAAATCTTTATAAATATATAAAGGAAGACATCTCACAGTATTTAAAATAAATTTAGCAATTTAGTGAAGCTGTTTTGAAGTGTGGTGCTGCCTGAACCTTTATTCAACACACCCAGCATGCTTTAATTAACAATTTCAATGTATTCAACCCTTTGGTTCATTTTGTCGGAAAATTAGCTTGAGAAAGCTGACAAATTTGTCTTATGCCTTTCCTTTTGATATTTGCTTCAGAGACAAATTCCAGTTAATTTCATTGCTTTAAAAAAAAATTTGCCTGTGGGAGGATGGAGGGATTTCCTTTCTTCGTCATTTTCCATTAGATGCTGGTGTGTGTATAAGCAGCAAGTCCTGGCTCGCTGGACCAATGCACGAGAGGAACATAAAAACCGAAAGAACTGCAGATGCTGTAAATCAGGAACAAAACAGAAGTTGCTGGAAAAGCTCGGCAGGTCTGGTAGCATCTGTGAAGAAAAATAATCAGATTTAACGTTTCAGATCCAGTGACCTTCCTCAGAATGTTCCGAGGAAGGGTCACTGGACCTGAAACATTAACTCTGATTTTTTTTTTCTTCACAGATGCTGCCAAACCTGCTGAGCTTTTCCAGCAACTTGTGTTTTTGTACAAAAGGAACATCGTTTCCTGGCAATGCGTTTGTGTAGGTTCTCCTTATCTGAAACTGCACCGATTCAAGTCTCGAGACCATTGCCAGTTGACACCATCCTGTTTGGCCCTGGGCTAATGGAAAACAAAGGGACTTGCATTTTGTTAGCATCTTTCACAACATCAGGAAGGCCCAAAAAGTCACAGTCAATGCAGTTGTTTTGAATTGTCACAGGCACCAGCATCCTTTTGTAACATTAGATTTGAATGCACAGATCATGCAGCAGGGATTATTTATTTCATCGGCATTGTGTCATTTCAAGCATGAAGGGAAGTTACCAGTAAACAGATATTTACATAGAAATAAGCCAATAGTTTACATCTGATTAAGGAAATCCTTTGTCTGACTGATCCGTTGCCCCATGAGCTTTCTTCCCCCCTTTTCTCCAGACAGGATCCATTTGATTTCTCCAGGTGCCATGCCCTCCCTCACTGTTGCCTCCTGCTGGTGGAGGCCCTGGTGCATCTGCTCGAGCTACCCTGCTCGGTGCCCTCCCACACCATCATCACCTGAGGCTAGGGATCCTGTTACACTTCCATCGACAGGCATAAGGCAATCCATTGGGGATGGGGTAAATGCATAGGTTGCACCTTTTCTTGATGACTGAAAAGCTGGATCTACGAGAAGCTGGTTCCGACATGAGTGCTGTACGTAAGCTGGTTATCAGTTGTTGCTGTGGGACGTTGTTATTGGTGTATTCACTGTGTCCCGTTTTTTGTTTGTGCTGTCATGCAAAATTGGTGCCTTTGGCAAGGCCAGTCTTTGTCCCTCATTCTGTATTGAGCATGGGCAGAGTTTCCTCACAGTGTCTGTGTAGATGCTGGGGAAGTTGTACCTATTCAAAACTCTCCAATGGCCATTTTGGAGGCAAGCAGATTACTTGGGTTTGGAGCCATGGTATAGGCCAGACCAGGTAAGGATGGCAGATTTCTTTCCCTTAAATGAACTGGATGGGCTTTTGCAGCGATTGATGATTTCATCACATGATTGACACCAGATTCAATAATTAATTTAAATTTCACCAGTTGCTGTGGTGGAAATTGAACCCATGCCATCAGAACAGTAGACTCAGCCTCTGGATTATTGTAGCATGATCATTGTTCTACCACTTCCCTTTGTAAGAAACACAGCCGCCAATTTGTGTTGTGTGAGCAATCCTCCCGCAAAAAGGAATGTGATAAATGAGCTGTTTTAGTAATGTTGATTAATTATTTGGCAGGACACCAAGGAGAATCTTTAGGTTCCAGGGAGGGAAAGCGAGCTGCAATTATGGAATCTAATCCAGCAGACAGACACCTCTCACTGTGCTGCATCCTTTTCAGTACTGCCAACCTGGGATTTTGTGTTTAGCCCTCTGGAGAGTTCAGGGTTTGATTCCACAGCCTTCCAGCTTGCAAGTAGGGATTCTACCAACTGAGCCACAGCTGGCATATTTTAGTTGAGGTTAATTATTCCAAGCTTCTGAGTTACAAGAAACACAATCATTGCTCTAATGTAACCCTGTTCTCACTTCTGACACATTGCTTTGAGTTCTGATATTGTAGCTGTTTTATGAATGTGAAATTTTCAAGATCAGCTGCAGATGTGATACAAAGGTTTAGCCTGATGGATCCATTGATATGAAAAGACAGATCAATAAATGAATGAGCCAACAGAAAATAACCTTACACGTGAAAATGATCAGAGTTGTCCACCTCTTCCTGCAGCCTCTGATCTCTTTCCTACTCAGGCAAACTTCTATATGCATGATTTTAATCAAAAATGACAAAGCTGGAGGCTTACAGCACGTTACACAAAAGCCTGTCCCTGCCCACAAACCTTTAACTCATGCAGCACACATTGGATCCTCAAAGGGTTCCCTCTTTGATCCAGAACGAGGAAGTGTGCTGAACCTTAACAAAACACAGGCCTGGCCCGAGCTTAAGTATTGTGTTCAGTTCTGGGCTGTGCACTTTGGGAGAGATAGCAAGAAGAGGGTGTGGAGAGGATTGAATAGACTGGGATCAGAAATGAAGACCGCTGTAGTGAGCTGCTGACTTGAACAACTGCAGTCCATGTGGTGTAGGTAGAACCCACAATGCTGTTATAGTAGGGCAGTTCCAGGATTTTGACCCAAGAGCAGTAAAGGAATGAGATACATGTTCAAATTGGGATTGAAGGAAATACAGAGATGGTGGTATTCTCAGGAAACTACTGATCTTGTTCTAACAGCAACATGCAAGTTTGGGAGCTTCTGTTAAAGATGTTTTTAACCCTGAATGGTGAATGGGAAGGGATTGTTGCCAATATTCTTCACACAAGCAAGCAATTCCATTTATGACTGGCCTAGTAATTCAAATCCTCAGACTCAGGATCTGGGGCATGATTTCAAATCCCACCAAAGCAGGTCATGACATTTCAATTCAGCCAAAAAAGCCAAGTCTCGAATGCAAAGCCAGCCTAAAGTCAATGATCTAATGACTGTCCATGTTGTAATAGCCTACTTAATTCACTATACTCTTGGGAAGGAAATCTGCCCTCTTTACCTGGTCTACGTGTGACTCCAGACGACATGATTCTGCCCTCTGTAAGGAACCAGTAAACCATTCAATTTAAGGGGCTATTAAGGATGAACCATAAATATTAACCAGCCAGTGATGCCACATCTCATCAGTGAATTTAAAAAAAAACTTTATGCTGACTGCATCAGGAGCTAACAGGACCGATAACATCAATGTTGAAACATCTAACGTTCTGAGGGGATTGACAGGGTAAATGCTGAGAGGCCTATTTCCTCTCCTGAGGGAATCGAGTGCCAGGGGACATGGTTTCAGTGTAAGAGATCATCCCCCTTCAGATGAAGCTGTGTAGGAATTTTCTCAGAGTTGTTAATCTTCGGAATTCTCTTCCCCAGAGAGCAGCCACGGTTAGGTCGTTAGATATATTCAAGGCTGAGTTGGACAAAGTTTTGTTGGACAGGCCAGTGGAGGGTTATGGAGGACCAGAAGGGAAGTGGAGTTGAGGCCACAATCAGATGAGCCATGAACTTATCAAATGACAGACCAGACCTGCTGGGCTGAATAGCCTCCTTCTGGTCTAATTTTGTTTGGCCTTACGTGGTCACAAAGAATTAGACTTTAAAGAACATTTTAGAAGAGAAGGAGTGAAAGAGCTTTAGGGCAGCATTCCAAGAGCTTGGGGTCCAGGCAGCTGAATGCCAATGATGGAGGGATTAAAATCGGGGATTTCGAAGGAACCAGAAGCAGAGAAAGACAATGTTATGGCATTATAAGGTACTGTACAACGCCTAGTCTCACTCTGGAAGATTATTTGCACTTGTACACACTGGAGTTTAGAAGAATGAGAGAAGTCTCATTGAAATGTATAAAATGCTGACAGACTGAATGCTAGAGGTGATGTCTCCCCCAACCAGGGGTAGAGTTCCCAGAACAATGTGCCATGGGATATGTGGTAAGCCAATTCAGACTGAGGTGAGGAAAGGGGTGACCTGTGGAGCTTTCTACCCCAGTAGAGCCCATGCCACTGAGTATATTTAATGAGGAAATAAAGCTTTCCAGAAGTTAGAGGTGTCATGGGATATGGACAGAGAGTGGAATACAGCACTGTGATAGAGGATCAGCCATGATCATGTTGAATGGTGGATCAGACTCGATGGGCTGAATGGCCTACTCCTCCTATATTCAGTGCTTCTACAGAGGTTGCATATGGCTTCTGGTAAAGCTGTCGCTCAGAAATTTTGCCTCGGTCCTGTTGATTGCACTTTACATCCAAATAGTTCTGAACTGTCATTTCAGAGCTGCTGATGCTGGATGAAGGGTCTAGGCCCGAAACATCAGCCTTTCTGCTCCTATGATGCTGCTTGGCCTGCTGTGTTCATCCAGCCCTGCACCTTGTTATTTCAGAGCTGCTGTTCATTTTATCACTCCCACCAAAAGCTTTGTGAAATAGCAAAAGGACCAGAGGGGCCAATAGGTGGTAAATCAGGAGAAACTGCTCCTCCTTCAAAAATAGGATCAGTAACACAAGGAACCGCATTTATATCAATTGGCTAACAAGCCCAGAGAGGAGATGAGGACTTGTTTTATACGCTAGCTGAAAGAAACCTGATTCAATAAAGAGTCATAGAGATGTACAACATGGAAACAGACCCTTCAGTCCAACTCATCCATGCTAACCAGATATCCTAAATAAATCTAGTCCCATTTGCCAGCATTTGGCCCATATCCCTCTAAACCCTTCCTATTCATATACCCATCCAGATACCTTTTAAATGTTGTAATTGTACCAGTCTCCACCACTTCCCCTGGCAGCTCATTCCATACATGCACCACCCTCTGCGTGGAAAAAAGGTTGCCCCTTAGATCCATTTTAAATCTTTCTCTTCTCACCTTAAACCTATGCCCTCTAGTTTTGGACTCCCCCACCCTGTGGAAAAGAACTTGTCTATTTACCCTGTCCGTGTCCCTCATGATTTTATAAACTTCTATAAAGTCAACCACCAGCCTCCGACACTCCAGGGAAAATAGCCCCAGTCTATTCGGCCTCTCCCTATAACCCAAACCCTCTAA
The DNA here is from genome assembly GCF_021869965.1 of Rhincodon typus. NCBI lineage: Eukaryota > Metazoa > Chordata > Chondrichthyes > Orectolobiformes > Rhincodontidae > Rhincodon > Rhincodon typus. The sequence continues at coordinate 18,575,924 of NC_063344.1, read as the reverse complement.
TCCTAGCAACGTCCTTGTAAATCTTTTCTGAACCCTTTCAAATTTCACAATATCCTTCCTATTGCAGGGAGACCAGAATTGAATGCAGTATTCCAAAAGTGGCCAAACCAATGTCCCGTACAGCCACAACACAACCTCCTAACTCCTATACTCAATGCACTGACCAATAAAGGCAAACATACCAAGTAAAAACCAAAAGAACTGTGGATGCTGTAAATCAGGAACAAAAACAAAGTTGCTGGAAAAGCTCAGCAGGTCTGGCAGCATCTGTGAAGGAGAAAACAGAGTTAACGTTTCGGGTCCGGTGACCGTTCCTCAGAACTGATGGTGGCTGGGAAAACGTCAGTTGAGATGCAGAAAATAAGGCGGTGTGTGGGGTAGTGAGTAAACGATAGGATAGGGCCCAAAGAGAGAGAAACACAGTTGGACAGACAAAGGAGTTGCTAACGATCAGGCTGGGAGGGTGAATAGTTGTTAATGGGGACTGTTAGTGACTAACAACAGGGGGTGTGTAGTGGCAGGCTATGTGGTAACAAGGCCTGGTGTGTGGGGTGGGGGGCTGGGACATGGGAGAGTTTAGGCCCTAAAATTATTGAGCTCAATATTGAGTCCAGAGTGCTGTAGGGTCCCCAAGTGGAAAATGAGGTGTTGTTCCTCCAGCTTGCGTTGGGCTTCGCTGGAACACTGCAGCAAGCCAGAGACAGAGATGTTGGCCAGGGAGCAGGGTGGTGCATTGAAGTGGCAGGCAACAGGTAGTTCAGGGTCTTTTTTGCGAGCAGAATGTAGATGTTCTGCGAAGCGGACGCCAAGTCTATGCTTCGTTTCCCCAATGTAGAGGAGACCACATTGTGAGCAGCGAATGCAGTAGACTAGATTCTGGGAAGTGCAGGTGAAGTGTTCACCTGGCAGGTATGTTTGGGCCCTTGGATACTGGGGAGGGAGGAGGTAAATGGGCAGGTGTTGCACTTTCGCCAGTTACAGGGGAAGGTGCCGTAGGGCTGTGGCGAGGTGTTGGGGGTGAAGGAAGTGTGGACCAGGATGTCCCGGAGAGGATGGTCCCTGCGGAAGGCAGACAAGGAAGGGAAAGGAAATATGTGTCTGGTGGTGGCATCTTGCTGGAGGTGGCGGAAATGACGTCTGATGATCTTCTGGATGTTGGATGCTGGTCGGATGGTAGGTGAGGATAAGGGGAACCCTATCGCTGTTGCGGGAGGGAAGAGAAGGGGTGAGGGCGGAAGTGCAGGAGATGGGTCGAACCTGTTTGAGGGCCCTGTCAACAACGGAGCTGGGGAATCCTCGGTTGAGGAAAAAGGTGGACATTTCGGAGGTTCCCTTGTCGAAGTTGGCCTCATCTGAACATATGCGACAAGAGACGGAGGAACTGAGAGAACGGGAAGTGGAGTGTGAGGAGGTATAGTCCAGTATACCAAGTGCCTTCTTCACTATCCTATCTACCTGCGACTCCACTTTCGAGGAACAATGAACCACATCAATTCAAATTCAAATTTTAAAAGGCAATATTATAAAAATGTGTGAAGGAAGATGTTTACAGAGGTAAGAAAGGACAGACAGAACGAAACTAGTTGGACATTTCTTCCCAAGTCCTGGTACAGACCCAGTGGGCTGAATGGCCTCCTACGTGTTATGTTATCCTATGGTGATAGGCTATTGAACACATGTTTCAGATTGAACAGATTTTTCAAGTGTTTCCACATATTCAACTCTTCTGGCTGCCTTCTTTGACACGCTAATCAAATATATAACAATTGCATTTAATTAAGGCCATCTTTAGATCCCACTATACTAACGGCAGAAACACATCCTGATCATTATTGTTTTGCCCCATGAGTTAAACTTTTGAAAGGCTTTGATGCAGACAAAGTGTTTTGTTCTGTGCAATAAGCCAAAAATAGGAGTCCAACAATACGTGATAATCGCTAATAAATCCAATGGAGAATTCATGAAATACATTTATGCCCAGATGGTGGCGAGAATGTAGAATTCACCACCGTAGAGTATAGTTAAATCAGATTTAATAATCAAGGGGCAGCTGGATACGGATGTGAGGGAGAAAAGACTAGAAGTTTATAAGTCACCACTTATAGTGCAATCTTGGGTACAAAGGTGTCTAGGTACAGCTTCTTCAGTCACAAGAAGGTGTATTTAGAGTATCTAAAAACTTGTAGGATGCATGATTGTGGTCTCTGCATCGTTGGTGACCATACATAGGCCCTAACCAAGGGATTTCCCTCCCTAAACCTCTCTGCCTCTCTACCTCTCTACCTCTCTCTCTTGACTGAGGATGCTCCTTAGAGTCTACCTCTCTGACCAACCTTATGGTTATCTATCCTAATAGCCCCTGTAGCTCCCTGAAGCTCTTTTGTCTGACTAATATCCCTCTGAAGCATCTTGGACCATCTCACTACATAAAAGGATTCCCATAAATGCATGTTTGTTATTGTTTGAAATCTGCCCATTACAAAAAATTGGTATACAAATAGTTAAAGGGCTCCAGCAACTAAACGAAACTTTTCTTTAAATAAAGAGCTTTTTTTCCCTCTAAATATATCCCTACAAATGTCTCACTGTTCTGTAATCTGCCTAAATTGAAGGAAAATAAATACGTTAATGCCACAGGAGAGTGAGAGTGAGAGAGAGAGAGAGAGAAAAGTGTTTGGCTGAAAGGTTGATGACTCACCAGATTCCCCTCCCTCTCTCTCTTTCTGGCTGTGTCACTCCCCAGCATTCAGCCTTGAACTGGTGGTGTGGGAGTCCACATCAGCAGCAAACGTCACGTTTAGGGCTGGCTGGAGGAGTTGCGGGCCAAGCAGTGAGCTATGGTCCTTTCAAGATGTTGTGCCGAGGCCTCAAGCTTGTGTGGGAGCACAGTAGGAGTGTGGGGAGCTCAACTTTGTAGGGAGTGACTTGTTCTTTTGGGCTGTGACAAGGGCAGAGCTGAGAAAGAGGGCAAATCCTCAGGTTTGTTTGTATGTTTCTTTGGGGTGCACGGCTGTGAGGCAAAGAGGCGGGAGAAGACCGTGAGCCTATTTGAAGATTAATGTCCTGGGCACCATTTTGAGCAACATCCCAGAGAAAAATTAATGAAGGCATCAGGAAAGAAAAGTATTTTCTCTCCAACCTTTCTTTTCCTTATTGTGTTCGTATTGATGAAAGGAAAGGTTGTCTGACTGACATTCAAACAATGAAGAATTCATTTGCTATCCAGTTGGCCATGAGGTGATGGGGCCCTGTGAGGGTGGATGAGTGGTGGTGAGGGTGAGGGTGAGGGTGAGGGTGAGGATTTGGCGTAGGAAAGTCCATGCTGACTCCTCCAGGAATACATCCAGCTAGAGCTGGCAACTTTAAATCGAGAGTGGAAGGGGAAGAGAGTGGAGAAAGCATTGTTGGCCCTGTGTTTTGAGGATTATTTGAATCACTGATAAAAATCCTAGTTCGAACACATGATGTGGAGTGTGATTAATAAAGCTGACACTGAAGGAAACATTTGTGTGAGAGAGTTAGCAGAAAATGGAACGGCAAAGACTAAATTGCGAGTCTGAGTTGAAGCAAAGTTGGAAGTCAAGCAGGAGACAGACAACTTCAACGAGCGAACACATTTCAAACTGTTTACCCCTCCCACTTAATTTATATAGGTAAATTAAAACAAAATTTTCCATTTAGGAGCTTTTCTTTTTGGATTTAACTCCTATGTTTCAGCAGCAAATCTGGGAGATTTGTCACATACTGAAGGTTAGAAAGAGTTAAAGGAGTCCACTCTTGAAATAATTCTTAAATATTCTGTCTGGCTGTGTCACAGACGTGTTTTTAAACTAAATGAGTCTAGGAGGAATTCAGCACTCTTGAGATGTGGAGAGTTATGAGTTGGTTGCTGTATGTTCCATGCTGTCTGTGGACAAATGTCATTTGATCTAATTTTATCAGATGTAAGAAGCCAATAGGATGGTTTTACTGCGAGAAGGTTTGTAGTGCTCGAGGCGAAGAAAGGGCAGAGAGGTGTTGAAGCACAGGCTGACTGCAACATAAGGGCCTCTGCTTATACAGGGTCATAAACATGGAGCTAGCTTCAGTGCCTGGCATCTGTAGAGCAGCAGTAGGGTCAGACTGTCAGCTCAACAAGTTAACTCCTTTCCTGCCTAAGTGCAGCGGATATTCTATCCCCCTCGGCCTTTTCAGTTTTGCTCTGTGGAACCAGAGAGGTCTTCGGGACTTTCAGGACAGGGACAAGGCCACTCAGCCCATTGTCTCCATGCTAGCTCATTGCAGGAACGATCCAAAATTAATCCCAGCATTTTGTACTGACTCCCTAGACCTATGTCAAACCCAAACAAATTTCATTATCTCTCCATAGACCAATATCAGTCTGAAACCAATACCATGACAAATTACATACTTGCAAAATCTCTGTTGGAAAATTTAGTATGTCGCAACCAATTTGCATGTGGCAAGGTCCTGTTATAATTATAAGCAAGTAGTCTGTTTTAGTGATGTTAGTTGAGGGATAAATATTGCCAACGTTTCCAGGGTGAATGCCCCAGCTTTTCTTACAATATTGGTCTGGAATACTGTGCATCCATCCAAAATGGCACCTGTAACAGTGCAGCACTCCCTCAGTGCAGCATTGAATTTTGTGTCTAGGATTCTGGATTGAACTTTTGACTACTGACCCTTGCTGTCAGAAGTGAGAATGCTGCCCACTAAACCGCCACTGACATCCACCTCAATCCCTGAAGAAGGAGGGAAAAACCGATCCTAAAGAGAAAAAGTAGCATTGAGATAAGCCATGGATTTACATTCAATCCAAGTTCGTGGGATCCCTTTCAGATAAGAACAGCAGATTGGGGTGTTCACATCCTAGCAATAACTTGCAGATGGAAATGATGTCACACCAGATAGTTTTACAAAGTCAAAACATATGGTGTTCTTTGCAAAGCCTTTCCTTTCCCAGAGTTTGTTAAGGTTGTCAGGACTGGAGTTAATTAGTATTTTTTTTTCTGTAAATTGATGATCTGTTCCAGTGCTCTGGAGATATAGAAGATTAGGGGGTTGGAGATTCTATTGGCATGGCAACATAAATATCTCCATTTGCCCTTTGGTGCCTTCAACACTTCTTGTCTTCTCTGAGGCTGTCAATTGCTGAGGTAATGTTGTCCCTGTACCACCACTTGGTACCAACTTCTTTCAGTGGCTCATCACTCGAGCGTGAGTTGTAGCCCTGCATGTGCATGAGCTATTTGACCATGAAGCAGCAACGTAGCCAAAGTCCATCCCAGTCCGAGCAAATATACACCCGTAGCTAACACGGATTTCTGGATAGCCAGCAGGTTAACTGCAAGCAGAAAGCACATTGTAACCTGGCTCTTAACTGGAACAAAGGTCATTTAAAGATGTCCAACCATTCATCCAGCCCAGATTTCACCATCCAAATGTTTCTTAAAGGATTTCACCTGCCTTCACCTGCACTTTTCTATAGAATTCATTGAGGAAGGAAAGACTTGCATTTCAATAGCATCTTTCATCACTTAGGACATCTTAATCCACTTTACAGCCAGTAAAGTGCTTCAAAAGTGCAGTTATTTTTGTAAGAAAAGCGGTTGCCAATTTATACACAACAAGCTCCCACAACAACCATGCACTAATGACTCGATAATCTATTTCAGTGATGTTGGTTGATATTTAGTGGTCAGAACATTACAGAGAACTCCCCTGCTGTCATCTGAAATAGTGCCTTGGGACGTTTAATGTCTATTTAAGACCATAAGACAAAGGAGCAGAGGCGGACCATTCAGTGTATCAAGTCCGATCCAGCATTCAATGGGATCATGGCTAATCTGATAATCCTCAACTCCATTTTCCTGCCTTTCCCTACACCCTTGATTCCCTTACTGATGATAAATCTGTCCATCTCAGCTTCGACAACCCTCTGCAATCAAGAATTCCACAGATTCAGTACCCTCTGGGAGCAGAAATTCCTCCTTATTGCTGTCTTAAATGTACAACCCCTAATTCTGAGATTATGCCCTCTGGTCCTAGACTCCCCCACATGTGAAAACAACCTTTTAGCATCTACCCTGTCAAGTCTGCTGAGAATCTTATAGGATTCAGTAAGGTCGCCTCTCATTCTTCCATCTACTAACAGGTACAGGCCCAATCTACCCAACCTCTCCTCATAAGACAGTCACTCCATAACTGATATCAGCCTTTGGACTGCCTCCAATGCATTTGGGGCCATCAAATGCGTCACCAAATGAGACATCCCAAAATAAGATTTTTCCATTTTATGCAAGTGATAACCGTAGTGTCATCACTTTCAAACACAAATTAATATCTCAGCTGTCAGCTAATGAGTTTATCCCTCCAGATGTAGAGAATATATGTCTTCTGGTGTGATGAGTTTGGAACACGATGATACCATCATGTAATCAGAATGGTCTATTTAGGGACAATGTCAGGTTGCTCTTCACAAAAGAATCTGAAACTCCCTCACTTTTTTTCTCTTTCACGGGATGTGGATATCACAAACAAGGTCAGCATTTGTTGTCCCTCCTTAATTGCCATTAAACTTAGTGGCTTATCCCGGCATTTCTGAGGACAGTTAAGAGTCAACCACATTGCTGGAGTCTGGAGTCACATGTAGGCTGGACCAGGCACTGTATTCCAGATGATAATAGTGAACCAGATGTGTCGTTATGAGAATTAGTGAGTAATTGTTGTCATGGATGCGATCACGGAGGTTAGATTTATATTCCAGATCTATTCCCGGAATTCAGTCCTGTTGTGGTGCATCAGTCTGGGCCTCTGGATTACTAGTCCAGTGATACTACCACAATGCCACATTTCTTTGCTGGGGAGAACATATTGAGACTATCAGACCAAGGTGTAAAAGTGGAGTTGGCAAACAGATTAACCATGATATACTTGAATGGAGAATTAGGCTCATGAGGCTGAATAACCTCCTCCTGTTCCTATGTTTCTAGATGCCAAGTATGATGACTTTGCTAGCCAATAGGGTTCAAATACACCGAGAGAAGTGCACTTAGCACTTGAGCTAATCAGGGCACTTCCTGTAATTTATGATGGAGAGATTTGCTGAAGATTGTTTCCTGGTCTGAAGGATAACTGCAACACTGAAGTAAGATCTCATTCTAAGCTCCTTGTTACACCACACCCCTTCCCTTCCCCAAGGCATCGTCCCCTGGTGGTACCGGAGATGCGACACTTCCCTTTTTACTGTGATGGTGAAACTATTTAGACTCAAATTTGCTTTCAGTTTATGCCATTCCCACATCCTCTCTTGGTTCATCTCAGACTCTTAACATTCTTGATTTCCTAGTCTCCATTTCAGGAGTAGCTGTTAACAGGGGATAGGCAAGGAATTCTGGCTTAGCTGGCAATGCCAATGTCTTGTGAATGAATGAATTAAATAACAATGAATAGCCACTATAAGCTCATTAATTCCCATAGCTCCCTTGACTACACTTGCTCATACCTCACTTCCTGTTTGAACTTATTATTCAATTACCCTCCTTCGCCTTTTTCATATTTTTTCCAATAGTGCAATCTTCTCTTCTACTCTTCTGATGAGCCTTTGTTTCTCCTCATTTGAGTATTCCCTCCCCACCCTCACCCTGCCAGATGGGTCATGGGCCCCTTGGCCATCCTGTTATATTCCACTCTTGCCCCTTTCCTTTCCTCCCAGAATCACAATATGATTCCCTTTATGCCTTGCTTTCCATCCCTCCAGCTTCAGCATTTAAATGATCCCCCCATTGTTTCCAACACCTCCAGCAGGATTCCCCCAGCATCTTCCCTTCCCAAACGCTGTCAGTATTCTGAAGGGATGGTTCACTCTTCCTTGCCCTGGTCCATTCCTATGTCGCACCAACACCCCTTCTCCTCCTCAAGGCATCTTCACACAGAGGCACTAGAGTTAATAACACTAGCCCTTTTACCTACTCTAACTCAGGGACGCTGGATGCTCCTTCCCAGTGATTTATGTGTATATCTTTCAACTTAATCTACTGTATTCACGGCTCTTGTTTCCTCTAAGTTGGGGTAAAGTAGACACAGAACAGGTGAGAGCTTTTTGGAATACTTTTATTCAGTCCATACGTGAGATCTACAGCATCATGTCACTTATCATTTCATTCATAGGGTCATAGAGTCCTATAGCACGGACACAGGCCCTTTGGCCCAAACTGGTCTGTGCTGACCAAAATGTCCATTCATGCTAAGCCCATTTGCCTGCACTTGGCCCATATCCTTCTAAACCTTTCCTATCCATGAATTTGTCCAAATACCCTTTAAATGTTGGTAATGTACCCGCCTCAACCAATTCCGCTGGCAGCTCATTCCATATGGGTACCACCCTCTTTGTAAAAAATGTTGCCCCTCAGGTTCCCATGTATTCTTTCCCCTCTTATCTTAAACTGATGCCCTCTAGTCCTTGATTCCCCAACCCTGGGAAAAAGACTGAGTGCATTCAGTCCTCCATGCCTCTCGTGATCTTACACACTTCTATAAGATGCCCCCTCAGTCTCCTACGCTCTAAAGAAAAGAGTCCTAGCTTGTCCAACCTCCCTCTGTAACTCAGTCACTTGAGTCCTGGCAACTTCCTTGTAAATTTCCAGTTTAATAACATCCTTCCTACAACAAGGTGACCAAAACTGAACACAATATTCCAAGTGCAGCCTCACCAACATCATGTACAACTGCATCATAAATTCCCAACTCCTATACTCAATACCCTGACTAATGAAGACCAGTGAGCCAAAAGCCTTCTTCACTGCCCTGTCTACCTGTGACTCCACTTTCAGAGAACTATGCACCTTAACTCTAAGGTCCTTCTCTTCCACTGTGCTCCATAAGACCCTACCATTCATCATGAAAATCCCAGCTGGATTTAACTTTCCAAAATGCAAGGCCTCACACTGATCTATATTATTCTCGGCTCACTTCCCCAGCTGATCAAGATCTGCTGCAATTTCTGATAACCTTCCTCACCATCCATGATACCGCCTGTTTTAGTGTCATCCGCATTGTTCTCCATTATGCTCCCACATGAACCTTTCTGTCCTCAGACCATTCCAATGCAGCTCAAGGGTAAATACTGTACCTTTTGATTATGAACTTAAGATTTCTAAAATCAGCGTGCAGTCCAACAATTTCAGAAATGCTCAACTGCCTTAATCTTTTGCACATCAGTGTGGGTTGATAATTGACAAGTAACATTCATGTCACACAAGTGCAAGGCAATGACTATCCCTAACAAGAGAGACCCCTTGACATTCAATAGCATTATTATCACTGAATTTCTCACTACCACAACACCCTGGATATTACCATTGACCAGAAACTAAAATGGACTGACCATATAAATGCTTAGGGCTGCAAATGCATGTCAGAGGCTAGAAATCCTACTGCCCAAAGCCCTAAGGCACAAATCTGGAGTGTGATGGAATAATCCTCACTTCCCTGGGTGGGCATTGCTCCAACAACATCAAGGTTAACACCATCCAGGACAAAGCCTGCTTGACTGGAACCACATTAACAAATATTCACTCCCTCCACCAAGATGTACACTAGCAACAGTGTGTACTATTTACAAGATACACTGCAGTAGCTCACCAAAACTCCTTCAATACCACCTTCCAAATCCACAATTACTCCTATCTAGAAAGGCAAGAATGGCAAATACATGGGCACACCACTGCCTACAAGATCCCCTCCAAGCCACTTACCATCCCGACTTGGAAATACATCACTACTCCTTCAGTGTTTCTGGGTTCAAAACCTGGAATTCCCTCTCTAACAGCACAGTGGTGTACCTACACTACATGGACTGCAGCAGTTCAAGAATGCAGCTCATTCACCTGTTTCAGGGCAACTAAGGATGGGCAGTAAATGCTGGCCTAGCTACTGATGCCCACATGTCTTGAATGAATTTTAAAAAAAAACTGTTAGTGAGTCTGCATTTCATGTTTCCAACTCCTAGACCCATATGTTATTTCGTTGGTGCTCCCATTACCAAAGATTTTTGAATTGCACCATCATCAATTACATCATATAATCTCTTCTGTCCTTCACCCTGTCACAGACCTTCCCTTTTGTCCTTTCCCCTCCTACATAGTTGTATCTTTGCTTTTGCTTAAAAGATGTTCCACCACAAACCTGTACAATTCTACAATTTTACAAAAAGTCATTGACTGGAGCCATTAATTAGATACAGAGTAAAGCTCGTCCCCATCAAACATTCCCAGGATAGGTGCAGCACAGGGTTAGATGTGGAGGAATACTCCCTCTATACTGTCCTCATCAACACTCCCAGTATAAGTACAGCAATGGAGTTAGAAACACAGTAAGGAACCCCCTACTTATACTGAAATTAGCTCTGCTCCAAGCTTTTAAATTCTTGTTCCTCTTCCCCTTCCATCTCAAAGTGACAATCATCCCTGTTTGTACACTGTCACCTTCTGTATTAACTATAGTTTCGGTGTCTTTGTTTCAGCAGGGATATTCTTACTTTGACAGTTATTCTTTGAACATTCAGTTGGTGGATCTATGGGTTTTGAAGACTAGATTCCAACCTGATCATTCTCATTAGATGTTAAAGCAATGTAAGTTGATGGGCAGCTGGGGAATCTAGAAAGAGGGGCCACAGTATGAAAATAAAGGGTGCTTTATCTAAGACAGGAATCGTGAGAAATGTCTTCTCTATGAGGGTCGTTAATCTTTGAAATTCTCTTCCGGAGGGATCAGGTAAGGCTGGGTCATAGTTAAACTGATGGTTGCACTTTTGAGATTATTTTTTGGGGGTTGGGGTGGGTTGCAAGCAGGACAATCAGATTCGGAGTGGTATTATTGAACAGCACAGCAGGCTCACTGGGGAGAATGGCCTACTCCTGCTTCTTTGAGTTCTGTGATGCTCTGAATGAGAAGGCGAATGTGTTGTGTGCTGGTGACCCCACACTTATTGAGAGCTGGATACAGATTGCCCAAGGACCTGAATGCAAAGCTACTAAGATAATATTCCATGGAATCAGCAGGAACTAGTCATTTAAGGTTGGAATAGAGTCTTCAATCCTGCGAGATATTATTTGTCATGAGTGCTATGTAATTTGAATGGTTGGTTCACAGTCACACAGAGGCTGTGACAACATTGCTAATTGAGGCAGACCAGTTGCATGAGGGTTCCTCATTAGGAGATACTTAATTTTCTTGTTAAATCTGCCATGATTTGAAGCTGTTGACTCAGATGAGGGTACTGTTCGACTCATACCAACCCTCCTCCAGTAAACCAATTGTTATTCATGTTTACATATTGTAAACAATTTTATTATTTTAAAACTATCCCCTTGTTTTCAGTCTCTTTCTGGCCTTACCCCTTCCTATTTTAGTGGGCATCTTTAGCCCTGGGACTCTCAGAGGTCTCTGTACTCCACCAATTCTGGCCTTTTGGACAAGTCTGATTTTAGTCACTCCATCATTAGCTGCTTGGGTTCTGAGCTCTGGAATGAGTGGAGATGGTAATCTTACTGCGCTAGTAGTCCTGAGACCCAGGCTAATGCTGTGCAGTGTTCCGTCTAATGTTACTCCCGGCTGTGTGGGTCTCTAAGGTCATGTGCGGCGACTGCTTCTGGAAAGGGAAGTCAGTGCAGTGATTGGCGTGCCAACACAATGGCTGTGCGCAGGACCTTGAGGTAGCTGTGCACGCCCACAGCTTAGAGAGAACATTGATGTTCTTGGATGCGGGATCAAAGAAAATAATGGCAGCTGGTGAAATTGAAAGTTAGTTGCTGTAATGGTGACCGTGAAATATCATGGAAGCCCGTCTGACTCACCAGTGCCCTTCAGGGAAGGAAATCTGCTGTCCTTAGCCTTGCCTACAGGTCACTACAGACCCACAGCAATGTGGGTGATTCTTAACTGCCCTCTGAGGAAGTCTCTCAATCCAGAGGCAATTGTGGAAGGGCAGCAAATGTTGACCGAGCCAGTAATGTCTGCATCCCATGCAAGATTCATGTCTAAGCCACTTCCCTCACTAATCCTCTTGTCCTTTCTTCCCCCTTGACGTCACTGCTGAAACTTGATCACTTTGATCAAGCTTTAGTTCATCTCTCCTAACATATTGTTAATCCTACTATTGTGATGTTATTATTTTATGTGGCTAGTGTTCAAATTGGTTTGATCACATTGTGCCTTGGGACCCTTTGCTTTGTCTTATATGTGAGACGTTAAACCTGAGCTTCAGAATGACCATCCATTGATGTAAATGATCCTAATCCCATTATTTTATTTGAAGAATGGAGGAGTTGTGTTCGGTGATTTGGACCAATATTTATCTCTCACTCACACCCACCTGATGGACTCATTTATTTAAATTGACGTTATGTTGCTTCTTGCCAATTGGTTGCTGTTGTTTCCCACATTCCAACTGAGAGAGAAACGCTTCATTGGCTGTGAAGTACTTTGAGATGTTCTGAGGATGTAAAAGGTGCTATAGCAATGCAGGCTGTTACTTTTCTACTTATAGGCCTCTGCACAGTTTTCAGGTTCATGTGGAAACAGCATTAAAAGTGAGTCCCACTTGTGGAGATCCTTGGCAGTGAATAAGGGAATGCTTGTCTTCCTCCCATTGTTCCCCAATGGTCAGGCTTGTTTGGGTGCAAAGTTCTTAGAGATTTTTCACCTGTGGAGGCTCAGTGTGTTGAGTGGCCTCTTCCTAACCTCTCCTCCTTAACTACTACGTTATGATTCTATGAGAAACATAATATGGCACTATATAACTGTAGCCCTCTCCTTTCCTACATTGCACTTTGATCTTAGCCATCCTCTGAATTTGGCCCCTTGCCCACTCACTTTGACTTGCTCTTGGTGGCCATGCCTTCAATGGTCTAAACACCAAGCTTTGGAATGCCATCCATAAACTGGTTCCAGTCTCACTCCATCTTTAAGGTCTTCAGTAACTCCCGATGCTTTGACCAAGCTAGTCCTGAGTCCACTGTTCCCGCTTTGGCTACTTTTCGATGCAATGCCTTGGGACGCTTATCCGCACAAAAGACAGTGTATAAATGTGAGAAGCTATTGCAAGTATTGTTTTGCATTGCTCCAGTCAAACAGACTGTCCTCTAACAGCTCCTAACCTCAAATTATGAATGATCTATACCCCACCATTTAAAGACATTTTTAGCCATTTCTGTGCCCCACCCTCTCCTCCTTAGCTAGATATTTAGTTGAAATTAGACTATAGATGATAAGATATGGGAGCAGGATTAGGCCATTTGTCCACCGAGTCTGTTCTGCCATTTCATCATGGCTGATTTGTTTGTCAACCCAGGTTATTACAATGGTAGTAAAAATGGCAAGTTTTTTTTACTTCCAGTTTCAGATTATTTTAATGTTCATGCATTAAAATGATTTCAAAGTAGGAAGAGACATGGGCTTAAAATGGCTGCAGTGATTACCTAACCACGAGTAGCATGAAACCCAAATGGAATAAACAGAACAGATAGCACTGAAGTCATAATTTCTTTTCAAAGACACCAAGACCAAACAACTAAGTCAGCAACAACAATTCAAACTTGATTGATAATTTCACACTTTGGAAATGGGGCAGCAAATCTGGAGTCTGTTTGAGTATATAACGGAGTAAACTTACTGGTGCAGAGAACACTGCGAAACTAAAAAAAAAGATTTAATTTTAAATAATTAACTAAGTAGAGATGGCAGGCCAGGTGATGTGTTGTAGCTGTATGATGAGGGAGCTAGCTGATCCCATTGAGAACGGCAGTGACCACATCTGCAGCAAGTGTTGACTGCTTGAGGAGCTCCGGCTCAAAATTGATGAGCTGGAATCCGAACTCCAAACACTGCAGCACAGCCGGAAGGGGGAGAAATACCTGGATGCTGTGTTCCAGGAGGCAGTCACACCTGGTAGATTAACTAATGTTAATGCGATCAGCGGGCAGGAACAGCAGTGTGTGACTGCGAGTGAGGCAGGTAGAGGGATCCTGCAGACAGGAACACAGGAGCCGCAGCCCTTGACATTGTCCCACAGGTATGAGGCACTTGCTCCCTGAGTGGCTGAGGAACAGGGCTGCAGGAAGGATGAGCCAACTGACCTTGGCACCATGGTCCAGGAGGCCATTCAAGAGGGGGGAGCAAAAAGACAGATTGTAGTTGTAGGGGATTCCATCATCAGGGGGATAGACAGTATCCTTTGCGAGCAGGATAGAGAATCCCGCATGGTGTGTTGCCTGCCCGGTGCCAGGGTGCGAGACATCTCTGACCGGCTTGAGAGGATACTAGAGAGGGAGGGGGAGGATCCAGTTGTTGTGGTCCACGTAGGTACCAACAACATAGGCAGGACTAGGAAAAAAGAACTGTTTCGGGATTATGAAAAGCTAGGAACAAAATTAAAAAACAAGTCTTCAAGGGTCATAATCTCTGGATTGCTGTCCGAGCCATGTGCAAATTGGCATAGGCAAGTGAGGATCAGGAAAGTAAACATGTGGCTAAAAGAGTGGTGTGGGAAAGAAGATTTCCTTTTCATGGGGCACTGGCATCAGTTCTGGGACAGGAGGGATCTATACCGCTGGGATGGACTCCACCTGAACACGGCCGGGTCCAGTGTTCTGGCGAAAAGGGTAAATAGGGTGGTTAATAGGACTTTAAACTAGTAAGTATGTTGGAAGGGAGAAGTGAGCGTAGAGGGAGAATAACAATTAATGTAAGGCAAAGCAGCAGGTTATCAGGTGACGAGGAAGCTTCAACTCCATTGAAAATTAGGAAAAAAGTTAAAGGGAAGGAGAACTGAAGAGCTGTTAGTAATGGAGGTAATAGGACCCAAAAAGAAGGTGCAAAAACTGGCATAAGGGCACTTTATCTGAATGCTCGGAGCATTCAAAACAAGGTGGATGAGTTGATGGTGCAAATCATGGCAAATGCGTATGATTTAGTGGCCATTACATAGACATGGTTACAGGATGGTCATGACTGGGAGTTAAATATCCAGGGGTATCAAACTGTTCGGAAGGACAGACAGGAAGGTAAGGGAGGTGGTGTTGCTCTGATTTTTAAGGATGATATCAGGGCGGTAGTGAGAGATGATATAGGTTCTACTGAACAAAACGTTGAATCCATTTGGGTGGAAGTTAGGAATAGCAGGGAGAAGAAGTCACTGATAGGTGTGGTCTATAGGCCACCAAATAATGACATCGTGGTGGGGCGGGCAATAAATATAGAAATAGCTAATGCTTGTAAAAATGGTACAGCAATTATCATGGGGGATTTTAATCTACATATGGATTGGTCAAACCAGGTTGGTCATGGCAGCCTTGAGGAGGGGTTCATAGAATACATCCGCGATAATTTCCTTGAACAATATGTAATGGAACCTACGAGAGAGCAAGCTATCCGAGATCTAGTCCTGTGTAATGAGACAGGAATAATTAATGATCTCACAGTTAGGGATCCTCTCGGAAGGAGTGATCACAGTATGGTCGAATTTAAAATACAGATGGAGCGTGAGAAGGTTAAATCCAGTACCTATGTCCTGTGCTTAAACAAAGGAGACTATGAAGAAACGAGGGAGGACTTAGCTAAGGTAGAATGGGAGCAAAAACTTTTATGGTGGGTCAATTGAGGAACAGTGGAGGACTTTCAAAACGATTTTTCACAGTGCTCAGCAGAAGTATATTCCAGTGATAAGGAAGAACTGTAGGAAAAGAGATAGTTAGCCATAGATGTTGAAGGAAATAAAGGAAAGTATCAGATTGAAAAAAAAACACATACAAAAAAGTGAAGAGTAGTGGGAAACTAGTACACTGGGAAATCTTTAAAGGCCAACAGAAAGCCACAAAAAAAGTTATAAAGAAAAGTAAGATAGATTATGAGAGTAAACTAGCTCAGAATATAAAAACAGGCAGCAAAAGTTTCTATAAATATGTAAATTGTAAAAGAGTGGTGAAGGTAAACATTGGTCCTTTAGAGGATGAGAAGGCCAATTTAATAACTGGGAATGAGGAAATAGCTGAGACATTAAACAGTTATTTCGTGTCGGTCTTCACTGTGGAGGACACGAATAACATGCCGAAAACTAATGGGACGAAGGTTATAGCAGGTGAAGACCTAGAAAATATCATCATCACTAAGGAGGCAGTGCTGGGCAAGCTAATGGGGCTAAAGGTAGACAAGTCTCCTGGCCCTGATGAAATGCATCCCAGGGTACTAAAAGAGGTGATGGGGGAAATAGCAAATGCACTAGTAATTATTGACCAAAATTCACTGGACTCTGGGGTGGCTCCCGCAGATTGGAAAACAGCCAATGTGACGCCACTGTTCAAAAAAGGAAGTAGACAAAAAGCAGGTAACTATAGGCCAGTTAGCTTAACTTCGGTAATGGGGAAAATGCTTGAATCTATCATTAAGGAAGAAATAGCAAGACATCTGGATATAAATTGTCCCATTGGGAACACCCAGCATGGGTTCATGAAGGGTAGGTCATGTTTAACTAATTTGGTGGAATTCTTTGAGGACATTACTTGCATGGTGGACAATGGGAAACCTGTGGATGTGGTGTATCTGGATTTCCAGAAGGCATTTGACAAGGTGTCACACCAAAGGCTGCTACATAAGATAAAGTTGCATGGTATTACAGGTAATGTATTGGCATGGATAGAAGATTGGTTGACCAGTAGAAAGCAAAGAGTAGGGGTAAATGGGTGTTTTTCTGGTTGGCAGTCAGTGGCTAGTGGTGTGCCTCAGGGATCAGTGTTGGGACCGCAATTGTTTACAATTTACATAGATGATTTGGAGTTGGGGACTAAGTGTGGTGTGTCAAAATTTGCAGATGACACTAAGACGAGTGGTAGAGCAAAGTGTGCGGAAGACACAAAGTCTGCAGAGGGAAATAAATAGTCTAAGTGAGTGGGCAAAGGTCTGGCAGATGGAGTACAATGTTGATAAGTGTGAGGTCATCCATTTTGGTAGGAACAACAGCAGAATGGACTATGTTTTAAATGGTAAAAAATTGCAGCACGCTGCTGTGCAGAGGGACTTGGGTGTCCTTGTGCATGAATCGCTAAAAGTAGGATTGCAGGTGCAGCGGGTAATTAAAAAAGCAAATGGAATTTTGCCTGCCATTGCTAGAGGGATGGAGTTTAAAAACAGGGAGGCTATGCTGCAGCTGTATAGGGTCCTGGTGAGGCCACACCTGGAGTACTGTGTGCAGTTTTGGTCTCCTTACTTGAGAAGAGATATATTGGCACTGGAGGGGGCGCAGAGGAGATTCACTCGGTTGATTCCAGACTTGAGAGGGTTGGATTATGAGGAGAGACTGAGTAGACTGTGATTATACTCGTTGGAATTCAGAAGAATGAGGGGAGATCTTATAGAAACATATAGGATTATGAAGGGAATAGATAAGGTGGAGGCAGGGAGGTTGTTTCCACTAGCAGGTGAAACTAGGACTAGAGGGCATCGCCTCAAAATAAAGGGAAGCAGATGTAGGACTGAGGTCAGGAGGAACTTCTTCACCCAAAGGGTTGTGAATCTGTGGAATTCCCTGCCCAGTGAAGCGGTTGAAGCTACCTCGCTGAATGTTTTTAAGGCAAGGCTAGATAAATTTTTGAACAGTAAAGGAATTAAGGGTTATGGTGAGCGGGCGGGTAAGTGGAGCTGAGTCTCAAAACGATCAACCATGATCTTATTAAATGGTGGGGCAGGCTCGAGGGGCCAGTTGGCCTACTCCTGCTCCTAGTTCTTATGTTCTTATGTTCTTATCTGCCAGCTAGCCAGTTTGGAAAGGCAATGAAGTCAGACTTAGGAATATACACCGAACTGTATTTCAATAGTTACTGAGAGGAGCAGAGCAGAGGGAAAGAATAAAAACAGAAAATGCTGGAGAAACTCAGCAAGTTTGGCAGCGTATGTGGAGATAGAAAAACAGAGTTAACATTATTAAGTCTTATATGACTCTTCTTCATTGGAGGCTGGCAAGCCATTCTTATACACAAGAATATGGTACAACTAGTGCTGGCAAGTTTAAGTCAAACTTGTGTAGAGGGATTGTATTTTAACAGGAGCTTCCTTGTGTTTGATTCCTTGAAGCAGAGAATGTGGCATTTCCCTTGTGAGTCAGGGTCAGACTATGTGTTTGCTGGAGGTGTGAAATTACAGGAATGTTTGCATTGAACAGGAAGCGAGATTTTGTCGGGCTCCAGTGTCAGGCTGTGAATCAAGGTTCCACACAAACTGATTGTAAAAATGTGAGAGCAAGGATGATATCAGAACGGAGAGCTTACTGCTAGAGATTGAGCAGACTGGGGCTGTTTTCTTTGAAAGATCAAAGGCTAAGGAGTAACCTGGGAGAGATTTCTACAGTTTTGGAAGAAACATGATAAATAAAGTGGTGTTTCCTGTTGTGGCTGAAACTAGGATGAGGAGCCATCAATATAAAACAGTCGCTAATCAAATCGGTCAGGAATTCAGGAGAAACGTCTTCACCCAGATAGTGTTAAAAATGTGGGACACCCTGCCACAGGGAGTGGTTGAGGTAAATAGTGGCGATGCTTTTAAGGCAAAGCTGGATAAACACATGAGGAAGAGCTGTGGTTGTGGTGAGATGAGTGGGGTGGGCGATGAAGAGGAGACTCATGTGGAGCTTAAATGCCAGTAGACAGCAGATGGGCTGAATGACCTGATTGTAAGCTGTAGATTGGATGCAATTGTGTGTAGGCAAGAAGGCAGCTGGCCTCTGAGAGTTGTAAGTCGGTTGAAGCTGCAGTTACTAATGCCCAATATCACAGTTCCTGCAGGCGCGAGTCAGACAGGAAGCAGCCTCCATCCATTGTGATGAACCAATGGAAATTCAACAGCATCAGACATCCAGAGCATCATTTCCACCCCAAATCCCCCAACTTTCGAAGTGTTCCTCCTTGTCACAACTTGTGTGCGCAAATATTCCCAAGCAGGGTGCACACAAGTGTTTCCAAACTTCCGCATTCGAAAATTTAATCCACAGCACATTATAATGAACAAAACACAGGGGCACAAATTTTCTTTGAACACATCTATACATTAGTTATAAAAGACACTGACGCAGTCTGGGATGTTGAAATCTCCAGGGGAAAATGATCCACTACAGTTGTCTACAGTCGGTTCCTTCCAAAGTGATATCTGATTGATGGAGGATCGGAGAACCTGGAGACAAGTGAAACGTCACCCCATTTCACATCAGAGCTGGTTGAAGATTTTACAGCCCAATGGACATCTCCTGGAATTCAAGATTTTGTTATAGACTGTCAGAGCTAAACTTGCCAACTCTCGCTTTCGACTTCTTTTCTCTCAAGATACTGCAAAGAAAAGAATTATGGCCATGGCTCATCCCTGAACCAAAACTTGGTGGGTTCGTACCCACACTTTGCAGAATTGGCACAAATCCGATATCAACACTCAGTGATTACAAAGGCTTGGCATCACTGTTGGAGGGTCAGCGCTGAGGGAGTGCCACACTGTCGCAGGGTCAGTACTGAGGGAGTGCCACACTGTCGCAGGGTCAGCGCTGAAGGAGTGCCGCACTGTCGCAGGGTCAGCGCTGAGAGAGTGCTGCACTGTCGGAGGGTCAGTGCTGAGGGAGCGCTGCACTGTCACATGGTCAGCACTGAGGGAGTATCACACTGCTGGAGGGTCAGCGCTGAGGGAGCGCTGCACTGTCGTAGGGTCAGAATCAGGGGAGCATTATTCTGATGAAGTGCAGGACAGATGAATGCAGCCCAATCGAAGGACAGTATTGATGGAGTGCTGCACTGTTGGAAGCGTCATCTATCTGAGGAGGCATTTAACCAAGGCACCATCTGCCCTAGTGTGTAACTGAAAGATACCATGGTCCTACGCTGATGAAACATCGCAGCATTATCCCTGGTTTTCTGGCCTATGCTTCTCCATCAATCAAAGTCATTAAGAAAAGGAAAGAAAATACGTTGTCCAGTCTCCATTGCATTGCTGTGTGTGGGTTCTTGCTGTAATCAAATAGACTGCCATGTGTCCTATATTACAACAGGAAATGCACTTCAAAAAGTACTTAAAAAGTTGTGAAGCACTTGGGTCATCCTGAGGTGCTATGGAAATGGATGTTCTTTGTTTTCTTTCTTTTATTGCCCACTGAGGTCTTTGTGTTCAGTCCCAGCCGGAGAGGATTACATGCAGGTCCGTAAAAGGACACAGACCAGATAAGAGCAACGTTTGAGTTAGTTGGTCTTTGCACATGACCTTAACGCTCCTGTGTTAACGAAGAGATAAATCTCCGTGACCCTATAATGAGAGCCAGTCTATTCAGGGATGACATCAGGAAATACTTCCAGTGTCATGCACCTTCATTGGTCAGGGGGTGAGAGAGGGCATCCTGCCTGGGCACCATCATGTCCTGCGGAGCCTCTTGGCCCCTGACCACAAAGACGGGCTCCAAATTACTCTGCTCTGCCGTTTCCATGGCAAATATCAGGAACTGTGCAAGACAGCTCCAGGCTCCAGAATGGCTCCAGAGAATTCTGGGATATTCCGACAGTGACAGACTGTTCCAGGAGTGGTGCCTGGTAAAATGGGGCTTGAATTGGACAAGAGTGGGATGGGTCATTGGTGAGGCAGGTTTGGTAAGATTCAGAAAGAAATCACACTTGGACTTATAGTGGAAGACCCTCCGAAACACTCAATGTAACCAGCACTTAGCCAAAATAAAAACATAAGATTCAGAGTATCTGAAAGGTGCTGTTTGAAATACAACCTTTTCTGTGCAAGAGTTTAGCTCCAGTGGTTATCACCAGGCTGATGCATAATGAGGCCAAACTTTGAATTTATCAGTGATGGAGGTGGAGAGAGAGAAAAAAGAAAACTTGCTGACATCACAGTTGTCCTGACCCTGAAAGATTTGTGCACCATCAACAGTGCGACCTTGTCTCTATCGCAAGACAACACTGAATAGAGCTCATCACTGTCCCACTGAGTCAAGTTTACAAAACTGTAAATCAAGGGCAAGCTATCAGTTCTGTTGAGACCATCAGCCAGCAGGAAAATGTTGCCTCAGTTACCTCCAAATGGCTCAGCAATTTTATCCTATACATAACAACGGATTGCATTTACATGGCACCTTAACTGAAGGACAAAAGGTTGCAAGGCGCTTCACAATAGCGATATCAGCCCACGTAACATCACGGCCAGATATGGCTGGTGAAGACAAGCTCGGTCAAAGAGACAGGATTTAAAGAGCCCCTTAAAGGAGGATAGAGGGATAGAAAGGTGGAGAGGTTTTTGAAGGGAAGTTCAAAGGTTAGGACTCGGGCAGCTAATAACCAGAGTGCAGAGATCTCAGACTGTTGTAGGATGAGGGAGTAAGTCAAAACAGACCCCAGTGGAACAGCATGGTGGCTCAGTGGTTAGTACAGATGCCTCACAGCACCAGGGACCTGGGTTCAATTCCATTCTTGGGTGACTGTCTGTATGGAGTTTGTACGTTCTCCCAGTAGCTGCGTGGGTTTCCTCTGTGTACTCCCAGTCCAAAGATTTGCGGGTTAGGTGGATTGGCCATGCTAAATTGCCCATAGTGTCCATGAATGTGTGTGGGTTAGGTGGATTAGCCATGCAGGGTTGCAGTGATAAGGAAGGGGGTGGGTCTGGGTGGGATGCTGTTCAGAGGGTCAGTGTAGACTTGATGGGCTAAATGGCCTGCTTCCACACTGTAGGAATTCTATGGTTCTATAATCTTTCCTTAGATAAGGGGCCCAAAATTGTTCATGGTATTCTACTTTTGACCGTGCCTTGCATAGTTTGGAAAGACCTCTCCACTTTTATATCCATTCCCTTTAAAGTCAAGCCAACGTTCCATTTGGCTTCCATGTTAGCATCTGAGCTTGGATGCTAGCATTTTATGATTCGTGCATGAACTTCCCCAAATCCCTCTAGCTTTCTACAATCTTTCTCCGTTTAAAAAAAATCATCTCAATTCTTTCTGCCAAATTGCAGGACCCCAACTATTCACATTATATGTTAGTGATCTGGACTAAGAAATTGAAGTTGCTAAGTTTGCAGATGACACAAGATAGGTGGAGGGACAGGTAGTGTTGAGGAAGCAAAGAGGCTACAGAGGGATTTGGATAGGCTAGGAGAGTGGGCAAGAAGTGGCAGATGGAATATAGTATGGAAAAGTGTGAGGTTATGCACTTTGGTAGGAAGAATAGAGGCATAGACTATTTTCTAAATGGGGAAGAGCTTAGGAAATCTGAAATGCAAGAAGATTTAGGAATACACATTCAGGATTCTCTTACGGTTAACATGCAGGTTCATTTGGCAGTGAGGAAGGAAAACGTAATATCGGCGTTCCTTTTGAGAGGGCTAGAATACAAAAACAGAGATGTACTGCTGAGTCTGTACAAGGCTCTGGTCAGACTGCATTTGGAATATAGTGAGCAGTTTTGGGTCCTGTACCTAAGGATGGAGGAGGGGGTCCAGAGGTGGTTTACAAGAATGATCCCAGGAATGAAGGTCTTGTCATGTGAAGAGTGGTTGAGGACTCTGGGTCTGTACGTGATAGAGTTTAGAAGGATGGGGAGGGAATCTCATTGAAACTTACAGAATACTGAGCAGTCTGGATAGAGTGGATCTGTAGAAGGGACTACACTTTAGAACTGAGAAGAGGAATTTCTTCAACCAAAGAGTGGTTAATCTGTCAAACACATTTCCGCTGAGGGCTGTGGAGGTCAAGTCATTGAGTATATTTAAGACAGAGATAGTTTCTTAATTGGTAAGGGGATCAAGGGTCATGGGTAGAAGGCAGGAGAACGGGTTTGAGAAACAAATCTGCCATGATCGAATGGCAGAGCAGACTCGATGTGCTGAATGGTCTAATTCTGCTCCGATATCTTATGGTTTTATAGCCTCACACTTTCCCATGTTATATTCTATTTGTCCAGTTTTTTCCCACTTACTTAACCTGTCCATTTCCCTCTGCAGACTCATTGTGTCATCCTTGTTACTTTCTTTCAAATCCATTTTTGTGTAATTCACAAACTTGGTCACAGTGCATTTACTCCCCTCATCCAAGTCATTATTATATATTGTAAATAATTTTGGCCCCATCACTGATCCCTGTGGCACTCCAGGAGTTTGAATTACCATACGGAGAATACTGTATGTAACAATTCTTTGCCCTTTATTCATTAGCCAGTCCTCTATCCATGCTCATAGGTTGCCCTAACACCCTGAGTTCTTACCTTATTAAGTAGCCAGACCTGTGGTACCTTATCAAATGGTCTTTGGCAATCCAAATATTCTACATCCAATAATTCTCCTTTATGTACCTTGCTTGATACCTTCGCAAAGAATTCTAATAAATTTATCAGACATGATTTCCCCTTCATGACGCCATGCAGATTGTGCTTGATTGTGTTATGTATTTTCAAACGCTCTGCTATTACGTTCTTCATAATAGCCTTTAGCATTTTCCCAATCACAGATGTTGGCCTAAAGTTTTTTTTGTCTCCTTGCCTTTCTGAGTAAGGGCGTTACCTTGGCAGTTATCCAATCCACTGGGAAGTGTCCAGAACCTGGGGGGCTCTTAGAAGGGTGAAGTGAGGGAAAACTTTTTCACACAACTGTTATTTAGAATATGGAATGCACTGCCTAGAGTGGAGGCAAATTCAATTGAGGCATTTCAGAGGGCATTAGATAGATACTTATTTGGATAAAAATATATGCCAAGGATTAGGAAAAGAAGCAGGAAATTGGTACCAGATAATGATGCTCACCTAATGGGCCTGTGTAGGCAGTGATGGGCTGAATGGCTTTTTTTTTTTCTGTGCTTACTACCAGTGCAGCCGCTATCTCTGGAGATTTGTTGACCTTTAGCCCCATTATTTTCCCAATTATTTTTTTCACTAATGATAGATAATGTATTAATTCTCCCTACCCACAAGCCCCGTGATTATTTAGTATTTTTGGAATTCTTTTAGTGTTCCCTACCTTGAAGGCTGAAGCAAAGTATTTATTCAACTCCATTCCTGTTTCTTGGCTCCCTGTTATTACTTGTCCTCATTTGAGAGAAGAAGGTTAAGAGGAGATTCCATAGAAGTTTTCAAAGTCATGATGCGGCTGGATAGAGTCGATACAGGGAAACCATTCCCACTTACAAAACGATTGAGCATGAGAGGGCACAGATGTAAAGTAATTTGCAAAGAGTATTGGATTTAATGTGAAAAATAACTTTTTCACACACCAAGTGGTTTGAGTCTGGAGTGCACTGCCTGAAAGTGTGATGGGGGTAGGTTTAATTGAGGCATTCAAGAGGGAATAAGATGATTATTTGCAAGGATACGGGGAAATGACAGGCAATAGCACTGGAGTCATAGAGACATAGAGACGTACAGCATGGAAACAGACTCTTTGTTTCAACTTTTTCATGGCGACCAGATATCCTAAATTAATCCAGTCCCATTTGCCAGTATTTGGCCCATATCCCTCTAAACCCTTCCTATTCATATACCCATGCGCGTGCCTTTTAAATGTTGTAATTGTACCCATGTCCACCACCGCCTCTTCTAGATCATTCCATACGTGCACCATCCTTTATGTGAAAAAGTTGACCCTTAGGTTTTTTTCAAATTTTTCCCCTCTCACCTTAAAACCTATGTTCTTTTGTTTTGGACTCCCTAACCTGGGGATAAGACCTTGGCTATTCACCCTATCCATGCTCCTCATGATTTTATAAACCTGTATAAGGTTATCACCATTGTGGAGCTGGGACTTGGGACTCTGAGATCTGGACTTTTTTTTCCTTGCTTACCTTTTGGCTCTGTTAAATCTTTTAAGTCAGGTTTTTGTAACCAAGTGAGCGCCAGTGAATGGTGACTTAGTGCACTTTTCGCAGCACTTATGTACTCCTATACTTAGTACGTGTGACAAATAAACCAATCCAGAGCAATCCCTCAGCCTCTAGTCCAGTGAAAATGGCCCCAGCCTATCCAGCCTCTCCCTATAGCTCATAACATTCATGATAGGCCAGATATTAAATGGTGTCAAATGACCTCTTCCTCTTTCTGTTGTCCTGCAATTCATTGGATAATTTATTAGCACAGATAGAAGATTGATTGGGTAGTCAGCAGATTACAGACAGTGTGCGTGAATAGACCTATCTCATATCGACACAATGTGATGATGGGGTATTGCGGTGGTCTGTGCTGGGCCCTCATATTTTTACAATTTATTATTAACGACTAAGATGAGAGATTGGAGGCATTTTGGCTAAATTTGCAGATGACTGAAAGGTGGGTTGGAAAATATGATTGTGAAGCTGACATAAAAAAGATGTGGACCATTATAGATCAGTCAAGTGATTGGGCAAAAATCAGAGATGGACTACAATACGGAAAAATGTGAAGTTGTTCACTTTGGCAGGAAGAATAAAAAGCAGAATATTACTTAAATGCTGAATGATTGTGGAATTCTGAGGTACTGAGAAATCTAGTTGTGTTTGTGCATGAATTACAAAATGTTAGTATGCAGAGACAGTCAGTTAGTATGAAAACTAATGTGTTATAACAATGTCCTTTATTAGGAGAGGGATTGAACATAAAAGTAAGGATGTTTAGTTTCAATATAGAGCATTGGTGTGACCATGTCTCAGATTCTTTTGGATTTGGTTTCCTTAAGGAAGGACGTAAATGTGTTGGAGTTGATTCCAAAGATTAGATTGATACCTGCAATGAGCAGATTTCCATATGAGGAAAGATCGGACAGACAGGTCTTGTTTCCACTGGAGTTTAGCAGAGTGAGGTGCAATTTGATTGAAGTGTACAAGATCCTGAATGGTCTTGACAAGGTGTGTGTGGAAAAAAATAACACTGTGCAGCTGGAGGAACACAGCAGGCCAGGCAGCATCAGAGTAGCAGGAAAGTTAATGTTTCAGGTCAGGACCCTTCTTCCTAAATGAAATTCTCCATTTCTGAAGAAGGGTCCCGACCCAAAACATCAGCTTTCCTGTTCCTCAGATGCTGCCTGGCCTGCTGTGTTCCTCCAGCTCCATACTCTGTTGTCTCTGACTGCAGCATCTGCAGTTCTTGCTATCTCTGTGTTTGTGGAAAAGATGTTTTCTCTGGTGGCTGAGTCCAGAACTAGAGGTCGCTAGCTAAAAATTAGGTGTTAAAAATTTTAGGTCAGAGCTGAGGAGAAATCCTTTTCACTCAAAAGGATTGTGAAACTCTCTGTCTCCATACATTGTGGAAACAGGCCGTTCAGCCCTCTTAAGTCCACACCAACTCCTCCGAAGAGCATCCCACCCCCTATAAACCTGCATTTCCCATGGTTAACACACCTAACTTACCCATTCTTGGACACTATGGTCAGTCTACCTAACCTGCACATCTTTGGACTGTGGGAGGAAACCGGAGCACCCGGAGGAAACCCACGCAGACACGGGGAGAATGTGCAAACTCCACATAGACAGTCATTTGAAGGTGGAGTTGAACCCAGTTCCCTGGTGTTGTGAGGCAGCAGTGCTAACCACTGAGCCACTGTGCCACCAGAAAGTGATGATATTTTAACTGGACGTGTTTAGATTCTTGTTAGAAACAAACAAACAAGTAGAAATTGCTGGAGGAACTCAGCAGGTCAGGCAGCATCTACGGAGAGAAAACAGTTAACATTTTGAGTCCAGTGGCCCTTCTTCAGACCTTCTCCAGCAATTTCTGTCTTTGTTTGTTTCAGATCTGTAGCATTTACAGTTCTTTGTTTTATTTTAGATTTATGTCAGGCAGGGTAATCAAATCCAGGATGGATGGCAATGTGGATTAAGACAACAGACGGGTCAGTCATGATCTTATCGAATGGCAGAGCGAGCTTAAAGGGATGAATTAAAAAAAAGAAAAATGCTGGAGAAATTTAGCCAGTCCTTCAAGAGTGATAGAAATTGAAAGAACTGCATTTGTAAATCAGAAACAAAAACACAAATTGCTGGAAAAGCTCAGCAGGTCTGGCAGCATCTGTGGAGAGAAATCGAAGTTAATGTTTCGGGTCAATTGACCTATCCTCAGAACTGAAGAAGGGTCACTCGATCCGAAGCGTTAACTCTGAATTCTCTCCACAGATGCTGCCAGACCCTCGAGTGATGATAGATGTTGGTGGGGGGTGGGGGGTGGGGGGGAGCGGGGAGCAGGTGGTGGGGGAGTTGGGGAGGTCATTTCATATTTTTAAGGCTAATTTCGACAGCTTCCTGACTAAAAGAGAGTCAAAGGTTACTGGGAAGCAGTTGAGAATGTGGTGTTGAGGCTGCAGTCAGATTATCCATGATATTGTTGAATAGCAGAACAGGTTCGAGAGGCTGAATGGCACCCAGCTCCTAATTTGTCCCTCCACATTCATATTTGTTTGTGGGTTCTTGCTGGTTTAAAATCAGCTGACGCCTACAACACTACAGTCACTCTACATCAAAATTCTTGCATTGATTTGAAGATGGGATCAAACTGCAGAACTGAACCATGGCCACTTGCTTGACGCACTGGGACAGTGGCCTCGGAGCTGCCCCCAGGGAGTGGGTCATTGGTGTGTGGACTATTCTTGAATCTGCACTTATTAGGTCCTCGTGACAACTGAGCTGGGTGAGGGAGAAGCTGGGAGTGCTCTTCATTTTGGTGAGTGATGGTAATGACTGTCTAAGGGAAAAGGTCAGCGGACTGTGTACATATTTTAATTGTACTGATAGCTGAGCTTTACAAACACAGTAAGAGTTGTTTACAGTTTGTGTAGATTTGATGTTCTGGGACTTTACGTGAGTTCCTGGGAAAATGAGTCATGCTTGCTGATATTCTGCTTGTTTTGTTGAATGAGAAGCAGGAAATAGCCAGTGACATCCCCCAGCTGAAGACGGTCACCCCGCTGTAGAAGGTGATTGAAACTTGGTATTGTCCACGGTTCAGTAGCTGAAACAGAAACTCATGGGTTGAAGCCCTGCTGCCGCCACTTCAACCCATGCTCCCTTTGCAGTGCAGCCCTAGACCAGCTGGGGGCACCATCAAACCCCTATCTTCTTAACCTTGCCTGAGACGTGGTGACCCTCAGGTTAAACTCACCACTAGTCACCTGCCTCTAAGGAGAGAGCAGTCTCTTGTAAAGACCGTTTGTTTTTATCTTTCTCTGTTTTTCACTGTGGGCTGACATGGGCAAAGGACTGGAACATGCTGCCAGAGGAGGCAGTTGAAGCAGACAAAACAGCAGCATTCCAGAAGCACCTGGATAAATACATGAATAGGAAGGGAATAGAGGGATGTGGATCCTGTAAGTGAAGAAAGTTTTAGTATGGAACAACAAAATGTGTCAGCGCAGGCTTGGAGCACCTAAGGGCCTGTTCCCATGCTGTATTGCTTTTTTTCCTTTGTTCTTAAAATTCATGGATTGTGGAAGGGTCTGCTGCAATTTTAAAAGCAAGTTACCAAAACACATTGTAAGTGTTGTTTGCACAACTGTTTGTTCAACCAGTTCGGGAGATTACTGGAGGTGAGCTGCCACTGGGCTTTATGTATGGAAGAAGATTTGGCCAGAAACTGATGGATCCGTGGGCTGGTGACCAGTTGTTCATGTAAAAGGGCTTCTGCCAGCCATCGGCTATGTGATTGGCTCCCAGGTAGCTGAGCAGCTTGTGGATGTGAATGACATAGCCAGAAGCCTTCAGACCTCTGGAAAAGAAGGTGATATTTGTCTTCCTGCAGCACAAACACCTAGCCTGTTGCTGCAAGGTGTTTCACTTCATGAGGAAGACAGAGATTTTGAAAGTTTTGAACCAGTCACCCTGTGTCTTCTGTGAGGAAGTGAAAGTATCTGAAAAAGCAAGATTGAGGAGCAGCAAAACTTTACAAGCCAAAATGATCACCTCTTCCATATGGACAGGGAGCATTGAACTGCCTTCCCCAGTTGTTCCCTTAGGTATAATACTAATGCTTTTTTGTTGATGTGCGTAGAGAGGGAGTAGTATCAGAGGGATAGAGATTTAACTAGAAGAGAACGACAATGATTCATAATTGTTTACCTGCAACTAGAGCCTATTTACTTGTAATAAATAGTATTTCTTGATAAATACAAGAACCCAGTCTATAGTTTTACTGGATAGAAACTGCAGGTAAATTTTGGAATTTTGCATACTTTTATAAAAATCGTTAACTTTTGTGAAGACTCTGAGAATAGCAAGGTTTAATTTCCAGCATGCTACTCCAGTGAGCTGTAATACTGTGGTCCTCTGGGACTGTAGTGACTTTCACTGTTTTCAAAAGGCTTTGTAATTCTAAAATCCCCTTTCAGATATCTCTCAGTCTTCCGTTCTCTAGAGGGGAAAAAAAAATGTCAGGCTATCCAACCTTTTACTTCAGCTGAGCAGTTCAAAAGGAATGAGAGCCTTGGCAGAGGCTTGTGTAAAGGGTGAGTATTGACCCAAAGGCCTGTTTCTGAGCTGTAATTTCTGTCAGAATGCTTGCAGAGATGAAGAGAATATTCCAGATCAGACTCTCTCTCTCTTTCTCACAGCAGACTAACAGTCTGGTTGGAAATTGGCTGACTTGTGAAAGGATGTACTGTGGTGCTGGGAGGGTACAGACAGCTAAAGCAAACATCACCCAGCCTGACCAGGCAGCTCTTATTGCTGCTTTTCATGCAGGCCCCTTGGTGTTTGTAACCTCGGCATTGCACGCAGACAGGGCACACCCTGTTTAACGGGAAACTCTTGTGAATAAAGATGTTTGCTGAGCGTGGTGTCACTACTGCAGGGGACCTCTGGGCTTGGTGTTGGGTGAAGACATACCATAAGACATAGGGTTAGAAGTAGGTCATTCAGCCCATTGAGCCTGCTCTGGTAGTCAGTGAGACTGTGGCTGATCTGATAATCCTCAACTCCACCGACCTGCCTTTCTTCTATAACCCACAATTCCCGAACTCATTAAAAACCTGTCAATCTCAGTCTTGAATACACTTGATGATTCGACCTCGATAGCTGTCTGTGGTAAGGAATCCCACAGAGTCACTCCCGTCTGAGAGAAGAAATTACTGCTCATCTCTGTCCTACACAGGCAGCCCTTTATTCTGAGGTTCCGCCCTCTTAGTCCTAGAGTCTCCAGGTCCCCAGCTTTTCAATTCATTCCCTTCGACAGGATGATACACCGTTCTTTAAAAATAGACGTGCAAACTTTCTGGTGTGTCCCATTGACTTCCGTGGATTACTCCGAAACTCTTCACAGACAGTGAAGAACTTTGAGGTGGACTCTCTGTTTTTGAAAGTGGAATAGAGTTTGAAGCTGGTTAATGGGGACGACAATTGCTGCCAGAGAGACTGCAAGAAATCAGGAGAAACCCACAGGCGACAGGAGTTGGGAAGGGAGTGGGGTAGAGGGAGATGGATGTGCAAGGCAGGGAGGTGGAGACGGGGAGAGGGAGGGCAGGTGGGGAGAGGGCACAGAGCAGGCAGGCTGGAGAGAGGACAGGCATCTTGGAGAGAAAACAAAAGGAGGGTTCAGCAGCAGCCTGAGAGAGAACTGGAAGGGTAAAGAGAGTCAGAAGTTAGGGGTAGCAAGCTAGAGAGAAGGTGAGATGATGGGAAAAGGTGAAGACTAGAGTAGAGAGGTGGAGGGAGGTAAGGTAAAGAAAGATTGACTGAGGCGGTGAGAATGAAAGGAGATTGTGGATATGCCTGAGTTACTCTCGTTGTCAGCAGTGCCCTGGTTATTGAGATGGTTAAGTGAATAATGGGGCCCCATCATGTAGGCTACAAGCAAGGCTTAGTCAAACAGGAGAGAAGGCAGCTTTGAATGGGAAGCAATCAGTAATACATTCAGGCTTGAGTAAATAGACAGGAAGGATTGAGTGAGGGGGAGAGCAGCAGCCAATAGATTACACAGCCGGTGAAGAAATGTCAACTATTGCAACAGTTCTTTGGCTGCCTCTGCCTGTCCATCTTCAAAACCGTACATTACCACCAAGCACCAACATTACTTTATGCAACATCTGTGGTGGAATCTTATTACTGGCTCTCTGCATCTGGAACTTTCCATTGCCTTTATCACAAACTCAGACCACATCAGATGGAGATTAAAAACTAGGCAACCATAAGATTTGAAGACACAGCTGGCAATTGAATTTTTGATTTGAATTTGAGAAGCAGAAAATTCCAACACAGGATACAACAATGCACCCAATGCCCAATTCCCCACGTTAGTGGCAATGAATTACAGAGAGACCAGTGCTGGTGGGGACAGGTCTGTTACTGTATAACACTGGGGTACAGTACTGATGGGGACAGGTCTGTTACTGTATAACACTGGGGTATAGTACGGATGGGGACAGGTCTGTCACTCTATAACCCTGGGGTACTGTACGGGTGGGGACAGGTCTGTCTCTGTATAACACTGGGGTACAGTACTGGTGGGGACAGGTTTGTCGCTGTATAACACTGGTGTGCAGTACTGGTGGGGACAGGTCTGTCGCTGTATAACACTGGGGTACAGTACTGGTGGGGACAGGTCTGTCGCTGTATAACACTGGGGTACAGTACTGGTGGGGACAGGTCTGTCGCTGTATAATACTGGGGTACAGTACTGGT
>NC_063344.1:18526862-18543888 GCF_021869965.1 Rhincodon typus | reverse complement strand
TACTGGTGGGGACAGGTCTGTCACTGTATAACACTGGGGTACAGTACTGGTGGGGACATGTTTGTCGCTGTATAACACTGGGGTACAGTACTGGTGGGGACAGGTTTGTCGCTGTATAACACTGGGGTACAGTGCTGGTGTGGACAGGTTTGTCGCTGTATACCACTGGGGCACAGTACAGGTGGGGACAAGTCTGTCACTCTGTAACACTGGCACACAGTATGGGGGGGGGGACAGGTTTGTCGCTGTATAACACTGGGGTACAGTACGGGTGGGGATAAGTCTGCGTACACTATGTTGGCTGTACCCTTTCATGGAACCCAGCCTATTCCATCTTCCCCAGTTTATGATGTTTAACGTATTGAGCAGCTGCTTCGATTTGTCTTCATTCAATTTTAACTGGCATAAGAAAGTGAGCGAGAGCAAGAGGGTGAGAAAATTCGAACAAGGCGGAGTCAATAAAAAATTCTTTTAGAAGAGTTAATATTATCCCCTCAAGGCAAGTGTAGGTGCT
Source organism: Rhincodon typus (assembly GCF_021869965.1). Taxonomy (NCBI): domain Eukaryota; kingdom Metazoa; phylum Chordata; class Chondrichthyes; order Orectolobiformes; family Rhincodontidae; genus Rhincodon; species Rhincodon typus. Next base: position 18,543,374 of record NC_063344.1, on the reverse strand, counting down.
GTCATGGTAGCAATATCACTGGATAATAAACAAAATCCTCAGGTGAATGTTCTTGTTTCACAAGTTCACCTCGCACTATGGCAGATGGTGAAATTTGAATCCAACAACGAAAATTAGGAATAAAAAGCTAATCTAATGGTGACTATGCAGCCAGCGTTGCTTGTTTTAAAATAATCCCACCTGGTTCGTGAATGCCCTTTGGGGAAGGAAATCTAACACCCTTACCTGACTCCAGCCCCACAACAGTGTTATTGCCTCTTAACTGCTTGACCCGACTAGGGATAGGTTAGAGATGCTAGTCAAGCAAATGCATCCCACAACCAGGAGTGACAAAAAAGAAGTATGCAAACAGAAATATTTTTGTGGCAGTAAATCCTGTTTTAATGAGAAAAATATATAATACTGGGACAGAGTTAATTTGCTTTTCAAAAATTACAATTACTAGTGGAGAGGCAATGACCTCACAGTATTATCGTTGGACTGTAAGTCCAGACGCGTAGGTAACGTCTGAGGACCCAGGTTCGAATCCTGCCATGGCAGATGGTGGAATTTGCATTCAATAAATATGTGGAATTAGGAATTTATTGAGGACCATGAAACCATTGTTGATCATCGGGAAAAACCGAACTGGTTCACTCATGTCCTTTCAGGAAGGAAACTGCCATCGCTACCTGGACTGGCCTGTATGTGACTCCAGCCACACAGCATTGTGGATGGTTCTTAGCTGGCCTCTAGGCAACAAAGGATGGGCTATAAATACTGGTCTTGCCAGTGATGCCCTCATCCTCTGAAGAATAAATAAAAACACAAAACTCCAGACTGGTTGGTCACCTTGTTTGATTATTATGCCCTTTTAACCATGACTGTAAGAACAGGCCATGTCCATTTAACTCCTTAACCTGTTCCGCTGTTCATTTAGCCTATATTAAACTCCACCCAACCATTTTATTGCCTTCACTGTTAATTAACTTGCCTGGGAAAATCTAGAAGCCTCAGTTTTATTATTTGAGTATTTTGGACTCAGAGTTGCAGATTTCCACATGTTTGTTTTAAGAGGATGTTTCCTGACATCATCCTTTATTGGCCTGGCACTCATTTACAGTTATACCTCCTGGCCCTGAACTCCCTTATTGTTAAGTAAAAGGTTTAATTTTAACAATATCTGGTTCTCTCAGAGTCAGTTGCATTGGCGAAAAAGACAGAATCTCCAACAAGAACAAACACAAACAGAAATTGCTAGAGAAACTCGGCAAGTCTGGCAGCATTGGTGGAGAGAAAGCAGAGTTAATGTTTTGAATTCGGCGACACTTCACTGGAACATCAGAAACTGTCCAAGAACAGCGTGGGCACCAGATTCACCTCGACTTGCTGTACAAAATGACAGCATGTAGGGGAGATGATGGCCTAGCAGTATTATTGCTGGACTGTTAATCCAGAGACCCAGATAACATTCTGGGGACCTGGGTTTGAATCCCGCCATGGCAGATGGTAGAATTTAAATTCAATAAAAATATCTGGAATTATGCCATTGCCAATTGTCAGGAAAAACCCATCTGGTTCACTAGTGTCCTTTAGGGGAAGGAAACTGCCGTCCTTACCTGGTCTGGCCTACATGTGACTCCAGACCAACAGCAATGTGGTTGAATCTGAACTGCCCTCTGGGCAATTAGGGATGGGCAATAAATGCTGCCTAGCCAGTGATGCCCTCATCCTGTTAAAGAATAAAGGAACTGCCCCCTTCTCACAGTAAGACTGTCGCCAACAAATTGCATTTATGTAGTTCCTTTAACGTGTTCCAAGGTGCTTTACAGGAGTGTAATCCAACTAAATTTCACACCGCGTCAAATGTATCAGCAGATGACAAATTCTTTGCTCAGAGCGTGATTTTAAGGAGCGTCTGTTTGAACTCTGGGAGGGAGCACTGTGGAGAGGTTTGGAGAGGTTCAGGCTCTAGCAGCTAATACATGGCTGCTGCCTGACAGACCGATGCTATTGCTGGCTCCTGTAATTTTCCAGCTACTAAACTCGTGAATGAATGAACACCTTCGTGACGGAGGGTAGTAAGTTGAAGAGAGAAAGCAGATGATCAATTCTTAATTATTAGGAGTCTTCATTCTTGGGTGCAGTTCTCGCGGTCTCTAAGTTGCGATGGTCAACATGCAGTTTTACAACCTTGCCATCGCCTGGAGCTATGGCCAGTGATGGTTATGACTCCCATCACATGGTAAGCAGGAGTCTCTCTTACTGCCATGCCACTGGCAGGTGTTGTAAGGAGTTATACTTTAATCTTTAACCCGTTTGACTGTGTTAAGAATGCACCTTCTTTGGGCAACAAGTCCTGGACTGGGTCTGGCTCAGACACTAACCACTGCCTCCCAAGAACCTCCAACAGCAACATACTGATATAGTGCCTCGATGTTAATAGAGGCTCCCAAGGTGCTTCACGAGAAAGCAAAGCATAATGCTGACCCACAGATGGAGATTTTAGGTCAGGTCTAAGTTGGAGTGTTTCTGAATAACAGCCTGAAAGACGGGAGAAAGGCAGAGACCCTTCAGGAGGGAATTCCAGAACTTGGGACCCAGGCAATGACAGCAATGTTGGAGTGATACTCCAAAATGTGCAAATATTGTTGCATTTGAAGGTCTTTCCTGGAGGAGGGCTCTAACTGTGAAGAGTGACTGGACTCCCTGATTATGTGGAAAGTATAGAGACAGTCAGGAGGGAGAAGTAGTGGGTGAAAGGCATTCCATATTTTTCTTGTGTGAGGGAACACTAACCATTTGTTAACCTTATGTTTGCTCCCAGCTTCTCCCCACCCCCGCCTCCTCCTCCAAAGTTTCTCTCTCTTTCTTTGATGTACTTTTGAACAATCTCTTTCAAAAGGTCAGACTTGCACGAGTGGGTGTACAAGCAAAAGGTGGTCATGTCTAACGCTGGTGCACGTCTGTCACCATGGCAACCTTCACCTCTGCCCAGTCTGTTGCCATGACGATCTCAGTAATGACGCCTTTGGCGTAATTGGTTGTTATGGAGTAAAACCTGGAGGACGATGTTTTACCTTGAAAAGGAAACGCAAACGCAGATTTTCATTGTGAAAAGTGTTAGAAGATAATTGATAATAACTATTTTCTTATTATTATCTTGCAACGTCTCTTCACACTCACCCCGAGGGATCCGTTTGCAAGATGAGATGGTCGAGGTTATCAAGAGATACTGAACTGTGGAAGGCCTCTCATTTCGTAGAATCTTGCAACATGTAATAAAATTATAAGATGTAGGAGCAGAAAGAGGCCCTTGAGCTCATTGAGATTGCCCCATCACTCAATGAGGCAGTACAGCCTATTCGATATGTTGAAAAATGATCTATTTATTCACACGTCCTCCCTCTCCCCACTCATTCCTCTTTCTCTTGGCCCTGCAAGGGATACCTTGTCATTGCTGAAAAAAGTCACATATTGTCACAGCATTTTGTCTTGGATTGCAACAGGACGTGTCTTTTTTTAGCAACCCTCAAGATCCATACGACTAGACATCTATTTGTATCTTGCCACAACCAACTAGCTGTGAGTGGGATCTTGCTATGCCATCTTTCCCTTGGTACAACAGTGACTAACCTTGGGTTAAAAAAAAGTGCACCACTACCCTTGTCTTCCCCTCCCTAAGCCACTCGCCGTCCTGACTTGGAAATGTGTAGTTGTTCTTTCAGTGTTGCTGGGGTCAAAATCCTAGAGCTCCCACCCTAACAGCACAGCAGGAGTCCCTACACTACAAAGACTGCAGTGGTTCAAGGAGGCAGCTCACCACCACCTTCTCAAGGCCAACTAAGGATGGGCAATAAATTCTATTCCAGCCGGCAATGCTCATGAACGAAAAAGGAATAAAAATATGTTGTTGGCTGGCTAACACTCTGGCATCAATAGATTTTCTGTCTCTCAGGGGATTGTGGGATATGGGGAGTGGTTGATAAGCTGAAGTTGAAGCCCAAGATCAGTTATGGTGGCACCAAATCGTTGATGGGCAGAATGGTCTGCTCCTGCTCCTGTTTCTTGTGCCCTTCTGTGAAATCCGAAGTTTGTACAACGTGCTGGAGAAATGCTCATTCTGTTTCTGCCTCTGATCCACCCTCACTGGGATTGTTGAGCACAGCTCCCCAGGAGGAGTGAGTATTCCAGTTGACTTTCTCCCCCTGCCCCACTGTTGGGGAGGGGCTGGAATTCAGAGGCAGAAGGAGGTGCCAAGGGACAAAAATTGGCACCATGCAGCACTGCCAGCATCCCTAAGCCCTTCACAGCCAATGAAGTACAACTTCTATTGGAATATAGCAACTGAGGGAACCTCGCAGCCAACTTGCACACAGCAAGATCCCACACATTGCATTGTGATAATTTGGGTCATTGTAGATGGTGTTGGTCGAAGGGTATACATTGGGGCCCAGGACACCAAAGGGAACTCCCCTGCTTTTCAAAGTAGGCCACATGCTCTTTCATTCCACCTGAAAAGGCAAACTTGGCTCCGTATTAACAGTTCATGTGTGAAAGGTAGCACCCCCAGCAGTACAGAACGCCTTGAGTGCTGCAGTGGATTATCGACCTGATTTATCACCTCGTATGTCTAGATTCAAACCGGCCGTGTGTGTGTGTGTGTGTGTGTGTGTGTGTGTGTGTGTGTGTGAGAGAGCGTGTGTGAGAGAGCGTGAGCTAAGAGTGCTAGTCATTGAGCTACAGCTGGTCACAAGGAGGGAGCTGTGATGTGTATCTGAGTGAGGCAGTGAGCTATCCTGAGTATCCTGTCAAAAAAGTGTTTCCACTAATACAAGTTAACTCATCTTTCCCTTTGGAATTCTTTGATTGTTCTGTTTGTTGTTGCTGTCCATCTGACATCAGGCAGTAGACGCTTTAAATTGTTCATCTCCCATGTACTGTAAATACTCTAATAAATGGCCCTCAAACCTGCTGGATGGAATATTCAGACAACTTGATGCCAGTCCTGTGTTACAGATGGAGGGGGCCTCTCAATGTAGATGATCTTAGCTTCTCTCTGAAGCCCTCTCGCACCGGACCAAGACCCGGTTTCTCTGTTGCTGGAGGACTCTGTTTCTCTTCTTCATCGACTGCAGCTCAGCAGGTAACCCTCCTGTCCCTCAGTCAGAAGATTGTGGTTCAGATCCTGTTCTTCAGAAACCTGAGCACAGAATCCAAGCTGACACTCCTAGTGCTGTGCTGGGGGAGTGCCGCCCTGTCAGCAGTGCCATCTTTCATGTGAGATAACCAACCCAGGGCGCCCTTGCCTGATATAAATGTTTTCAAAGCAAAGCAAGGTAAGTCCTCAAACTTTTGAGGAGAACTTCATTGGCATAAAGTGCTCTTTAACTCAGGCTGTTGGTGAGAATTATTGTTTAACATTCCTGACCCTGACTACTATCTCTCACCCACCCTCCTTCAAAGCCTGGTTTCCAAGAGAATGCCAGCACCAGATTGGCTTTCTGCCACCTTGCCAGACTATTGCCATGGGCAGGAACACATGGTGACTTTGAGTGAATGAGGTTCGTCCAATCAGGTCAAGCATCTCTGCTGTGCCTGCTGCCCACCAGTGCTGGTTGACTGAGGTGGGCTTCATTCAGGCATGGCATGGTGTCCCCCATGGGGAAGTTGCCAAGCAGGGGAATCTAATCCTGACCTATCCCATTTCCAAGCAGATTAACAATGAGATGAGCACAATTGCTGGGCTGAGAATTTGGAAAAGTACATCTCACTGACTTGGCATTGTGCCCAGCAGCATTCCTGATTTGCTGTGCATCATTAGCATTTATCAACTTGAACCATTGTGGTGTAGGAAGTGACAAGGGTTTGGGGGGTGGTTCAGGGAGAACACTTCAGAAACAAATATCTCCATGCCTCACACTGCTCAACACTCTAATTTTAGCCAGTTCTATTCCAATCCGATTTGAATTCCATAAGCTTTAATTACTGGGTTTTAGTAAACAGTTCTCTGTTCCCAAGGAGAAAGAAGCAATTCACTGAGATTAGGAGAGCAGCAACAATAGCAGCTATTGTGACACCCTCTGCATGGTGCTAATGCACCATCTCCCCATGTCTCCTCAGCTAGCCACCGGTCTGTTCAGAATATGTGCGGGCCAGGCTGGACAATGCTTCAGTTACCGTTACCCTTTATCCTTTGGCTTCTTGTAGGACGTAAAGTCATCCTCAAAAAATACACAAGGAAGTCAAACACTATATCCAAATCACCACTTCCACTGTCAGTACTGAGGGAGTGCCGCACTGTCGGAGGGTCAGTACTGAAGGAGCGCCGCACTGTCGGAGGGTCAGTACTGAGGGAATGCCGCACTGTCGGAGGGTAGTACTGAGGGAATGCCGCACTGTCAGAGGGTCAGTACTGAGGGAGTGCCGCACTGTCGGAGGGTCAGTGCTGAGGGAGCGCCGCACTGTCGGAGGGTCAGTACTGAGGGAATGCCGCACTGTCGGAGGGTCAGTACTGAGGGAATGCCGCACTGTCGGAGGGTCAGTGCTGAGGGAGCGCCGCACTGTCGGAGGATCAGTACTGAGGGAGTGCTGCATTGTCGGAGGGTCGGTACTGAGGGAGTGCCGCACTGTCGGAGGGTCAGTACTGAGGGAGTGCCGCACTGTCGGAGGGTCAGTACTGAGGGAATGCCGCACTGTCGGAGGGTCAGTACTGAAGGAGCACCACACTGTCAGAGGGCCAGTACTGAGACAGTGCTGCGCTGTTGAAGGGTGAGAATTGAGTCAGTGCTGCACTATGGGAGAAAGCATCGTTGAATGAGACCTTAATCCGAAGTTCTGTCTGCTCTGTCAGATGGATATAAAAGATCCCATGGCTACCATTCAGTGAAAATCAGCAGAGATGTCCAGTGTTGCCCTGTTCATCATCTGCTGTCTCTTGGGCTGGCAGTTCACTAGTACAGTTGGCCTCCCCACCCCTAGGCAAGGTGGCAGCAAGTACAGTTGTGCAGGGGTGGGGGTAGAATTTAACTGGGAACCCTCTCAATCACAGTGCCTTCCATTTGAAAGGCTTTGGCATGGACTGTTTGGACTGGAGGGTCCATTTCCATGCTGTCTGTCTCTATGTCTCTATGACTAGATGGCTAATGTAATGCTAGCTTTTATCTCTCGAGGACTGGAATACAAGGATGCAGAAGTTATGCTGCAATTATATAAAACTCTGGGTCTGAGTGGAAAGTTTTCGTGGGGTGGGGGGTGTCGGTGCTGATTCAATGGGCTGACTGGCCTGTTTCTACCCTGTCAGGATTCTTTGATCCTATACTTGCCTTGCCTTTGTATAGGACAGTTCACAACCACAGGAAAGCATCTCAGAGCTATTGTAGTATCTTTGAAATGGAGTCACTGTTATAATTTAGCTTGTGAGCAGTGGAACTGAACACAATCAGCAAGTCAGGGAAAAAATTCTCAGAATCTGCAAGAATTTGTGCAGGGGCATGGGGAGTTATGGAGGAGCAACTGGTTAGCAAGTCTTTGAAACTGTCTGGAGCCAGCAGAAGCATGTTGTGTCTCATTTCTTTACACCTCCCAGCCCAGCTCCTGACACTGGAGAGTTTTGAAGCATTGAATCATGACTAAGTCTCCACTGCTGGAACTCTAATTGGTGATTAACAGTGAGAAGAGCTTTTGAAACAGTGACAAAATAAATTTCTGCTGGATTGGAAGTCAGGGACTCTGACTGATCACAGGGGGACTGCCAGGTCAATTTTCCTTGTCAATAAACAGTACAAAATAAATAACTGGTGAAAAATTAATCTCAGCAACCTCCTCCAGCTTCAGACCCCCTCGCGATCTCTACGCTGTTTCAACTCCAACTGTTCCCAGTCTTCATCACTGCATGTTTTTGTCTCTTTCAGAAAAGTATTTTGTTTGTAAAATTTCTAAAACTGCAAAATGTTCCTGCTTGAAAATCACAGAAAGTGTGATAACGTTCGGCTTGTCTCTGCAGATCCTTAGGTGCCTCAATAAAATGCTAAAGTTCTGAATATTGATAATATGCATTTCGCATCAGGTACAAAGCTCGGGGATCAAAACGAAATTTACAGAAGTGCTACAGAAATAAACTCTCTGTGCCATGTTCTACCCTGAGGGGCCTGGATACAGTTCCATCGCTCTTGATGTTCAGGAAGTACATTTCTTGCCAAGCACCACAGCCTTAGTTTGGTATTTAATCAGCGAGGGTTAGTGGCTAAAGGCACCACAGTGCTGTTGAGGATTATCAGATAAGGCACAATCTCATTGAATGGTGGAGCTGACATGATGGGCTGAATGGTCTACTTTGTTCCTTTGTCTTCGGTCCTTAGGGTCTTAGAGTTGAAGTGCGCTCCTAGTCACTTCCCCTTTACTGCAGTCTACATTAAGATCTTGGCTGATCAATGAGATCTTGGCTGACAGAAGATAAAGAGGAATTCCTTGTCTCAGAAGGTATTGAATTTATGGAATTCCTTACCGCAGAGAGCTGTTGAGGCTGTGTCATTAAGTTTATCCAAAGGTGAGATAGACACATTTTTAATCAGTAAGGAAAGCAAGGGTTACAGGCTAAAGGCAGAAAAGAAGAGTTGGGGATTATCAGATCAGTTTCCATCTCGTTGAATGATGGAGCAGACTCGTTGGGCCAAATGGCCTACGCCTGCTCCTACATCTCCCGGTCCAAGGGTTTTTGCAGTTCCCAGACCCTTGGTGTATTACAGTTGACTGTTTCTGAGGCCTCAACCCTGGATTGCGCTCTCCACCTCTCACTCGTGCCTTCGATTGTCTTGGAACCTTCCCCCATTGAGAAGCTTTGTCTGCAAACCAGATATCCCCTTGTGTGGCTCGGCATCAAGCATTGCTTCATTACTTTCCTGTGAAGAAGTGTTGCTGCTATTATTGCAGATCTCAGTTTTCTTGGCAACGTGGTCAATTGAGTTTCAAGACCACAAAGAATTATATGAAATATACGACACAGAAACAGGCCAGGCAACCCAACCATTCTATGCTGCAATCATGCCTCACTCACAATCCTTCTCTTTCCTCACTCAATTGGCTCTAACAGGAAAGCCTTTCCTCCCTTATGTGTTTATCAGGACTAGACCCTGAAACGCCTCAATGCTGTTCAACTCACTCACTCCCTATGGGAGCCAGCCCCACATTCTCATCACACTCTAGGTAAGAGAGGTTTCTCCTGAATTCGCAAGTGGATTGCTTGGCATCTATCTCACCCTGATGGTCTCTCATGTAGCTGTTCTCACACATGAGGATTGATTTCCACATCTAGTCTATCCAGTTCTGTCATGATCTGAAAGACCTTGGGTAGGTCTCTCCTTTTCTAAAAGCAAAAGGCACCAATATGTTCAGACCTTCCTGATAGTTATTGTCTCACAGCTCTGGTCTTTCCAATGCCTCTAGATATTTAAAAAATTATAATGACCAAAGATGTACTTGGTGCACTTCAGTGTGGCCTGTTTGAGGACTGATATGAGTTTAACTTCTCCACTGTTCAGACCTATCCCTGTATGTCGATGTCTGATGTTTAAATTACTATTTACCTTTTTATTTTTTTTAATTCATTCATGGGATGAGGGTGTCGCTGACCAGGTAGCATTTATTGTCCATCCCTAATTGCCCAGAGGGCAGTTCAGAGTCAACTGCATTGCTGTGGGTCTGGAGTCACATGTAGGCCTGACCAGGTAAGGATGGTGGTTTCCTTCCCTAAAGGACATTAGTGAGCCAGATGGATTTTTACAACAATCAACAATGGATTTGTGGTCATTGTTAGATTGTTAATTCCAGATATTTATTGAATTCAAATTCCACCATCTGCTGTGGCAGGATTTGAACCCGGGTCCCCAGAACATTATCTGGGTCTCTGGATTAACAGTCTAGCGCTAGTACCACTAGGCCACCGCATCCCCCAATTGGATTGGACTGAAATTAGAAAAAGTTTTATAATCCAAGGATTCATAGTTTCTTGAAGGATGACTGTACTTTTTTAGAAGTACATTCCCTGACACTCTATCAGTATCATTCACACTGCTGCTTGTTCAAACATTGGAAATAGAATGGGGCTGGAGCCAAGAGGGGTGGAGATAGGGAGGTTTGACCAGCAATAAGTATCTAATTGGACAGTGGACTAGTAACCAGTTATTGATGACAAAGATAACACAGTGTGGAGCTGGAGGAACACAGCAGGCCAGGCAGGATTAGGGGAGAAGGAAAGCTGACGTTTCGGCTTGGGACCCTTCTTCAGAAAAATCTTTTCTGAAATTTTTCTGAAGAAGGGTCCCGAGCCAAAATGTCAGCTTTCATAGAACATAGAACATAGAACAGTACAGCACAGTACAGGCCCTTCGGCCCACGATGTTGTGCCAAACTTTTACCCTAATCCTAAGGTCTATCTAACCTCCACCCCTACCTTATCCTATCATCCATATGCCTATCTAATAGCCGCCTAAATGCCCCTAATGAGGCCAACTCCACTACCCTCTCCAGCAATGCATTCCACGCCCCTACCACTCTCTGAGTAAAGAACCTACCTCTGACGTCTCCCCTGTATCTAACTCCACTCACTTTAAAACTATGACCCCTCATAATAGCTATCTCCACCCTAGGAAAAAGTCTCTGGCTGTCCACTCTATCTATACCTCTGATCATTTTGTACACCTCTATCAAGTCACCTCTCATCCTTCGTCATTCTAAAGAGAAAAGCCCTAGCTCTCTCAACCTTTCCTCGTAAGGCCTTCCCTCCATTCCAGGCAACATCCTGGTAAATCTCCTCTACACCTTTTCCAATGCTTCCACATCTTTCCCGTAATGAGGCGACCAGAATTGGACACAATACTCCAGATGTGGCCGAATCAGGCTTTTGTATAGCTGGAGCATAACTTCACGGCTCTTGAACTCAATCTCTCTATTAATGAAAGCTAACACACCATATGCCTTCTTAACAACTCTGTCCACCTGGGTGGACATGAATCCCAAGATCCCTCTGCTCCTCCACTCTGCCAAGAATCTTTCCATTGACCCTGTATTCTGCTTTCAAGTTTGTCCTTCCAAAATGAATCACCTCACACTTTTCAGGGTTAAACTCCATCTGCCACTTCTCAGCCCAGCTCTGCATCCTATCAATGTCCCTTTGTAACCTCGAACAGCCCTCTGCACTATCCACAACTCGACCCACCTTCGTATCATCCGCAAACTTACTAATCCACCCTTCCACTCCTACACCCAAGCCCCTTTGATGCTGCTTGGCCTGCTAAGTTCATCCAGCTCTACATCTTGTTATCTCAGATTCTCCAGCATCGGCAGTTCCTGCTATCTCTGAGGGAATAAGGTACTGTGTTAGATTATCAGCCATGATCATATTGAATGGTGGAGCAGGCTTGAGGGGCTGAATGGCCTCCTGCTGATCCTATTTTTCATATTTCTCAGCAGACCCCAAAGTGCTTTCCAGTCAATGCAATACTTGTACATACAAAGTTGAATTGAATTGAATTAGCTTTAGTGTTACACGTACTCATAAGAATACAGTGAAAAGTTGCAAGTCGCCACTTACGGCACCATCTTAGATACAAAGGTGCCTAGGTACAGATTCTTGCGCACAAATTCTTAAGGAAAAGAAAATTAGAAAAACAAATAAAAAATACAGACCCAGCTGAAGTGAATGAAATGCGGCAGCCATTTTACACACAGCAAGCTCCCATAAACCTTAGTGTGATAATGACCAGATTGTCTGGTTTTGTGATGTTGGTTCAGGGGTAAATATTGGGCAGGACATTTAGCAAACCCCTCCTCCTACCCCCGCTCCTCTTCACAATAACATCACAGGATCATTTATGCTCATCTATGTCCAAAGGTAGCACTTATGACATTGCTGCACTCCCTCATTTCTGCAGTGGCAATGTTAGCCTCGCAAGCTGTGCTTAAGTCTCTGAAGGTCAGAAATCGCACACCACCAGGTTATAGTCCAACAGGTTTATTTGAAATCACAAGCTTTCGAACCGTAGCCCCTTTGTCAGGTGAAGTGAGAAAGAAGCATACAGGACACAGAATTTAAAAGTGAAAGATTAAAGGGTCACACAACTGATGAGGACGTACTGAATAAACCCAAAATGCTGGTCAATCTTTAATCAGTTAGAAGGTTTTACTTGATTAATATCAATTAAATCAATCAATTAACCTTCTAACTGATTAAAGATTTGACAGCACCTTGGAACAAAAACAAAGTTGCTGGAAAAGCTCAGCAGGTCTGGCAGCATCTGTGGAGGAGAAAACAGAGTTAACGTTTCGGGTCCGGTGACCCTGTGTTGTGACAGCGTCTTGGGTTTGTTTAGTATGTCCTCATCAATTGTGTGACTCTTTAATCTTTCACTGTGTCCTGTATGCTTCTTTCTCACTTCACCTGACGAAGGGATTATGCTCCAAAAGCTTGTGATTTCAAATAAACCGGTTGGACTATAATCTGGTGTCGTGTGATTTCTGACCTTGTCCACCCCAGTCCAATGCCGGCACCTCCACACCATAAGCCTCTGATGTTGGACTGAAAGCAGCTGACTGGTGTGTCTGTCTGTATTTATCTGTGTGCATGTTCACTGATTGTGTGGCGATCTCTGATAGTCGAGTTTTGTCGGGAGTTATGAAGCAATATGCCTTTTTGGAATCGCAGCCTCTCTGTGTAGCCCTTTCGATTCTGCTGAGCTGTTGGTCAGCCTGGCTTGTGCAGAAGTTCCTGCAAACAAAACAACAAGAGTTTTGTCTCTGAGCAATCCTGAAGGCTTTGTGTTTTATTTTTGAAAAACTTGGATTTGCTGAATGTGGAAAGGTTTGGGAATGCGGCGGTGGTGGTGGGAGGAGGGGGAGTGGGGTGTGGGGTGACGGGATTCTGTTTCTCAACTGCAGCACTGTGGTTGAAGAGGAATGTAGATGTTTAGCTTCTGAATCTAGCCAAACAGAGCTGTGTTTGCCAAGCACTGCACATATTACTGGCCCTGTCAAAGCAGTTTATCAGTGTCTGGGTAAGGGGGTCTCACAATTTGCCGTAAAGGATTTAGATTGAATGCTCAGCTGTCATCTACAGGCAGTAGGAGCTGTTAGTCTTGCTCTGTGGCTATGTTTTGTGAACAGTGGTAGTGGGTTGCATGTATTTTTGCCTGTCAGAAGGAGCGGAGCAGAGAGTTTTGTGAGTCTGGGCTGGGATTTGGAACTTCTTCAATCTCAAGCTCCATCAAAGCCAGCTTCTCTCTGTTCTGACCATTCTGTCTGGAAATCATGACGCAATCTGGCTCCCAAAAGTGAACTTTGTTTCTTGACTCTGATGCCCACTCACTGCCCTGTGCAATCCATATTCCTCCTCATCGCCTCCCTCCCCAACTTTCTACAACGCTCGCACCCCCTTCCCTCTCAGAATCACCTCCACCCCCTCCCCATCCAATTTACCCCCACCCCACCCCCACTCCCCCAACCCTCTTCCCTGGAGCCCCCATCATCTCTCCTGCCTTCCTAGTACTGTGCCCCCCATTGTTAGATTACAGATTGCCCAGGCTGTTTCTGGGATGCATAGCTTGCATTTCTGTAACGCCTTTTGCAGTCAAAGAAGCGCTTTGTCATGTGTGACACACCAGCTTAATCACAGCCAATTGACTCACAGCATGCTCCCACAAACAGCAACATGAAAATAATCAGATAATCTGCCTTTTCTTGGTCATGTTGAATGAGAGCCTTGGGACAGCAGTAAGAACTCCTGTGTTCTAAATCACTATGTTCGTTATAGCATCTTTAATAAAAATGGGATATTTAATAAGCACATCTGATGGAGGATCATGGAGGATTTCAGTTTAATGTTCCATTAGTCTGCTGTCCCAGGTCAATGTAACAATGTTATGACCACTATTTCGAAGATGTGTTCTCCCTGATGTCTTGGGCCCATTTTTAGTACAAAACCAGCATCAGTATCTGGTCATTGCTATCTGTGTGATCTTTCAGTGCACAAACTGGCTACTGTGTTTCCCACTTTAAAGTGTACTTCATTGGCTGTGAAGCGATTTGGGATATCCTGAGGACAGGGTGGCATGGTGTTAGCACTGCTGCCTCACAGTGCCAGGGAACTGCTTTGATTCTGGATGACTGTGTCTGTGTGGAGTTTGCACATTCTCCCCGTTTCTGTGTGGGTTTCCTCTGGGTGCTCCAGTTTCCTCCCACAATCCAAAAATGTGCAGGTTAGGTGGATTGACCATGCTAAATTGCCCATAGTGTCCAGAGATGTGCAGGCTTGGTGGATTGACCATGAAAAATGCAGGGTTACAGGGATAGGGTGGGGTTGGGTCTAGGTGGGATGCTATTCAGAGGGTCAGTGTGAATTCAATGGGCTGAATGGCCTACTTCCACACTGTAGGGATTTTATGATGGGACAGGTGCTGTATAAATGCAAGTTTGTCTTCATTTCGTTTTGTTTCTTGTTGGAGTCTGCACTATCAGTTCCAATGTGAATTCTACAGGAATGAGGCAAGAGTAGATTTAGAAAGAGAGAGAGAGAGAGGAAGGAAAATTGTATGTGTTCCCTGGCTGTTTGTCAACTATTCCAGTCAAATTTCCTGTTTATAGGAAGAAAAATAAAACAGGGTCTGGAATAAAAACAACAGCAAATGATTCTGGGATTTTTTTTTCTTGTCTTTCAAATATATTTAGTGTAGCTTGCCCTGTTCAGCTAAAATTACGATAGCTCTGCAGGGACACTGAACTGTGCTAGCTGTGGATTACAGCCTCACACAAGTGGTGCAGACAGGGACAAAATATCACACAAACTGTGCCAATTCAGGGACAAAATGATCCACAAACTGCACCAACTGTGGAGCAATATATCTCACAAACTACAATGTATAAGGACAGGCTGGGTAGGCTGGGAGTTTCTTTCCCCCCCTGGAGAATGGAGGCTGAGGGGTGATCTTATCGAGGCTTATCAAATCATGAGGGGCATGGTTAGTGTGAATAGCCAAGGTCTTTTCCCCAGGGCAGGGGAGTCCAAAACTAGAGGGCATAGGTTTAAGGTGAGA
Organism: Rhincodon typus; assembly: GCF_021869965.1. NCBI lineage: Eukaryota > Metazoa > Chordata > Chondrichthyes > Orectolobiformes > Rhincodontidae > Rhincodon > Rhincodon typus. Next base: position 18,528,312 of record NC_063344.1, on the reverse strand, counting down.
GGGGAAAGATTTAAAAGGAATCTGAGGGGTGACTTTATCACACACAAAGGGTGGTGCGTGTATGGAGTGAGCTGTCAGAGGAAGTGGCAGAGGCGGGTACAATTACAACATTTAAAAGACATTTGGACAGGAACATGGATGGGAAAAGTTTAGAGGGATATGGGCTAAATGCAGGCAAATGGGACTAGTTCAGTTTCAAAAACCTGGTCAGCATGGATGAGTTGGACCGAAGGGCCTGTTTCTGCTCTGTATGACTCTATCGCTGTGGGGCATAATGACACAGAAAACTGAGCTGACTGTCTGATAACGTATCGCACAAAGTTCACTGACCATGGGACAAAGCTAAAAACGGATCTGAGAATGAATAAAGGAAATTGTTAAAAGAAAACATATTAAATCATCAAGAATAGTTGGTCTTAAGGCTTGTAATTCTGATTCATCGAAAAAATGCTGGGTGGAGCATCACCCAGTGGCAAGGGCTGTAACTGCAGAATAGTCTCAGCCCTGATCCATGTTATTAGGTTCCTAACCCCTTATCCCAGTTTCCCAAAGTGGCCTCGCGAGTTGAAATTTTGGGATGTGAGCTCTGAGGTAACCGTGCTCCCTCTCTGTCAGGCCACAGAGTCAGACAGCCTCCAGCTCCTCCACATTTCTCATGTTCTCACCGTAGGGCTCAGTTTAATTTGCAAGCCCCAAAATAGGGTGTCAGTGGGAAAAAGTTTGGGAATTGTTGCATTTTCCATTGTATTTCGGCATGTCATTGTCCAAATCGATTCCACAGGCAGTGTTAAAGGGTATGAGGGATAGATTGCAACTCCTAACAGACATCGTTAAAAATTTCAGATGGTTTCTTAATATAAGCAGCTGCTGGGTGCTCGTGTACATTTGACACTAGGCCTTAGCAAACGCATGACAATTCAATCCTCAAAACATGATGTTAGAATAAGTAAGCCACAGCCTTGATTTTAAAAATCCTGTCATCCTGTTCAAGATCTCTCTGTGGCCTCGCCATGCCTGATCTCTAGGACCTCCTCGGGAAGACTGCCCAGATATCTCAGTTATGCCAGTGTCGTCACGGTTTCCTGACAATTTCCTCAAAATGGTTCAAGTCTTTTGGTTTTCAGGTTTCCCGTTTATTTTGCAACAGCAGAAGGAGTTCGAACTGAATCAGAATTTGCAAACGCTAGTCAGATCTACACTTTATACCCTACATTCGGAGCACTTTGTGCGATGCTTTGTCCCTACAGTCGGAGCACTTTGTGCGGTGCTTTGTCCCTACAGTCGGAGCACTTTGTGCAGTGCTTTGTCCCTACAGTCGGTGGAGTTTGTGTGATACTTTGTCCCTACAGTCGGCGGAGTTTGTGTGATACTTTGTCCCTACAGTCGGGGCAGTTTGTGTGATACTTTGTCCCTACAGTCGGTGCAGTTTGTGCAGTGCTTTGTCCCTACA
>NC_063344.1:18515142-18526852 GCF_021869965.1 Rhincodon typus | reverse complement strand
GGTGCAGTTTGTGCAGTGATTTGTCCCTACAGTCGGTGCAGTTTGTGTGCTTCGCTGACAGCTAGCATGTCTTTGTGTGACACTTTGTCCCACCGTCAGGGCAGATTCTCCTATATTTTGCTCCACAATCAATGTAGTTTATGTGTCACTTTACCCCATGTTAAATCCCGATCGTCGGGAATGTTTCCCTAGTTATTACAATTTCAGATGGAATACCCCAAATTTTCATGCTCCCAGATGAGAAGGGATGAATTGGCTCCCTGCTTTTAATTGCCCACCCCCTCAATTGGTCACAAGAAGATTAATGTAAAAAGGATACCATTCCTTATCGCTACCTTTCTCCCAGACCAAAAAAGTTTATGTCTTAAAAAAGAGCTGAGTTAACCCAACCTTTTTGAGTTAACAAAAGAACAAGTTGATTAATTACTAAACACAAGCAGAAATGAGAACGCAACACACGTGTACGAAGATTGGGAATAATGATGTGAATCAATAACAGATAAGAAAATTAAAACAAGATACCTGGTTCTGTCTCTGAATAGTTCATGAAAAGCAGATAGTTGAACTTTGCAGCTGTTTAAGAATTGGTGATGCCAATAGCGTTGATGTTGGTAGTTGAAACACCAATCTTGAAATTCTTGGCTTTGGAGGTTGATTGAAATTATTTTGTCCTGGGTCCTTTCAACAGTAGCTGGGGGTCAGGTGTCAGAGTGAGAGAGAGCTATTTCACTTCTTTTACGTGCAGAGCCTGGGTGTTTAATGTCTGTTCTCAAACTGTGACCTTCACAGCTTATTAGTCCACACACAAGGTTGTCAGTCCAGTAACATGCACAGGCTGGGGATGAAGCCAGTTTTAAACACCTTGTTTGATTACCCCTGGAAGGTAAAATACAACCAGATATGCTAGAGATGGTTTCAGCTAAGATAGAGCGGGCAGTCAGTCTCCTGTTATCTCTTAATAAAAACTGAAAGAACTGCAGATGCTGTAAATCAGAAACAAAAACAGAAATTGCTGAAAAAGCTCAGCAGGTCTGGCAGCATCTGTGGAGAGAAATCAGAGTTAACGTTTCACATCAGAACTGAGGAAGGGTCAGCCGAACTTTGGTTGTATCTCCTTTATCTTTCTGGAAAAGAAAATACGTATTGTTTTAAAAGTTTCTGTATGTCCACAGATGATCCATGGTCTTCAAATCCACACAGTCAGTGCACCTGGTGTAGCTTTATCTCAAAGTCAGTGCAGTTTAGGTGATGTTTTGCCCCACTGCCCACAAAGTTTGTGACCGTATGCTTCACATCAGTATGTTTTATGACACTTTGTCCCACAGTCAATGTAGTTTGTCTGACGCTCTACCCTACAGGCAGCATAGTTTTTGAGTTTTTTTACCCACTATTGGTGCAACTTGTTTGTCACTTTGTCTCACAGTTGATGAGTTTTGTGTGTTGCTTTGACCCAGGGTTGGCACACTGTAATAGAGCACTTTTTTTTAATTTTTGGAACTACAAACTGAAATGGATGTTGGTCTACTGTCATTGGAGTACCAGAAAAATTTGCAACCTGGTAATGAAATGTGGCATATTGTTAAGCTCTGTAGTACAGCTTTTTGGAAGCAGTAAGAGAATTTGAGACTGAGCACACCAAGAATCTTTTGAGTTGGGGAAATTCTGCCAGGCAACGGCCCCTGATTGGTGGAGTTGCAGCGTGTTGAAAGGTTGCAAGAACCAAGAGCACCAGAGAGGAGTCCAAACATCCAGAGGCTGCAGACAGAAAGCAGCAATCTTCCCATTCCCCCCTCTGTCTCGTGGATCTGGAATCTTCTGAACAAGGAGAACATAAAATTGGACATAAAAACCAAAAGAACTGCAGATGCTGTAAATCAGGAACAAACAGTTGCTTTTCCAGCAACTTTGTTTTTGATCATAAAATTGGACATGGTGTCATTGTCATAGGAAAGCGATAAAAGGACTGATCCCAAGCGTCTCATCCCAACATAAGATGACATTGGAAACAGCTAAAACTATCCTGCAATTCAAAGAATTATCCACAATAGAATAACAAGTCTTTGCAACCATTTTGCTGGTGGAATCATAAAATAAATTGTAGGTGGAATTGCCTACTAGCACCAAGAAGGTTGAGGTAATTGAAATATTTGCCATAGCATCTGGGATTGGTGAAAATACAGAGAGACCATGTACACAGGCTAAAGTCTCCCTTGCATGAGCAAGGATTCAATTACTGTCAAAGCAGCTTATGCATGAAAGGAGAATTGAAGAAGCTTGAAATAAAAAGGGGAACTAGAACTTAAAACGCTTAAATTTGAATTCAGAGAGAGGCATAAGATAAGACAGCATTTAAGACATTAAAACCAGAGATTCAGGAGTGAGAAACAAACCCAGAAAAGGAAAATTAAGGAAGCAATAGGTAACACTAACCTAAAATGATACAGTTTAAAAAAAAGACACGTCAGTTGCTGAAGAAGATGGTCTGATATGAAGAATGTTGGTCATAATCTAAAGTCTCCCCATGAGCAACTCTGCTAGAGCTTTCCTTGTAGTTGCATGAGGGGTGGTCCAATAATCAGATAGGACCAGAACCATTTGTATGAGTGAAGCTGGAGGCTGTTTTTTTAATTCTGCCTTCAAGTCTGCTCTTTCCACCAGACCATTGGACAATAGATGGTATGGAGCTGTCCTTATATGTCATTTAACTTGAGGGAGTGCTCAAATTTCCTGCTGGTAAATGAGCCATTATCTTTGACCAATACTTTCAGGAGCCCGTGTATTGCAAAAGACGCTCACAGCTTTTCTATCGTTGTCCCCATGTTTGATGAATGAACTCTATGCAAGTGCAGCCACTTTGAGTGGGCATCCACATTGACTAAGAACTTTGAGCCTATGAAAGGTTCAGGGCTTCCCCAGCCATTCCCACAAATGTGGGGATGCTGCTGGTGGTAATTTTTGTCCTTGTCAGCGCTCTGGGTGCTGCCCCACCAAGACGGCTATGTCTGCGTTCAGTCCTGGCCACCAGACATAACATCTCTCCAACATCTTCAGTTTGGACACCCCTGGATTACCTGGGTGGAGTTCAGCCTGTATCTGGCAACGATCTTTGCTCAGGACAATCACTTTTGCTCCCCATGATAAAATGCCGTCCTCGACGGTGATCTGGTCTGGCTGGGTCAAGAAAGGTTTCAATTCTAGTTGTGATGGCCCTTTTCCTTCCCCCGTCAGCACCAGCTGTTTTAGTTTTGCTAGGACCGAATCTTTTTGCATCCTAGGTCTGATATTGTCAGCGGTGACCTGGAGGGCGTCCAGAAAGTTGAAAAGCAGAATGGACTGTTCCAATGTTGGCATCACTGGTGGTGTATCTGCCAGCGGGAGGCGGCTCAAGGCATCTGCATTCGCTAGTTGGCCTCCCAGACAGTGTTGCAACATGTAATTGTACACATTTAGAATGACCGCTAAATTTGACCTGAAGCTATGGACAGCACAGCCTCTTTGAGTAGCCCTAGCATGGGTGTATGGTCTGTTGCTATTATAAATTTACGTCTGTAAAGGTATTGGTGGAACTTTCTTACCCCATAGATGACCATCAAACCTTCCTTCTCTGCCTGGGCATATTTGCGCTCTGCATCAGCCAAAGTCTGGAAATGATACACTACTGGATGTTCCTCTCCATCGGGCCACTGGTGAGCCAACAGTACCCCAATACTTTATGGGGAAGCATTGTGTGTCAGGACCAGGTCTCATTTGGGATCATAGTGTGCCAACACCTCAGTTAACGATAGCTGCTTCTTCGCTTCCCTAAAGGCTATGTCTTGGCTACGAGATCATTTCTAAGCCTTATCCTTCTTCAACAGCAGATGTAAGGGTGCCAGGATGGAGGCCAGGTTATGTATGAACTTTCCATAATAATTCACCAATCCAAGGAAAGCCTAACCTCTGGTACAGACGTGAGATCAGGGCATTTTTGTTCGCCCTCACTTTATCTTCCAACAGGTGTAACCCAGTCTTGTTGGCTGTGTAGCCCAAGCAGGTCACTTGGGCTGCCTGAAACATGTATTTCTCCCTTCTAAGCCATAAGCCCACCTTGGAGAAATGTCTAAGCACCATCTCCAAGTTCTCCAATTGCTCTTTATCGGTCTTCCCTTTTATTAGCATTTCATTGAGATAAATGGTGACCTGCCTTTGTAAAATGTTCTCCATCATCCGCTGAAAAATGGCAGTCTTATATATTGGTACAAACCCTTACAGGTATTAATTGTAGCATCCTTCTGGGAATCCTCATCTAACTGCAATTTCATGTACACAGGGCTCGTGTCCAGCTTCACAAAGGACAACCCACCCCCCCCCACCCAGCTTTGTGAATAAATCCTCTATGCAAGGGATCAGGTATTTATCCAGCTGCGAGAAATGGTTTACCGTTTGTTTAAAATCTCCATAAAGGTGAACTGACCCATTAGGCTTCACAATCAATATAAAAACCAAAAGAACTGCAGATGCTGTAAATCAAGAACAAAAATAAAGTTGCTGGAAAAGCGGGGTTCTGAGGAAGGGTCACCGGACCCGAAACATTAACTCTGTTTTCTCCTTCAAAGATGTTGCCAGACCTGCTGAGCTTTTCCAGCAACTTGGTTTTTGTTCACAATCGATACGACCGGTTCTGCCCATTCTACAAACTGCACTGGTTTGATGATTCCTTCACTTTCCAGCCTCCTGGTTTCTGCCTCTACTTTTGCCCATAAGGCCAATGGCACTAGGTGGACCTTGCAGAATCGTGGAAATAATTCCTGGCCAACGTGCAAGCTGGCCTTTGCTCCTATGATAGTCCCTAGACCTTCCTGAAAAACGTCTCATCGAAAAATGTTGAGCCGCTCCAGGTGAATCTTTCTCAACCAATTTCACCCCATCAATGATGGGCCCAAGTTTTTTACTACAGTCATTGGTAACTGAACCAGCTGCTTCTCATAAGAGACTGGAACTAAAGTTGTACCCTTAACATGTGGGGTCCTGGTATAGGTTCTCAGTTTAGCCGCAGCCTTATTGCAAACTTAAGGATTGGAGCCCAGAGGGGATTTTGTTAAAGGTTGGTTCTATAGTCATTGATACAACTGCACTGGTATCCACCTGTATTAAAACTGGATGACCATTTAACCAGGCATTTCTTTTGATTGGTTCTGATTTGGATGTTGTTAAGTAATTTAACTGTTTCAATCCAGATGTAGATTGGCTTTCCAGGGTGTGCACCCTCCTGGATACCAGCTTGTGAGTTCGCTTACTCACTTCAGATTTTTTGTTGTCACATATCAGCAGCAACTAGAATGGCTTGCTGGCCCAGATCCTACAAGACCATAAGACATAGGAGCAGAAATTAGGCTATTCAGCCCTTCGAGTCTGCTCCGCCATTCAATTATGGCTGGTAAGTTTCTCAACCCCATTCTCCCGCTTTCTCCCCATAACCCTCAATCCCCTTGACAATCAAGAACCTATCTATCTCAGTCTTAAATATACTCAATGACCTGGTAGGAGAGACTAGGAACCAAGGGCATGGCCTTAGAGTAAAGGAAAGACCTTTTAAAACAGAGATAAGAAGAAGCCTATTTACCCTTTTTGCTAGAACATTGGTCCCAGCTCGGTTCAGGTGGAGACCGTCCCAAAGGTACAGATCCCTCCTGAAGAAAATGTTAGCCATTTGGCCAAGGCTTGTCTTTGTTTTGGGCTGACTTAGAGTCCCTCTGTTCAGGATATGACCTCAGTGAGGCTATGCAATTGTCTTCACTCAAGTGATGTTCCCCAAGCTCAGTCAGCTTGGGTAGGGTATGCACTTCCATTGGCATACCTTGTAACTCATACACTCCACTTGCTGCATCTTCCAATGACAGAGCCAGTTGTACTGCTCTGTTTGAAATCCAGCTGGGCTTCAGCTAGTAGATGCCTTTGCATGGTTACATCATTAATCCCACACACCAAACAGTCTCTCAGCATCTCATTAAGGGCTAAAGCCAAGTCACATGCTTCTGCCAGTCATCTTAACCTCATCAAAAATCCTGACAGGATTACCTTGTTGTCTCGGAAGCCTCTCTGCTCCTATGATGCTGCTTGGCCTGCTGTGTTCATCCAGCCCTGCACCTTGTTGTCATGGATTCTCCTGGTTCTTGAACTGCAAAGTAAAACCAATAGCATCTCAGAATTAGAGACTTGGGGTTGTAATATTCCTTAACTAAATCTGTCAACTCTTGAAAGGTTTTAGTATCTGGTGCCTCAGGAAACGTAAGGCTCCTAATAACTGAAAAAGGTGCTGGTCCTCAAGCTGCCAGGAGAATTACTTGTAGCTTTTCATCTGCCCCAATGTCATTTGCCTGGAAAAAATAACGCATTCTTTCCACGTACTGGGCCCAATCTTCAACAGCAGGATTGAATAAGTCAAGCTTCCCAAATAATAGCATGATGCCAGAAATGCTTATTCCAACTCAAAGATGACTGTTGTAAATGAATTCCTTCAGGGCCATATTTTTTTCTCTCATTGCCAACTGAAATAACTCCACAGAGGCCGGTATCCCAACACCAAGTCACCCTTTATTTACGTGTGCACAATACTTGACACTGGTCCAACTTCCTCAGAATGAACAGAACCTCTGACACTCTTCCTGTTTATCTGTCAACCAGGGCTCCCTGATTGGACCAGGTTAACAGCCCCAATCAGGGAATTCACATAGTATGAGATCCACCAGGCTGACCTCATTACAGTCACTGCAGACGGTATGGTCAGAGTGCCAAACAGCCGTTCAGAAACTGACGTCAATCCTAATAAATGAGTCAGTATTGGCTGCATATTACTTTACAAAACCCTTTAAAATGGCAATTGATGTGAGTGCCTTGGAGGGTAGGAGCTGCAGAGGTAGATGCAAACTTATTACAAGATTGGGTAATTGGTGAGCTCAGTTAGCCTGATGATCGGTTTGTGATGCAGAGCGATGCCAACTGCGCGGATTCAATTCCCACACTATCTAAGATCACCATAAAAGGTCCCGTCTTCTCAATTTCACCCTTTAATGTAGTCATCCTTAAGTTAAATCACCTTTCGGTCTAAGGAGAGAGTAGACCTATGATCCTCTGGGACTATAATGACTACTTACTTTGACAAAGTGAAGAAACAGACATAGAGAAGCCAATGGTGTACATTTCTAAGAAATTAAAACAATGTCAGAAGGTGTACTTTATGGTGTGAAAGGAAACTTTGGGATTATTATTAGTAATTTTGAAATGTACGTCCTTCATAGTTGTGAAGAAACACGAACAAAAACTGACTATACTCAGCTAGTTTTTTTTAAGAGAAATTTAAGACTCAAAATGTAATATTGTTCTAATGGAACTTAATAACTCAACCATTCAATGTAAAAAAAGATAATGTAATAGCAGGCAATTATCAAGAACATTATTATGCTGAAGTAGTTTAACAATTTGGGAAGTAAATGACAGGAAATTGTTTAAATCCTGTCTAAGGAGTGAATGAGGGTGTATGGACGTAATGTTTCTGTTGCGTTGTATTATTTACCTGGTAAAGAAACATGTTTTAAAATGGCTGGAGGTATGTAAGAGACCAAATAATTTTCATTTTTTGAGATTATAAACTGAAATGAAAGTTGGACAGCTATAATTGGAATAGCGGAAAAGTTTCTCAACTTAAAAGTCAGGTGGTACATAATATTGAACTGCACAGGACATTGTTGCTTTTTTAGGCAGTAAGAGGGAGAACTCGAGACTGAGCAGCACTGAGGATCATATGTATTTAGGAAGTTCTGCCTGACTAAAGCCCTGTGATATGTTGAGCTACAGAGTGTTAAAACCTGTAAATTCCAAGACCAGCAAAGAGTGGAAGAAAACACCCAGAGCCTGTAGACAGAAATCATTCAACGCTCTCTGTCTCTCTCTCTCTGGGGAAAAGACAGAAAAGAAGGATTAAATCGAAAGAAAATACCTATTCAGTTTGTTTTTCTCAAATTGGTTGAGAAAGATTCACCTTGATTGGCTCATCATTTTTCGATCAGAAAATGGCTGCCTGGGTGCAATCCTAATTAAATACCCAGAAGTTTTTCAGGAAGGTCTGAGACTATCAAAGGACCTTGTACGTTGACCAGGAAGTGATGTTGTGATTCTGCAAGGCCTGCCCAGTGCCATTTACCTTTCACCTGATCAATCATTTAATTGAAGAATGTCCATGACATAATCACCACTGAAAAATTAAAAAGACAAGAAAAATCACTTTGCACCTGTGGGACTTTTGATCTCCAGAATTTTGCTTATCTTGTCTATTTTGTTTTTCCACCCATATTATGTAAATTAAATTGTCTGTCTTAATTGAGATTGAGTGTGTATATTTGCAAATTTGAAGGGAATAAAGTAGAAATCCTTTCTTTTCACTGCTACTGGTAAAGTTAGTGTTACTTTTTCTGTTCATGATATAACCTGAATATGAATTGTTTTTGTCCCGAGTAGCAGTCAGTCATGCAAATCATGGTCTCATTGGGATTTTATATATTTACACATTAGTGACAACTTGTAGAACAGTGGGGAATGATTATTGGCACACATTTCACAGAAAAGTCATGACGTCAGTTGGAGTGACGGTTTGAACTGGCGGTGGAACATTCTGTGTGGTGATTTAGACCAGAGGACGTGAGAGCAGTAGCTAGCCACTGAGTCCATCAGATCTTCCCTGCCATTTAAGGAGATCATGGCTGATTGGATAACCTTCAACTCCACTTTCCTGCCTTTTCCCTATAACCCTTGATTCCCTCACTGATTAAAAACCTGTTATCTTAATCTTGAACATATGAATCCACCCAATATGTACAGTTCTCAGTAAAGAATTCCACAGATTCGCTACTCTCTTGAGTTATGAAATTTCTCGTCATCTCTGGCTTAAAAAGGAAGCTCTGTATTTGAGATAATACCCTCTGGTCTTAGATTCTCCCATGGGGGGATCAACCTCTCTTCTTCTACTTTGTCAAACCCTGTAAGAATAGTGTGTGTTTAAATGAGGTCACTGTTACATTCTGCAGAGTCTGTGGGACTCTGACCTGCAGTCAGTGCCACTTAGGCATCATTTTGCACCATCAAGCAGGTTCTGTGGTGATTTTCCCCTCAGTCAGCACAGCTTGTGTTCCACCTGACCTCACACTGTATGACACAAATTTCCTCACAGATGCTGTGGTTTGTGAGATGATTTGCCCCGGAGTTAGCGCAGTTTGTGTGAGCTGCGTTAGCTCACAGTCAGTGCTGTGTGTGATGAGTTACCCCAAAGTCAACGCAGTTTTTAGGTGTCTCTCCACAATCGCTGACATTGCATGATGCTTTAGACCACAGCCCTTGCAGTTTGTAAGACACTTAGTATCACATTTGGCACAATTTATGGGACCCTTTGGCCCTCAGTTGGTGCACCTTGATCCCCAGTTGCTGCACTTTCAGAATCCCATATGTGAAGATATACACTTTGGCAGGAAGAGGAGATGAATATTATTTAAATGGATAAAGGCTGCAGAAAGCTAGAGACAGGGATTTGAAGATACATCCAACCTTAGTGGGTATTAGGGAAGACACATAGAATGTTGGCCTTTACTTCAAAGGGAATAGCATATTAAAGCAGAAAGGTTTTGCTAAACTATACAAGGCATTACCCAGACTACAGCTGGAAAATTGGGTATATGTTTGGTCAGCCTATCTAAGGAAAGACATAATGGCATTGGAGAAGGCTCACTGGGCTAATGCCAGGTATGCAGGGATTGTTTAATGAGGTTATGTTGAGTAAATTGGGCCTGTACTCAATTTTAAAGAACGAGAGGAAGCCTTGTTGAAATTCCTAAGATTCTTAGGAAGGGTAAATGCGGAAAGGTAGTTTCCCCTTCTGGTGGGGGAGACTCTAAGACCAGAAGATACAATCTCAGAATACGGGTTACCCATTTAAGATGGAGAAGAGGAAGAATTTCTTCTCTCAGAGGGAAGTGAATCTGTAGAATTCTTCACTGCAGAGGGCAGTCAGGGCTGAGTTAATTATATTCAGGGCTTGAGAGAGACAGATTTTTAATCAGGGAAGGAATGGAGGGTTATGGAGAAAAGACAGGAATGTGAGATGATCAGATTAGCCATGATCTCATTCAATAGGGGAGCACACTCATTGGGCTGAATGGTCTCCTTCAGCTCCTGTATCTATGGTCACTTTGATGATTTGCCTCAGCGTTGGTGATGTTGTGATGCATCACACCATGATTAGAACAGTTTGTGTAACACTTTTCCCAGTTTATGTGATGCCTTGTTTCAGAATCAGCCTGGTTTGTGTGACACTTTGCTGCATATTTGAGGTAGCTGTATGTCGCTTTAGGGAAGGAAACTGCCGTTCTCACCTGGGTCTGGCCTATCTGTGACTCCAGACCTACAACAATGTGGTTGACTCTTACAAATGCCCGCTGGGAGACTAAGGATTGGCAATAAATGCTCAGCTAGCCAGGGAAACCCTCATCCCATGAATGAATAAAAGAAGACTTGCAATTGCTTGTTTTTATAAATTACTGTAATGATGTTTTGTTTTTATAAAGCTTAGGCAGTTATTTTTAAAGGAAGAGAGAAGAAAAGCCCCAGAGCCCTAAACACAAACTGAAAAGCTAACTTTTACTTGAAAGATTAGAAATATTCGCCAATCCTACACACCATTTGCTTCTTTGCCTGCACTCTCATCACACTGTGGCTGGTGATGCCTTTCTGCAGCTAATCTCACTGCACCTTGGCCTCTCAATCCACAGCCTTTATCCTCTCTCACTCCAGAGAGTTTATTCTTGCAGTAAACCCTAGTTAAAGCGCCTTCAATACCCTTTGCACTGAACTTCCACCTTGAACCAAATTTCTAACGGTACAGTCACAATACTCACTTGGTTTTCGTCTCAAACCACTGAAGTCTTATGCAAATTCCCCTTGACCTTTATGGACCATGCGGTGAATGAATTCCCTTCCTGTTCCATTACCCGTTTAGCTACAATGACTCCTCAAAGAAATTCAGATCTTTGAATTCTAACAGCCAGGATTGGTTAACTAGCTTCTTGAATAGGCTATTTTACTTACTTAAAGTCTGCTGTCCTAATCTGACTTTAACTCTTACAAACTGTGGATTTATCTACATCTGCAGGACGCGGTATCCTTGGGACTTGGCATCAAGTCAACTTTGCAAAGAAGCAAAAGCACCAGTTAATGACCATGATTTACAACCAAGCAGCGAACTGGCACCACATCGACAAACATTCACTCCCTCCACCACTAACGCTCAGTAGCAACAGTGTATACCAGCTACAAGATGCACTGCAGAAATTCACCAAAAATCCTTAGACAGCACCTTCTAAGCCTACAACCACTTCCATCTGAATGGGCAAGACTAGCAGATATGTGGGAACACCACCTGCAAGTTCCCTTTAAACCACTTACCACTCTGATGTGGAAATATATCGCCCTTCCTGTGTCGCTGGGTCAATATCTTGGAATTTTCTCCCTGACATCATTGTGGGTCAACCTGCAGCACATGGACTGCAGCGGTTCAAGAAGGCAGCTCACCCCCATTTTCACAATGGCAACTAGGGATGGACAATAAATGCTGTCCAGCCAGCAACAGCCACATCCCACAACTGAATAAAAACTTAGATAACAAGGTGTAGAGCTAGATGAACACAGC
>NC_063344.1:18480996-18505142 GCF_021869965.1 Rhincodon typus | reverse complement strand
TGTGGGGGTGTGTGTGGGTGTGTGTGTGTGTGTGTATGTGTGTATGTGTGGGTGTGTGTGGTCTGTGGGTGGGTGTGTGTGTATGTGTGTGTGTGTGGGTGTGTGTGTATGTGTGGGTGTGTGTGTGGTCTGTGTGTGTGTGTGTGTGGGTGTGTGTGTGGGTGTGTATGTGTGTGTGTGTGTGTGTGTGTGTGCGTGTGTGTGTGTGTGCGTGTGCGTGTGTGTGTACACAGAGAACTGGTGGCTTTCTGAACATGGGGAGGACAGCCGTGGTGAAGATCAGTTCATTGTATATTGTGGACTTTTCTCAATCCTGTCTTGATAAAGATGTTCAGTCAGGAAGCTAAAGATGTAGGGTATCTATGACAGTGTGGAGTTTCCCTTATTCTTATCAATCCACTTGCCCCCGATATACCTCATGACTATATTGGTAGCAGTAAACAACATAAAGTCCTTGTTGCAACAAAGTCCAATGGAAAGATAGAGGTACAGCGGTAATGTCACCGCACTCGTGATCCGGAGGCTCAAGTTAATGCTCTGGGTTCAAATCTCATGACATAACTGGCAGAATTTAAATTGAAGGAATCTCAGTGTCTCTTAGCCTCAGTGACAGTTACCGTTAAACCCTTATTGGGTATACTAAAAATCCATCCAATTCACTAACGGCTTTCAGGGAAGGAAATCTGCCATTCTTACCTGGTGTGGTCTACATGTCTCTTCATGACTACTAAATCGCTTTTGCAAGCAACTCAATTCAAGGGTGGGCAACAAATGCTGGTCTTGCCACTGACATCCACATCCCATGAAAGAATTTTAAAAATAGAACTAAGGAAATCCTCCATCGTGTTGTGCAAAACCACCACAGTGCTAAATTGTACGGATTCAGGAAAGCTCTAGCAGGGTATTTGTAAAGCATTTTCAGCCACCATCAAAAGCAGAATTGTATTCAATCACAATCTTTAACCTGATGGACATTACCAACAAGCTGGGGATCAACAATGGGTCTTTGGGAAATCACGGAAAACACTCCAGATAAAGCATTAGACAGCCTAAAGGTGAGGTGTCAATGTGGTGAGGCTATCACACAGAACTGCATGCATGCTAAAAAGAAGCAGCATATAATAGGTAGAACTAAATGATCCCTTAAACAAAGCCATGCAGTCCTGCCACATCCAGTCATACCACACAAGTGCTGAGCAATGACCACCTCCAATGAGAGAGAATCTAACCATCTGAGGAACAGGAAAGTTGAAGTTTCGGGTTGGCACCCTTCATCGGCCCTGATGAAGGGTCCCAACCCGAAACTTGACTTTACTGCTCCTCAGATGCTGTCTGACCTCTTGTGCTCTTCCAGCTCAACATTTTATCGACTCTGGCTTCCAGCATCTGCTGTCTTTGCTATCTACTAGAATCTAATCATCTCCTTTTGACATCTATTCCCATTGTTAAATCCTCAATTATCAACATAGTGTGGGTCTGCATCAATCAGAAATTGAACCAGAAGAGCCTTATAAAGACAATGGATGGAAGAGCACTCAGCAAGTTGAAAATTCTGACAAATAACTTCAAAGTTTGTCCACTATCTACAAGGCAGAGGTCAGCAGTGTAATGGAATGCTCCCCATTAGCCTGGATGAATGCAGACCCAGCAACACTCAAGAAGTTTGACATATCATGTGTCAATTGGTGCCCCTTCAACTGTTTTTAAATAATCTCTCCCTCTACCACTGATGCACAGTGGCAGCAGTGTGTACCATCTGCAAGGTTCACTGCAGCAATTCACCAAGGCTTGTTCAACATCAGCTTCCAAACGTGCAACTTTTGCCATCTGCAAAGACAAGGACAGCAAAATCATGGGAACACTACCTCCTGCAAGTTCCCTTCCAAGACACTCACTATGATGGCTTGGGACCGTTCTTACATTTTTGATGGGTCAAAATTCTGAAACTCCCTCCCTAAAGGCTTTGTAGGTCTACTAACAGCATATGAACTGCAGTGGTTCAAGAAGGCAGTTCACCTTCTCCAGGACAATTAGGGATGGGCAGTAAATACTGACTAGCGATGCCTGCATCCCTGAAATGAATGAAAAATAGGATGTAGTGTTCATGTGCTGTCGAAGGAGATGAAATGGATGGGTAGGGTCAATGAAAGCGTACAATTTTATTTTTGTAATTACCAAGAAACCTGCATGAAACATGAAGCCCTTTGGGCAGGAAGTGAATTAACGGCTGGTTTAGGAAAACAATCCTGACCTCCTTGAACTCAGGAAGTTGGAGAGTGTGTGGGGTTGTGTCAGACAGCTTCATTTGAGTTGCAATGCATGAGTTGCTGGAATTGAAAATAAACCTGTTTAACTCCTGAAAGGATATGTGGCAACCATCTGTGTTTCACATTCACTGAGCACATGAATCCTATCCCCAGATGTCAATGTTTTATTTTCAACAAGGCAGAGACTGAGAGAGGCAAAGTGACAGAGAGAAGGAGGAGAGTAACAGACAGCATGGGGCAATAGCAGAGAAAGTAAATATGGAAGAACAGGTGTAACAGTAGGAATTCGGCCCATCGAGTCTACTGTACCACTTAACTCAATCATGACTGACCTTCCCATTAATTCTTCATATCTTTTAGTGTCCAGGAATCTATAAACCTCAGTCTTGAATAATCTCTGTGACTGAGGCTCCACAGCACTCTACGGGGAGAGAATTCCAGATACCCACAGCCCTCTGAATTAAGACACTTCACCTCATTTCAGTTCTAAATGGCCGAGCCCTTTTACAGAGTTAGTGACCCATGTTTCCCCAGACTCTCCAACCTCTCTGCATCCATCCTGTCAAAATGCCCAGAATTTTCTGTTTTAATGAGATTACTTCTCATCGTTTTAAATTCTAGAGAGCAGAGGATTGTTCTCGTGAGGAAAGCAAAGAGAAGAGGAAAAGTAACAAATGGAGGGGAAAAGAGAGAGTCAGGGAGTGAAACACATTGAAAGTGGGTATTGATTGTGCCAATTGGACCCACTGCTCTCAGATATTTTAACTGGGACTGAACAGGGAACCTCATGGTAGGAAGCTGCAGCATCATAAAGACATTCCATAGGAGTGACAGGTTTTAATGTGGGGAACCACAAGGAGCTCCCTGCACTCCTTTCTCCTGTATCCCCGCTTACAGAGACATGGTTCCAAGAGTTCTGAGAACAGAAGAATGTTTGACAGAAACCTACAAAGAGGTGGTGGTGTAGTTTTGTTAATCAAGACATTTTGAACAGAGTAGCAAAAGAGGACTCACTTAAAAGAGCAAAATGTAGAAGCAGAATGAATAGAGAAAAGAAAGAGAAAGGGACAAGCTTATACTGTTACAGTAGTTACACTGTACAACAAAGTGTGCAGGAAGAAATAAATGGGGCTTGTAAGAAACATGACAGAATAATCTTGGGCAACCTTAATCTACATGACAGTTGGGCTAATCAGATAATTTTTATTTATTTACCCAGGGGATGTAGGCTTTGCTGGCTGGGCCAGCATTTATTACTCACCCCTGTTTGCTCTTGACAATGTGGTGGTCAGCTGCTTTCTTGAAAAGCGCAGGTCCACATAGTGTAGGGACACCCACAATTCTGTTAGAGAGGGAGTTCCAGGATTTTGACCCAGTGACGCTGAAGACGTGACAATTTAGTTTCAAGTTAGGACGGGTGTGTGTGACTTGGAAGGGAACCTGCAGGTAACAGTTTTTCCATGTATTTGCTATCTTTGTCCTTCTGTGTGGTAGAGGTCATGGATTTGAAAGACCCTGTCTACGGGAGTCTTGATTGAGCTGTTGTAGTGAATTTTGCAGAGAGTATATACTGCTGCTACAGAAATGTTCATCAGAAATGTCGAAGATGGTGGATGGGATGGCAACCAAACAGGCTGCTTTGTCCTGGGATAGTGTCAAACATCTGAGTGTTTTTGGAGCTGCCGTCATCCAGACAAACAAACCCTGCACAGGCCTGAACATGCTATTGTCAATTCCAGTGCCTTAGTCATTGCCAGTTGATCAATCCAGTTTCCTTCCTTATATCAGACTTTATAGCACTTTGATACAATTGAATGGCAAGCATGGCCAGCCCAGTGGTTGGATAAGAGTTAAGCACATCGCTGTGGGCCTGGAGTCACAGCTAACCCAGTTGTGGATAGTAGGCATTCTTACCTGAGAGGATATTTGTGAATCAGATGGAATTTTACAACCATCAGCACTGGTTTCGTGGTCACCACTGAGCCTACTTTTAATATCAGAAAATAAAACTGAATTCCGATTTCACCTTCTGCAATGGTGGGATGAAGCCCATAATCCCAGAGCATCAGAATGGGTGTTTGGATTACAAGTCCAGTGATAATACCATAGCACAGCACAATGGTGAATACATGTAGGCCAGACCAAGTAAAAAAGGCAGATTCCATCCTTCTAAAGGTTAATATGGAACCAGAAGGGATTTTTTGACTTATGGACACTAAATTTAATTTTACCACTCAATGGCTGTGACCTCCATAATCATGAAGTGCATTGAGAGGTTAGTCCTGGCCCACATGAACTCTCGCCTCCCAGCCTCCCTCGGTCCCTTGCAATGTGCCTATTGGCAAAACAGGTCCACAGTCCCTAGCTCTACACTCAACCTTGGAACATCTGGCTAATAAGGATACCTAAGTCAGGCTCCTACTTATCGACTACAGCTCTGCCTTCAACACTATAATCCCAACCAAACTAATCTCAACTTTCCAAGACCCAGGTCTCGGCTCTGCCCTCTACACTGGATCCTCAGCTTTCCGACCCACAGACTGCAATCAGTGAAGATAGACAACAACACCTTCTCCACGATAATCCTTAATGCTGGTGACCCCCAAGGATGTGTACTCAGCCCTTTACTGTACTCCCTGTACACACACGACTGTGCGGCCAAAGTTCGTATGAGTGAGATCTACAAGTTCATTAATGACACCACCGTTGTAGGCCGCATATCAATAATGACAAGTCAGAATGCAGGAAGGAGATAGTGCTTGGTGCCAAAGTGCAGTGATAACAATCTTTCTCTCAATGTTAGCAAAACAAAAGAACTGATCATTGACCTCAGGAAGAAAAGAGGAGAACATGCCACTATCTACATTAATGGAGCTGAGGTGGAGAGGATCAAGAGCATCAACTTCCCAGGAGTGACAATAGCCAACAATCTGTCCTGGTCCTCCCAAGTAAATGTGACAGTCAAGAAGGCACAACAACACCTCTTCTTCCTCAGGAGGCTTAGGAAATTTGGCATGTCCATAAGGACCCTCACCAACTTTTACAGATACACCATAGAAAACATTCTATCTGGGTGCACAGTAGCTCGGTACAGCAACTGCTCTGCCCAGGAGCGTAAGAAACTACAGAAAGTTGCGAACAAAGCCCAAACCATTACAAAAGCCAACTTCCCATCCATAGACTCCATCTACACCTCTCATTGTCATGGAAAGGCAGCCAACATCATCAAAGACTCCTCCCACCCCAGCAATACTCTCTTCCAACCTCTTCCATCAGGCAGAAGATACAGAATCTTGAGGATATGTACCAACAGTTTCAAGAACAGCTTCTTCCCCGCTGTTAGCAGACAGCTAAATGGACCTCTCTAGTTTCAAATCTAACGGGTTTTTTTTGTGCTCCTCCTGTGCAGCCGTAACCCTGTATGCCTCACTCTGTCTAAACACCGTATGATTTGTATGTCCTTATATGTTATGATCTACCTGTACTGCTTGCAAAGCAAAACTTTTCACTGTACTTAGGTACATGTGACAACATTAAATCAAATCAAATTATGGATTTATTAACAGAAATTAAATTCATCCAGCTCCCCTCGTAGGGGATTTGAACATTTGTCCACAGACCATTAGCCTGGGTCTCTGGATTATTAGCCCAGTGACATTACCACTACACTACCATTTCTCCCACCCAAACATAGCCTGGAAATTGGGTTCATAGAGTACATTCAGGCTATTTCCTAGGACAGTGTGTTCAAGCATCAAACTGGCAGCAGGCTATTCTGGACACGATAATTTGCAATGAGAAAAGATGAATTAATAAACTTGTCATAAAGGAATCATAGAAACATAGAAACTATGAGCAGGAGTAGGCCATTCAGCTCTTTGAGCCTGCTCCAGTTTTCTATATAATCCTCTATCTCAATTCCATATTCCCACTTTCTTAAATATACTTGGTATTCCAGCATCCACAGCCTTCTGTGGTTAAGAATTCCACAGATCCACTACCCCTTGAGTAAAGAATGTTTTCTCTTCTCAGTTCTAAATGGTTTATCCCATATCCTGAGATTGTGACTTGTAGTTCTAGACTCTGCCAACCAGCAAAACATTCTCCCTGCTTCTGGTGTGTCCAACCCTTTTCGCATTTCACGTTTCAATCCAATCCCCTCTCCTCCTAAACTCTAATGAACACAGGTCCAGTTGAACCAATCTGTCCTCATGCAACAGTCCTGCCAACCGCAGTATCAACCCAGTAATTCTTCACTGCACTCCCTCTACAGCAAGTATATCCTGTCTTAGGTAGAATATCAAAACTGCATACAATGCTTTAGGTATGGTCTCACCAAGGCCCTGCATAACTACAGTAGGACATCCCTAGTTCTGAACTTCAATTCTCTTGCAATGAAGGCCAGTATACCATTTGCCTTCCTAATTGCTTGCTGCACTGACCTATCCCCTACAAGGACACCCAGATCCCTTTCTTCATCCACATTTTCAATATAGACAATCCTCTGTGTCCATGAGGGTTCTGTTCCTGAGAATCTCTACAAATGATGAAATTCTCAACTGTGAGCTCATTAAAAATAGGTTACAATGGTTAAAAATATCGTGGATATGCCATTTTTACCCATGGATATTGATTTTTGTTGTTAGTTTTTTTTGGCGAGGATAGGCAAGTTCACAATTCATGATTTTGCGGATACAGAGCATTTACTATAAATCCATTATTTAATTTTTCCTACTAGCTTCTTATATGGGACATTATCAATAACCTTCTTGAAATCCAAATGCACCACAATCACTGGTTCTCCCTTATCCTGCCAGTTACATCCTCAAAAAGCTGCAGTAAATTAGTTAAGCACGATTTCCCTTTCATAAACCTATTAGTTTGTTTAATTTCCTTAATGCTTCGCAAATGTTCCGTTATCACATCTTTTATAATAACCTCCAGCATTTTCTTTACTACTGATGTTAGACTACTTCGTCTATAGTTCTTTTATTCCATTTCCCTCCTTAAATAGTGGGGTTACATTTTCCACCTACCATCTGTAGAAACTACTTTAGAATATATAGAATTTTAGAAAATGACCGCCAGTGCAAAACAATATTTCCAGGGTCACATCCTTGAGTACTCTGGGATGTAGATTATCAGGTTCTGGGGATTCATCAGCCTTTAACCCAATTAATTTCTCCAACACCATGTTTTCACTGATACCAATTTTCTTTAATTCCTACCTCTTGCTAGACCCGTGGTTCCCTAATGTTTTTGGGAAATTATTTGTGTCCTCTTTTGTGAAGACAGAACCAAAATATGTGTTCAATTCTTCTGGCATTTCTTTGGTTCCCAATATAATTTCCCCCATTTCTGATTGTAAGGGATCAAATCTGTCTTTGCTAAACTTTTTATCTTGACAAAATTACACAAGGTTTTACTGTCAGCTTTTGTGTCCTCTTCAAGTAAACTTTCATACTTTATTCTACCTGTCAATCAATCTTTTTGCCCTGCTGCAGTTTTCAGGCTTGCTGCTTTCTCTGGCAATCAATACATCTCTTCTTTGAATCTAATACTATTCCTAATTTCTTTCGTGAGCTATGGTTGAACTACCTTTCCTGTTTTATTTTTGCACCAGTTAGAATCAAACAATGTTTGTAATTCATGCATATTTTCCTCAAATATTAGCCATTGTCTATCCACTGCCAACCTTTTTAGTAAAGTTGCGCAATCTACCATTACCAACTCGTGCCCCATACCCTTGTAGTCCCCTTTACTAAGATTCAGGACCTTAACTTTGGATTCAATTCCTTCACTCTCCATCTGAATGAACAAGTAACAATTCCATCCTGAACATTGATATCCTTGGGCATTCATCTCCCATCCTTTGTCACCGTGCAGCTTTGTAATTGCAGCTGAGACATAACTCCGTATACCTATTTACACTATCAATCCATCTACCTTATTGCGAACGCTCCACATCTTAAGACACAATGCCTTTACACTTGTCTCTTTAACCTTTTAATCATCTCAGCTCTCTTTTGCACTATGGCTCCCTTTGTTTTTCACCTTAGTTTTATCTGCCTTTCATTTTTAATTCTTACTTTTCTGCCTTTTGCTTCTTTCTATTTTTCTCCCTCTTCTGTCCACCTGCTCAGGTTCAGATCCTTTAGACCATTCTAGTTTTAAAGCTGCCCCAACAGCACAAGCAAACAGTTCCCAAAGTCATTGGTCCTGGTGCAGCCCAGAGTCACTAAGCAACAGTGATCGTATCATCCTGGAATTTCACTTTGAAGCTGAACAGTGTGGGTCAAAGACTAGTGTTTTTAACCTAAATTAATTAATAAAGATTTGTATGTAGAATTGGCCAAGATTAACTGGGAACGTAGGTTAGGTGGACTTTTTGAAGAAGCATGTATCATCCATTGCTCAGTAAATAAGTTAAGGGTGGTATCAAATTCAACAAACAAAGACATTGCACAAACTTCTAATCCCTCCACCATCAACACTCAATAATGGCAGTATGTATCACCTACAAGATACACTGCACAAGTTCACCAAGGCTCTGTACGCAGCACCTCCCAAAACCATAACCTCTTCCATTTAGAAGGACAAGGGCAGCAGATACATTGGAACATCACCAGTTCCCTTCTAAGCCCCATGTCATCCCAATTAGAAATATATCATTGTTCAGGGTTTGAGTGAAGATTTGTAGCTTGGGTGCTGGTTGTAGCTGTTGGTTGTGACCAAGCCTCCCAGCTCGGCGAACACGCCAACATCTGTTTCATTGCTCTTTCACTGTCATTGGGTCAAATTCTTGGAATTCCCTCTGTAATGCCACTGTGGATCTTCCTACAGCAGGTTGACTGCGGTGGATCGATAAGGTAGCTCAACACCAGCTTCTCAAAGGCATTTAGAGATGGGCAATAAATGCTGGCCCAGCCAACGAAATCCACATTCCATGAATGAATTAAAAATATAGGAAGCTAGTTCGGTGAAAATTAGTGACAGGTCAGGGGATTGGACAGATTTTAAGACCCAGCTAAGAATGACTAATAAAAAGAGGAAGAAATTTGATGGTGAGGGATTGGGGATTTGATATTTATTGAATAGCATGTTCTGTCAGTGCCCCGCCTCTGTGTGCTTTTGTTGGAGGTGGGCTTACAATAACAGCAGCTACCCGGTCATCAGTATGGGTTGTTGTTGTGTCCAATTAATTCCTGACTCAGCAATATGTTTCAGACACCACAAGATTATCTTCCACAGATACTGCCTAACCTGTCAAGCACTTACAGTATTTTCTGCTTTCATCACAAGAAACAGAAGTTTTGATCATTGGTGTGTGTGTGCGTGTCAGTCTGTGTGTGTGCATGTCTGTGTGTGTGTGTGTGTGTGTGTGTGTGTGTGAGAGTGTGTGTGTGTGTGTGTATGTGTGTGTATCATGCTCATGACTAGCACCTGCATAGGATTTTAACATGGGGAATGTCTGTTCTGGCTGATGAGAAAGCTCTCCCACATTTACTGCTTGTTATAAATATGTTGGAAGGATTGACGGGGGATAACCAACTTATTGAGCCATGTTGTGACACACCTTCCTTGGCATTCAGTTCCTGAGGTGGGACTTGAACCCAGACTTTCTGGCCCAGAGGTAGTGACATGAAGAGTGACCTCCTTTATAAATGTATTCGTCGTCGTCGCAGGAAACAGCTGTTGGTTTTTGCACAGCTGGATCCCACAAGCACCAATGAGATAATTATGAGACAATCTGTTTGTTATGAGGTTGGTCACAGGAGAACGATTGCCTCAGCCATTGGAGACAACTCTGAGAAAAAAATGGCCATGGGATCTTAAACGGAAGTGAGCAGTCCCTGTGCTGTGTGAGTCAACATGAATTGTGTGGTCAAATCTCTCAACTAGGTCTTGAACCCCATGACCTTGCGGCTCAGTGAATGACAACCCACACCAAGGACCTTCTTCTGTCTCAGTCCTGATGTAAGGCATGCAGGAGCATTTTGGGACATCAAAATTATCCATATGACTAAAAGAATAAAGAGACACTGAGGAAAGTGCGGAAATGATTTGTGAAGATGATACCAGAAATGTGAACTTACGCTGTATGAACATGTTATAGTTTGGGTTCTCCAGGTCTTTATAGAAACTCAGGCTAGCTTTCTTAGTAATCATACAGTACAGAAGATGCCTTGGGACTATTCAGTCTGTACCACCAAAACTACACCAAATCTACACTAGCACATAGCCTTGGATGTTATGATGTTCACCCAAGTAGTTTTTAAAGGTTGTCATATTACCTGCCTTAACTACTCTTCCAGGCAGTGTATTCCAGATTCCCATCATGGGTGAAAAAGATTTTCCTCAAATCCCCTCTAAACTTCCTGCCTTTCACCTTGAAATTCTGTCCCTCATTATTGACCCTTCAACTCAGCGCAAGAGCTGCTTTCTGTTACCTTGTCCATATCCCTCAGAATCTTATCATGCCCTCTCAATCTTCTCTGCTCCAAACATAAGAATCTGAGTTTATCCAGTCTCTATCCGTAGCTAACGTGCTCCATTGACAAAGGAAGTCTCCTATATGCATTCTTGACTACTGTATTAATCTGCCCTGCTACCTTTTAGAGATTTGTCGACAAGCACCCCCAAAAATCCCTCTGTTCCTCTGAGCTTCCTAGAGCCCTGCCATTCATTAAATACTTCTTTATCTTATTATCTCTTTCAAAGTGCATTACCTCACATACATCACTGTTAAATTCCATCTGTTACCGATGTGCTCACCCAACCAATCTGTTTATATTCTCCTGTAAACTAAGACCTTCTTCGTCACTGCCAACCAACCAGCCAATCTTCATGTCATCTGCAGACTTAATAATCATCACCCGCATTCTCATTTCCATTCTTAATATATTATCATGGACAATAAGGGATACACCACTGGAAATTGGTTCCAGTTGCACAAACAGCCTTCTACCACCACCTTCTACCCCCTACCATTAAGTCAATTTCAGATCCAATATTAATGTTAATATCTGTTTATTGTTACAGTGTACAAAATGGTAAGGAACCTAGTGCCTGTAAAAGACAGAAGTTTCTTTGCAGGACGCAAACACGTGACTGCTGAGGTCACAGTGACATCACACCTTCATAATCATCAAACACTGTCACTTTAATGCTTACAACACTTTATATTTATGTAACACCTTGAATATAATAAAAAATTTCAAAACACTTCACAGGTGTGTTAAAAAACAAAGTATGACATTGAACCAAAGCAGATGTTAGGTCACATTCAGGACAGGCGGCCACATAGTGATAGTTTCACTGGGGTGGTAATCCAGAGCTTAATTATTCTCTAGGGACATGGGTTCAAACCCGCCCCCCCCCACCCCCCCCCCCACCGATGGCAGATGGTGGAACTTGAATTCAATAAAAACCCAGAATGAAAAGCTAGTCAAATTACGACCTTATAACCACTGTTAATTGTTGTAAAAACGAATGTCCTTTTAATAAAGGAAATCTTTCATCCGTACCTGGTCTGGCTTACATGTAAATCCAAGCCCATGGCAATATGTTTAACTCTTAACTACCTTCTGGATAATTAGTGAAGGCCCAGCCAGTGATACCTACATCCCATGAACCGTTTTTTTAAAAAATGACCCTGTATCTTGGACAAGAATTTAGGTTTTAAGGAATTTCTTAAAGAGGGAAACTGAGGTAGAGGCAGAGAAATGTAGGGATTTCCAGAGCTTGGGACCTAGGTATCTGAAGGCATGGCTATCAATGGTAGAGTGATTACAATTGGGAATGCGCAACAGCCCTGAATTAGAGGGGTGTAGATATATTGGAGGGCTGGAAAACTGGATGAGATTTCAGAGATGGGGAGGGGTGAGGCTATGAATAAAAAGGGATGAGAAATTGAAGGTCAAGATGTGGCTGGACTTGGAGCAAATGTAGATCTGTGAGCACAGAGGTCATAGGGATCCAGGATGTACTGGGAAATAAGACACAGGCAGCAGAGTTTTGGATGACCTTATGTTTACAAAGGTAGAATGTGAGAGAGCAGACATCTTACCTGATCAATGCATTCTTTTATTCCTTCCTCCCTCATGTGTTTTTCTCATTTTCCTTTGTGTGATGTAATCATTGAGTCTGGAGGTAACTAAAGGATGGATCAGGCTTTAAGCAGTAGACAAACTAAGAAAGTGTGAATTCAAACAATATTACAGAGGTGGAAATAGGTGGTCTTAGAGATGGCTCAAGTATGAGGTCAGAAGTTCCTCTTGGCATCAAATGTGATGCCAAGGTTGTGAACAGATTGTCTTAATTCCAGCCTAGTACCAGGGAGAGGAAACAGCGTCAAACTGAAACAAAATATTATACATGCTGGAAATCTGTAACAGAGGGAGAAAATGCTGGAGAAACTCCCAGCAGGTCTGGGCATACCCATGGATGAAGTGGAGTAATATCAGAATTGAAAAGTTAAGCCTTTTTCTCTCACCACAGATGCTGCCAGACTAGCTGTGTTTCTCCAACATGGGAATGGGATCAGCTGCTGGGTAACCGATAACAAATGGTCCCAGTCTGCCTAAAATTTAGTTGGAGGAAATTTCTGCTCATCCAGTAAGGATGTTGAATACAGTGTCTGATAAGTTAGGAGAGTGGGGAGAGATGATTGTGAATATAGAGCTGTGAACATGTGAAAATTAATACTGGACTTGCAGGCAAAGTGACTGGAGAAAATCATGTAGATGTAGGAGTCCCAGGGTAGTACATTGGAAGATGTTAGAGGTAGTGATGTGGGATTGGGAAGAGAAACTATCACAAATGATTCTTTGGTATATCAGAAAAAGACCGGAGCTATTCTTTATTTGTAAAATTGAGGCTAGAAGGAGATTCTAATGGAGGCTGTTAAAATTTTAAAAAGGGTTTAGTAGGATAGACACTGAGGGAATGTTTCCACTTGTGAGAAACAGCAAATCTAAAAGTCTCCAATATAACAGAGTTGCCAAGAAACCAAGTCAGAAATTCAGGACAGCACTCCTTTAATTTGACAATGGTTTGAATGGGCAGTCATTGGGGATGAATTACATCAGAATGTAAGAAATAGGAACAGCATTAGGTCATTCAGCCTCTGGATCTGGGTTCAGCACACAGTGAGATCATAGCTGAACTTTTACCTCAACACCACTTTTCTGCACTATCCCTGTGTCCCTTGATAGGTTTAATATCTAGAAACCTATCAATCACAGCCTTGGACATATGTAACAACTAAGCCTCCATGGCCCTCTAGGGCAAAGTATTCCAAAGATTCACCACCATCTGAGTGAAGACATGTATATTTAAAGGAAAATGAGAAAAATATGAGGGAGAAAGGAATAGAAAAATACAGTGATCAGATGAGATAAGGAGGGCTAAGAAGAGGTTCAAGTGGATCATAGACATTGGCTTTGACTGAAGTCCCACTCCTGCACAGGAACTGATCGTGAATGATCAGTCACTTACTTCTCAAGGTGGTAAAAGAGGTCATAGATCAGGGAAAAGGAAAAGATGTGTATTTCTATAGCATCTTCTGTGATCTCGGGAGATCCCAGAGTGCTTTGCACCAATGACTTACTTTTTGAAGTCTCATCACTGTTGTAATGTAAGAAAATGTGGCACTCAATTTGAGCAAGTTCCCATGAACTGCAAAACGCTAATGACAGGATAATCTGTTGTTAGAAAAACCCAGAAGAAAACACTGATGGGTGAGAGAAAGAAGGACGGGAGGAGGTCCATGTGCACATGAGTCAATTGGCCAGAATATCCTGTTTCTCGACATTGTATGACTTATGTAATTCTATGTAATCCCAAGCTGCTATATGAATGCAGGGTGAGAAAGGGGGTGTACGCCCAACAAGTGAAGGCTAAGAGGAACAGCTTGATTTTTGTTTTCTCTCTCCTTGTCAATCACAGGTGATCGAGGATAACACGGGAGTCCGCAGGGTGGTGGTCACCCCACAATCACCGGAATGCTTTCCACCCAGCTACCCATCAGCCATCTCTCCGACACATCACCTGCCTCCGTACATCACGCACCATCCGCATCTCATCCCTCACTCGCACGCAGCCTATTATCCCCCAGTCACCGGGCCAGGAGATCTACCACCTCAATTCTTTCAACATCACCTTCCACCGACAATATACGGGGAGCAAGGTAATTGGTCAGCAAGCTCACAAATGGAATGTTGACATTGACTTCAAGGGAAGCGGATATAATAGTCATGATGTTTTTGCTGTGGTTATCCAAGGCATTGGTAAGACCCACATATTACGTACAATTTTGATGTCCTTATTGAAGAAAGGATGTAAATGTGTTACAAGAGAAGGTTCTCTTTCCTGGGTTGAGGGATTATCTGGCGAGGAATTGGTTTAGGTTGAGAATTGGAGTTTAGGACAATTGGAGATGACTTTATTGAAATGTAAAAGATCCTGAGAAGATTTGACATGGTGGGTGCTGAAAGGATGTTTCCCCCTTACCTGAGAGGCTAGAACCGGGGGGCATGGATTAAAAGTGAGGGTCCTTCGATTTAAGACTGAGAGAGGAAAGTTTGCGCTCTTGCAGAGGGTTATCGGTCTATGGAATTCTTTGTCGAGGCAGGGTTATTAAATATTTTTAAGGCGGAAGTAGAGAGATTCTTGACTAACAAGGGAGTCAGAGGATATCAGGCGTAGGCAACAATGTGGAGTTGAGCCAAAATCAGATCAGCCTTGATCTTATTTGGAGAAAAAAATGACTCAACAAGAAGATTACTTCATCCGTGCCTGCCGTAGGAATTTAAGAATGGTATCAGAGAAGGGATGCATGATGCTGCAAAGGCTGGTCCATGGTGGGGCAGGCTCAAAAGGCTGAACGGCCTACCGTTTCTCATTTGTAGGTGGCAGAGCAAGTTTGTGTCCACTTCTAGGCACCACATTTGAGGGGGTATATCAGGATCTTGTACAGGGTTCTGAGGAATTTATTAGAATGGGACCAAGGATGAAAGTTTTCACTTACCCGTAGACGCTGGAGAAAGTGGAATTATTCTTCTTGTAGCAAAGGAGTTAAGAGCTGATTTTAGACAAAGTAGACAGCAAGCAACTGTTTCAGTGGCAGGAAGGTCAGTGAACAATGAATACATGTTTAGGAAAATTGGCTAAAGAAGGAGATGATCAATGAAATTTATTTTTAAGCAGGATCTCGGTGAATGTTTTTTTTATTGGTTCACGGGATGTGGGCATCTCTGGTTGGGCAATATTTATCGCCCATGTCTAATTGCACTGGAGAAAGGTATTGCTGTACTGTCTTCTTGAACCGCTGTAGTCTGAAATGCATCGAAAATGCCTGAAATGGCAGTGAAGACAGTTCCAGTATTATCATCCTGAAGAGAACTGGGTACGTAATGAAAAGGCAACATGTGCAATACCATAGGGGAAGAGTAAGGGAGTGAGACTGATTGAATAGGGCCTTTCAAAGAACCATCACAGACATGATGGGCTGAATTACATCTCCCTATTTTGTATCATTCTTTGATCAGTGCCATGTTGGTGCTGCCTGCATTAAAATCTAGACTGCGTCTTAAACTACTCTTTTCTCCCAATTCTATTTCTGTCTTCTTTTTCTAATACAGTCTGTGGGGGCTTAGAAACACAGGCCAGGATTTTAACTCCAGCTAGGTTTTGGGTTTTTTTTTTGGGAACAGTACATTCTGGAACTGATAAGGAAAAAGACTGTTATAGTCTTGGTAATGTGCAATGAGACAAGATTGAAAATTATTTCAAATTAAGGATCCTCTAGGTGAAAGCGTTCACAACATGATAGAATTTTGCATTCAGTTTGAAGGTGAGAAATTTGTGTCTGAAACAGGTGTCTTATCTTAAATAAAGGCACTTACAAGGTAATGAAGACACAGTTGACTAAAGTGGAATGGAAAATAGGTCAGATGGTAGAAAAGTAGTGGCAAATGTTTAGGGAGATATTTCATAATCATAGAATCCCCACAATGTGGAAACAGGCCATTCAGCCCAACAAGTCCACATCAATCCTCCAAAGAGCATCCCACCCAGACCCATCCCCCTAACCCTGCATTTCCCATGGCTAATGCACCTAACCTACACATCCCTGAACACTATGGGCAATTTAGCACGGCCAATCTACCTAACCTGCATGTCTTTGGACTGTGGGAGGAAACCAGAGCACCTGGCAGAAACCCATGCAGACACAGGGAGAACGTGCACACTCCACACAGACAGTCACCCAAGGCTGGAATTAAACCCAGATCCCTGGCGCTGTGAGGCAGCAGTGCTAGCCACTGAGCCGCTCTGCTGCCCCACAACTCTCAATAAAAGTATATTCTATTGAGAAAGGAAGACTATACAAGACAAATTTACCATCCTTGCCTAACTTAGGAATTTAAAGAAAGTGTCAAATTGAAAGAGAAGACACGCAATGCAGCAAAGATTAGTGGTCTGCCAAGAAAAATTTTAGAAACCAGCAAAGGATGACTTGAAAGAATAAAGGGAAAGAAATTGGAGTATAAGAGAAAACTAGCAAGAAATATAGACAGTAAAAGCTTCTACAAGTATATAGAAAGGAAGAGAGTAGCCAAAATGAGTATTTTGGCTTTCAGGTGGTAAGTTTGGGAAATTAATAATAAATCAGAAATATGGAAATGACAGAGATTTTGGTGAAGTATCTTATGAC
The DNA here is from genome assembly GCF_021869965.1 of Rhincodon typus. NCBI lineage: Eukaryota > Metazoa > Chordata > Chondrichthyes > Orectolobiformes > Rhincodontidae > Rhincodon > Rhincodon typus. The sequence goes on along the minus strand of NC_063344.1, from coordinate 18,488,159 downwards.
TGTCTTCAGAGCAGAAGACATAAAAGCATCCCAAAGACAGTAGAAAATGAAGAGGCAAAAAGGAGAGAAGAAATTGAAACAAACACGATCACTAGGCAAAACTATTGGGCAAAATAAAGGAATTAAAAGCTGCCAAGCCCCCTGGAACTAATGGCCTATATCCTAAGATCTTAAACTAAGTGCCTGCAGGGATAATGGATGCATTGGTTCTCATCTTCCAAAATTTCCTAGATTTTGGAAAGGTCCCAATGGAATGAAAAATGTCAAGTGCAACAATAGTATTCAAAAAATGAGGGAGACAGAAAGCAAGAAACTTTAGGCCTGTTAACCTAAACTTTGTTATTGGAAAAATGCGCAAACCTGTTATTAAGCAGGTAGTGGCAGAATATTTAGAAAATCTTGAGACAATTAGACAGAATTATTGTATGAAAGGGAAATTGCATTTGAAAAATGTGTTGAGTTCTTTGAGAATGTAATAAGTTGGAAGGATGAAGGGGAACCAGCAGATATAGTGTATTTGGAGTTCCTAAGGAGATTCAATAAGGGGCCACATTGAAGATTACTCCACAAGGTAAGAACTTATGGTATTAGTGTTGGTGTACCACAAGTAGAGGATTGGCTAAATGATCAGAGAGCCTGGATAAGTGGACAAATGTGTGAAGGCAAAGTATTGGAATAAATATTACTGGAGTGATAATATTAATAAAGGAGTAAAATGATTAGTTGACTGGACTGGTAATCCAGAGAATGAGTTCAAATGCTGTTATTTCACAATTTTACAATTTTTAATCCAATTTATAAGAAGTTTGGAATTAAAACCTCATTCCACACCATTCCCTGATCAAACAGCTAATCTCCAATTAGTGCACAAAGAATCTACTTTTGGTATTTCTTTTTCTGTTTGTTTCTTCTTCCCTTTCTGTCCCTTTCGTATTTACGGCTATGTTTTGTTTTTCAACAGAATTTATCCCTCTCTACGGGATGTCCAGTTACATCACAAGGGAAGACCAATACAGTAAACATGACCGACTGCACAAAAAACTGAAGATCGATCGTCAGAATCGATTGAACAGCCCACCCTCAACCATCTATAAGAACCACATGAGCTCCTGTGCCACAATATACAATGGCTATGGGAAGGGACCATGTGTGGCAGGGGTGGGAGGGGGTGGAGGAACGGGTATCAAGAAGTCAGAACGAAGAGCGAGGAGCAGCCCCAGGATGAATGAGCAGGACATTCAAGGTAAGGATCTCACTGGGCCGTGCAGACGCTGTGTAGGCCTCACCTGTAGATTGGCTCAGGATCAGCTGTGATAACCATTCCTCAAACCCCATCCTCTCTCCTCATCCCCACCAACCCCATCACCACTCCTTAGAGTACCCACAAGTCTGTGGCTCCCTTTACCACATGCCCCAAACCCTCCTAACCCTACCCCTGGACAGAGCAAGAGAGACATGTTGAATAATTCAGCATTAACACTGCGGTGCCTCCATGTTCAACTCAACTAAGGCTCATTTGACTGCACCGTCCAGGCCTGTGACCTCAACCATCAAGAAAGACAAGGAAAGTAGAAGTGGGGAAAATTGGAAGACAGTGACATTGTGGTAGGCTAATGTGGGTTCAAATCTCACCATGACAGCTAATGAAATTGAAATTCAATGAATACATATCTGAATCAAATCTCAATAACAGAGTCATAGAGTCATTTAGTATGGAAACAGACCCTTTGGTCCAAACAGTCCATGCTAACCATAATCCCACCTGCCTGCACTTGGCCCATATCCCTCCAGACATTTTTATTCATGTACTTATCCAAATGTCTTTTAAACGTTGTGACTGTACCTGCATCCACCACTTCTTCTGGAAGTTCATTCCACACACGAACCACTCTCTGTGTTAAAAGGTTGCCCCTCACGTCTTTGTTAAATCTTTCTTCTCTCACCTTAAAAATATGCTCCCTAGTCTTGCAATCACCCGCCCTAAGGAAAAGACACCTGCCATTCACCTTGCCTTTCCTTTCATGATTTTATAAACCTCGATAAGGTCACCCCTTAACTTCCTATGCTCCAATGCAAATAAGCCCCCAGCCTATCCAGCCTTTCCTTATAGCTCATGATTATGACACTATATGCATCTGGTTTACTAACACCCCTTAAGGAATGAAATCTGCTTTCCTTACCCGGTCTGGCCTACACGTGACTCCAGACCCACAGTATGGTTGATTTTTAACTGCCCTCTGAAGTGGCCTAGAAAGCCAATCAGTTCAACAGGAACTAGGAATAGGCAACAAATGCTGGCTTTGCCAGTGATACCCACAGTCCACAAAAGAATTGAAAAACAGTACCTCCACCTGCAAGATCACCGCACTCCCCCCCCCACCCCCTTTTCCCCTCTACCGCCACCAGGATGTTCCTTCAGTGTAATGTAAGATCCGTTGGTGTTCAAGGTAGTGTATTAGCATGGGTAGAGGATTGGCTAACTAATAGAAGACAAACAGTTGGGATAAGGAGGGGGGACATTTTGAATCTAATTAGTGGAGTGCCACAGGCATCAGTGCTGGGGTCACATTTATTTATGATATATGTTAGTGATTAGGATGAGGAAAGTGAATGTACGATAGCCAGGTTTGCAGCTAACACAAAAATAAATGGAAAGATGTTTCCCCTTGTGGGAGAGTCTGGCACCGGAGGGCATAGCCTCAAAGTGAGGGGTATGGTAGAAATAAGAAGGAATTTCTACGCTCAGAGGACAGTGAATCTGTGGAATTCTTTACTGTAGGGAGGGCTGTGGACACTGGATCGTTGAGTCTATTCAAGGCTGAGATGTACAGGTTTTTAATCAGTAAATAAATCAAGAGTTAGGGGGAAAAGGCAGGAAAGTGGAATTGAGGACTATCAGATCTGCTATTGAATGATAGAACAGACATGATGGGCCAAATGGCCTACTTCCAGACCTACATCTTATGGTCCAATGGTCTTTTGAAAGAAAATCGGGTGATGTCAATCAGAGATTAATTGACAGAGTGACTCCACCTTCACCCAGTTGTCCACATCAGCAATAGCTGAGAATTTCCCTCCCCCCACATCTATAATCCCCCCTCACCATTTGGACAGTAGCAGACAGCCTCTAGTTTCCATCCCCCATCGATGCAAGGTGTAATGAGATCGCATGTCTTCATCAGCAATCACTCTGCTTTGTAAGTCTTTGGTTGCCACAACGACTGAATTTTTGTCAACTGAGGAAAGGCTATCGTTTACCAGTCTGACAAAGCACAACGTATCTCCTTGTTTCAGGAATTCCCCAGGACACACTGTCGCCTTGTACTCAGTTGTGGCATGTTTCTCTCTCTCTCTCTCTGGCTGTTTTTCTCATACTCACTCATAGTCTGATCCTAAGCATGTGCATGCCAAACTCTTCCTTCCTGGGTTACATCTCCAGTTTTGTTTGAATCTTTCAGGTAAACCAAACAAGACAAGACCTTCCTGAGAGAAGAGAAAATTCACTGTGGTCGATTGGCCTTCTAGCAGTATACATACACAATGTGCTCTGTGTCTTACATTTCAGACCATGAAAATGTTCCATGTGTGAGAGAGAGAGAGCTGGCAGTGTTTTGAGTCATGCACATGTCGTGTATGTTGTGTATGCATACAAACACACACACACACAGACACACACACACACACAGACACAGACAGACACACACACACAGACACGTAGGAAGGTGTGTGTTCCATGAGTCATGTGTGTGCACGTGTGAGAGTATGTGCTATGTGTCACAATAGTGCACTGGAAATCAAGCCCCACTATTTCCAGATTCATCTCAGATGTGAAAATTTGATTAAAATGCCGAATTACCCAATTTTGCCAACCTGTCTAATTCAGGTTAAAAGGGTATGCATACCAGGTAATTATCATTTCATGAAAATGATTACTTGTTGTCAGCAAACTGTATTGCTAACTTATAACTCTTGAACTCAAACTCTTCCCTTTTTCAAAAAACAACTCCCATACACATATAGGCTGACACACAAAGAGAAAAGACAAAAGTATTGTGGATGTGGAAGGGGAAAAAAAAGTCTCTAGACGAGCAATCCAGTCGCCCAGCTGATGTTTTGAGGACCTGGTTTCAAATCCCATAAGACCAAAAGAGATGGGAGCAGAAGTAAGCAATTCAATCCATCATTCATGAGATCATGGATGACCTGATAATTCTCAACTCCACTTTCCTGCCTTTTCCCTATATCCCTCGATTCCTTTACTGATTAAAAATCTATCTCAGCCTTGAATATACTTAATGACCCAGCCTCAACAGCCCTCTGCGATAAAGAATTCCACAGAATCACAAACCTCTCGGGTAAAAATTCCTCCTCATCTCTGTCATAAATGTCTGAGCCCTCTTGAGATTGTCCCCTCCAGTCCTAGGTTGTCCCACAAGGGGGAAACAACCTTACCACATCTACACTGATCTCTAGGAATCTTGTATGTTTCAATAAAGTCACCTGTCATTCTTCTCGACTTCAACGATTACCAGCCAAATCTACTCAGCCTCTCCTCAGAAGACAGACCTTCAATACCTGATATCAGTCCAGTGAATCAGCTCTTGACGGTCTTGGTCACAGTTTTCCAGCTGTAGTCTGACTATTGCCTTGTCTAGTTTCAGCTAAACCACCTTATTTTATTTTCCATTCTCTTTGAAATAAAGGCCAACTTTCCATTTGCTTTCCCTATTTTCCACTGAACTTGGATGCTAGCTTTTTGCGATAGATGAGGACTCTCAAATCCTTCTGTTCTGTAGTTTTCTGCAGTCTTTCTCCATTTAAATGGTATTCAGTTCCCCTATCCTTCCTATTAAAATATAGAATGTCACATTTCCCCACATTATATTGCACCTGTCAAGCTTTAGCCCACCCACTTAACCCATTTATGTCCCTCTGCTGATTCATTGTGTCATCCTCACCACTTGCCTTCCCACCTATTTTTATATCATCCAAAATTTGACGGTAGTATATTCATTTTCCTCATCCAAGTCATTAATATATGTTGTAAACAACTGTAGCCCAGCACTGATTCGGTGGCACATCACTAATTACATTGCCATCCTGAAAATGGACCCCTTATCCCAACTCTCTGTCTTCTATCAGTTTTTTAAAAATTTATTCATGAGATGAAGGCATCGCTGGCTAGGCAGCATTTATTGCCCATCCCTAATTGCCCAGAGGCCAGCTCAAAGTTGACCACATTGCTGTGGGTCTGGAGTCATATGTAGACCAGACCAGGTAAGGATGGCAGGTTCCTTCCCTAAAGGACATGAGTGAACCAGATAGGTTTTTCTCCTGACAATTGATTCACAGTCATCATTAGATTCTTAATTCCAGATACTTATTGAATTCAAATTCCACCATCTGCTATGGTGGGATTTGAACCTGGGTCCCCAGAATGTTATTTTGCTCTCTGGATTAAGAGTCCAGCAATAATACCACTAGGCCATTGCCTCCCCATAAACCAGTTAACCAATTCCTGTCCATGCTAATATAACACCATGTGCTCTTATTTTGTTAAGTGTGTGGCAAATGCCTTCTGAAAATCCAATTAATTACATCCATTGCTTCCCCTTTGTCCATCCTCCTCTTACCTCCTCAAAGAACTTTAATAAATTTGTCAAGCACGATCTCCTCTGCCTGTTTGTATTATGAATTTCTAAATTCTCTGCTATTACATCCTTTATAAGAGACTACATTTTCCCAATAATAGATGTTAAGATAACTGCCTATAGCTGCCTTTTTAAAAAATCTTCTTACATTTTTAAAATGAAGGTGTTACATAGGCAGTTTTCCAGTCTTCTGGGACTTTACCAGAGTCTAAGGATTCCTGAAAGATTTCTAGCAGTGCATCCACTATCTCTGTAGTGACTTCTTTCATTATAATGTGATGTTTCCCATCTGGTCCAGGGGTCTCATCAGTCTTTAGCCCCATTAATTTCCCCAACAACTTTTCTCCAGTGATAGTCGTATTTGTTTCATTTTGCCTTCTTAATCATTTAGTAATTTTGGAATGCTGTTAATGCTGATGTTAAGGCTGATGCAAAGTATTTAAGTCCTGGTTCCCTGTTATTATTTCCCCAGCCTCGTTCCCTAAGGTGCCTGTGTTCACTTTGGCTTCTCTCTCCCTTTTGATACAGTTAAGGAAGCAGTTAGAGTAATTTCAAGAAGCTCTGCTCCTCTACCCCTTGGCCGATGGTGAAATTTAAATTCAATAAAAATCTAGAATATAGAACTGCCCTTACGGCAATTATGTAACTGTAGTTGGTTGTTGTAAATCCCATCTCATTCACTAATGTCCTTTAGGGAAGGAAATCTGCCATCCTTACCTAGTCTGGACTACACTTGACTCCTGACCCACAGCAGTGTAGTTGGCTCTTAACTGTCCTTGGAGAAAGTAAGGATGGCCAATAAATACTGTTTGCCCAGCATTACAAACAAGACAGGGCAGTAGTCACCTATGTCCAGGGGCCAATCAAGTAACTGTTACCATGCTGTGCACTCCAGAGCCCATAATAACTGGCCAGTTCAAAAGCCATTTATATGAGTGCCTGTGGGAAAATAACTGCCCCGAACGCACACGTGCACGCACGCACGCACGCGCACGCACACACACACACACACACTCACAATGCGATCCAGTAATGCAGTTGTTCAAACGCCTACACCTGCAGGGATTTGTAAGGGTACATGTGTGCGTATGAGGATCAGGAAAGAGCCTGGGTCTGGCTTGGTATGGCCTTTGTACACTGTAGGGGTTCTATGTAATTACAACATCTTCCTCCAAAGTTATCTTGTGTTATAGCAACTTTTCCCATTTTTCCCAAAAATAAACTGGTCTTTATATTCGTGTGAAAGTGGGTATATGTGAGAAATATGTGTACGTGAAAGAGTTTTGCAAGTGTGAAAGTCTGTGTATGTGTCCAACAATACGTTTGCATTAGTGTACATATGTGAGTGCATACACGTGTGTGTGTGTGTGTGAGCATAAGTAAGAGTGATCATGAGAGCATGCATATATGTGAGAGCATGAGCACTTATGAGAGTGTGTTTGTGAGAGAGAGTGAGTGTTTGTGAGAGGGAGGTGTGAGAGGGAATGAGTGTTTGTGAGGGAGGTGTGAGAG
>NC_063344.1:18480759-18480986 GCF_021869965.1 Rhincodon typus | reverse complement strand
GAGGGAGGTGTGAGAGGGAATGAGTGTTTGTGAGGGAGGTGTGAGAGAGAGTGTTTGTGAGAAGGAGGTGTGAGAGAGAGGTGTGAGAGAGAACGAGTGTTTATGAGAGAGAGGTGTGAGAGAGAACGAGTGTTTGTGAGAGGGAGGTGTGAGAGAGAGTGAGTGTTTGTGAGAGGGAGGTGTGAGAGAGAGGTGTGAGAGAGAACGAGTGTTTGTGAGAGAGAGGT
>NC_063344.1:18472438-18480749 GCF_021869965.1 Rhincodon typus | reverse complement strand
TGTGAGAGAGAGGTGTGAGAGAGAACGAGTGTTTGTGAGAGAGAGGTGTGAGAGGGAGTGAGTGTTTGTGAGAGAGAGTATTTATGAGAGGGAGGTGTGAGAGAGAGAGCGACTGTTTGTGAGAGGGAGGTGTGAGAGCGAGTGAGTGTGAGAGGGAGGTATGAGAGAGTGAGTGTTTGAGAGGGAGGTGAGAGAGCAAGTGAGAGTGAGTGTGAGATGGAGGTGTGAGAGAGTGAGTATGAGAGGGAGGTGTGAGAGGGAGGTGTGAGAGAGAGTGTTTGTGAGAGGGAGGTGTGAGAGAGAGTGAGTGTAAGAGGGAGGTGTGAGAGAGTGAGTGTGAGAGCGAGTGAGTGTGAGAGGGAGGTGTGAGAGCGAGTGAATGTGAGAGGGAAGTGTGAGGGAGAGCGAGTGTTTGTGAGAGAACTTGGGTTTATGTGAGAGCATGTGTACGTGTGAGAGCATGTGTACGTGTGAGAATGTGCATTTACACAACCTCTTGCTTGTTTTGAGTTTTCTTCACACTTGAAGGCCGAAAGTGATGTTGAGAGGGTCATCCTACGAGGACAGATTGAGTATTTGAGCCTAAACTCGCTTGGAGTTTAGACTAATTAGAAGAAAATTTCTGGAAGAAAATAGGTGAGATATGGAGAGACTGCTTCCCCCTGCTGGTTGAAGATCATAATTTCAGGATTAAAGGTTCAGCCATTTTGGATTAAGATGAAGAGACATTTCCTCATTGAGAGGTTGTTAATCGTTGGAATGCTGTATCCCAGAGGGCTGTAGATGCTCATGCTTAGTCACTGACTGTATCCACTACAGCGGGTAATAAATATTCAGACGCTTAGGAAATTGGAGATCAGGCAGAAACGTAATGTTGAGGTCAAGAATAAGCCATGATCTGTGTGGCGTACCCCTTGTTTTCTTTGATTTTTGGCACATCGTCCACTCCATTCCAATCTCCCTCTATCCCTGCTCCCAACACACAAGCCAAATATAGACACACATGGGAATTCCTAGAGGCATTGTTCTCGACCGGTAATGCAATCAACAAACATATAGAATTGGACCCCGTATACAAACCCATACAGATCAAAACCGGAAATGACACAGCTCTCCATAACAGACCAAACAGTATAAATTCCAAGTGGAGTAGAACAATATCGCTTCGTCGGAGGCCTCACTGATGAGGTTACCTACCATGGTGACAAAACGTCTGAACAAAAACAAGCCAGCTTGGTGAGCAAGTCAGCAACCTCACCCACAACCCGAGCTACAGATCTTTGCAAAACCCTTAAGCCCATCACACATCGCCAATCAGCCCCCAGTCATCTTTCACTGTGGGTGTTGGAAGAAAGCAATGACCTGCATTTATGTGGCATCTTTCTCCACCTCGGGACATGACAGAACCATTCACAATAAATGAAGCACTTTTTGAGTGAACCCACAAACACTGCCATCAGTTTGTGCACAGCAAGATCCCACATGCAGCATAGTGGCAACAACCAGGTGACCTAGCTTTAATGATATTGAATGATGGAAAATGTTAAACACTCTCCCCCACCCCGGTGAACCCTCCTGCTTCTCTTCCAGGGTGAGCGATTTCACGAGAGGACAGTCTTGGGAACTCAGTTCAGTATCTTCTTGGAAAGGTGGCATTTCTGACAATGTGGCACTCCCTCCCTCCATGCTGCAAGCACGTGCCAGCTTTGATTTTGTGCTCAAGACCCTGGAGTGGGACTTGAACCCATGACTTTCTGGCTCAGATTTGAATGAGCTTGGAGTATGTCCAAGCTGGTAGTGCTTTTGTGGTGCAGTGGTAGTGTCCCTATCTCTAGAGCAGGAGATCTGGTACAAAATCCACCTGCTCCAGAGGTGTGTGATTGTGTCTCTGAAGAGGATGATGAGAAAATATCTATGTCCAACCTGATCTCCCAACATAGACCACATCCAGCTTAATTGTCCTTGCCCCAAGTGAGAGACCCAAAATGTCAGCTTTCCTGCTCCTCTGATGCTGCCTGGCCTGCTGTGTTCATCCAGCTCCACACTGTGTTATCCCTGACTCCAGCATCTGCGGTTCTTACTATCTCCTTGGGAAATGTAATAACAGCTTTCACTCACTGAAATATTACTGAACTGTAATTCACTTTAAACATTTAGAATAGGTTGTTTTTAAGGGGGAGAAAAATGTGATGGTCTACTTGCAGTCAACAATTGCGAAAAGACTGATGTGTGACAAGATAAAAATCTTTGATGTAAGTTGTGCAGTGGATAAAGGGAAACCAGTGGGCGGGTTGTACATAGATTTCCAAGAACCATTTGATAAGGTGCCACATTAAATTATTGTGGAAAATCACCTCACAGTTTAACGGCTAACATATCGGTATGGAGAGAAGATCAGCTGGCTGTCAGGAAGCACAGAATAGCAATCGATGGGTCTTTTTGAGGCTGGATGTCACGAGTTGTGTGACATTGGGGTCAGTGCTAGGGCCTCAACTCTTTATGCTTTATACAAACGATGTGGATGAAGGGATCGAAGATATGGTAGCTGTCTTTGCTCATGACACATGTCAAGTTCTGTTGGAATCTTTTGAAAACAATCACAAGGGGTGGAGAAAGTGGCTCAGGAGCTCCATTTCAGTTCTTGGGAAACGGGTGTAGCTAGCAAAAGTCGTATTTGTTGCCATGCCCAGTTTTCCTGAACCATGTGAGTCTTCCCTGTCTCCACCTTTCATCTCTTATGTCCCAACACAGAACCTGATTCAGAAATGGCAACAGGACAGAGTGTGATCCAGAGATGGGTAAAGGGTAGGGAGAAGTATCAATGAGAAGGAGAGCAAGGGACTGAAAAGAGACAGAGAGATGGAAAGAGAAAGAGACAGTCAGAGCAGGAGAGCTGAGAGAGACAGAAGTAAATGGGGGAGAGAGAAGCAAGAGGGACAGAGTGTGAGAGTGAGTTGTGGGAAATGAGAGAGACGGAGAGAAAAAGGCAGGAAGGAGATTGCGCGCGAGGGCTGTGGATAAGAGCAGAGAGGGTTTGTTTGATGGAGAAACAGCAGCTAATTCACACATAGCAAGCTCTTGCAGATAACAATATGCATCCAGGAAATTAGTTTTCATTGATGTTATCCCAGATCAACCATAAGCTGCCTTGCTATCCTCAGGTTAGGAGCACAGCATTGTCCCAGCCCACCTGAAAGGAAAGCTGGGGCCTGTGTTTTGATCTATTTCTGAGAAGGTGGCCCCTCTGACTGTGTAGCTCTCCCTCAGTACTGCACTGAGAGCATTGGTTCAAATCCCTCCTGTTTGGAGTGGATGGTGAGCAGAGTGATATGTCCGACAGCAAGCTGAGTAGCTTCCCCACTCAAACACAACACATCACTCAGCACTGTCCCCGTCATCACTCCCAGGACAGGGACAGCACGAAGTTAGATATAGAGTAAAACCCTCTCTACTCTGTCCCTCTTCTCACTCACAGGGCACTACAGCAAAAATTCCCTCTCCCTGTGCAAGTCAGGTATTGGAGAGCAAGTCGTTATTAGGCATGAGGGGGGTAACGGACCCTGGGCAGAAATTCCTCCTCTATTGCATTTCACCGCAGGATGATCCCGAACCTGTGATTGATGAAGAGGCTTTTAGAAGAGATGTAGTCATTCTGATGATGTATACAAGGCGGCAGCTGATTTACACAAAGCAAGATCCCACAAAGGTCAGCTGATGTTGACCAACATCAGGTTCAACCATATTGACTTGTGAAAAAAATAGCGGTCCAGGACCTCAGGATGAATTCCAATATGACCTTTCATATCTGCCTGAGAGGAGGGAGAGGAACTCGATTTAACACCTCAGCCAAACACTGTCCCGTTGTGACACAGCAGCCCTCCCTCAGCGCTGCACTTGGTGTGTTAGCCTGGACCGTGGGCTCAGCCCCTGCAATGGGATTTGAACTCACAACCTGTTGGCTCAGATGCAAGAGAACACTCGGCAGCAAGCTAGGCCTTATGCCTGGCTCTTGATTGATGTCGAGGTCAATTGGGTTGCTGGACGGTGACCAATGTTTCCTCAGCCCTATCACGTTGGCCCTGAAGTGAATTCTGACAGAGAAAGCTCGCTTCGCTACTAGCTGAGGTGAAGTAACTGAGCAGAGGCAAGGAAGCAAGTTTGGGACTATCCCTCCCTGCATGGCTTCTAGAGCCTCAGGGTGTGATGCATCAGCCAGGCTCAGGGGAGTCGGGGAGTTGGGGGGGGGGGGGCGAGGTGGCTACTGGTGGGGGAATTTGAAAAATAAATAGCGCGTTGTGAGGGACGTTCTGTGTTTGTTTGATTTTTCCTCGGCTTGGCTGGCAATGAAGCTGCAATGATGGAAGTTTTGTTAAAGAGCCATTGTTCGTTTTATTGGCCAATGTGTTAGGAATCAGATCCAACCCACAAGCCTTCTGAATCTGCCAGAATTCAGCCAAATGGAACCAAAATAATGAAGAGGCTGCTATCCATCGCCCCCTGCAGACTCAGCAGAGTGAACGGAGCCTCACAAAACAACAGCCTCCCACGCAATGCCCAGTCCCAATAGCTGATTGGACTCAGTGCCTGTCGACAAGGGAAAGAGACAAACAACATTGGGATTCCCGTGTGTGTTGACAGCATGTTCCTGCTTATCTTTAACACATGCATATGCACACATATGAACATACATGCATGTTAAGTCATACACATACACACAAATATATACGTGCACTCACACACACACACATACACGTTCTCAGTCACACAGATACACACATTATATATACACTTGTATACATGTGCATACTTTTGCATGCACACACATATATAAATATACACGTGCAAAGATATTTGCATGCTCTCAGAACTCAGCCTGTGTATATCACACTCACTCACAAACTCACACTCACTCACTTATTCTCACATTCTCACTAACTCACACTCTCACTTATACACTCTCACTAACTCCCATTCTCACTAACTCACTCTCACTTATACATTCTCACTAACTTCCGCTGTCACTCACACATTCTCACTCACTCACTTACACATTCTCACCAACTCTCACTCTCTCACAAATTTGAATTCTCACTAAATCACACACTCTCTCACCCGCACTCAATTGCTTACCTACTCACACTCTTATATTCTCACTCATAACTCTAACACACTTTCATTCGCTCACCTTTTCACACATTCTCATTAACTCACACTCTCACTCACATATTCTCACTTACACTCTCACTCACACATTCTCACTAACTCACTCACACTCACTCACATTCTCACCAACTGACTCACACTCTCTCACGCATTCTCACCAACTCACTCACACTTTCTGTCACTCACTCACTCACACTCTTGCTCATGCAGCTTATAAGATTGGCCATACTCTAGGGCCTTATGGTGTTTCCTGCTTCTGAGTCATGTTCTTACGTTCACTCTCAAGCAATCTCAAATGTCTGAGGCAGTTGCTCACACTCACATATAATCACATGCCAACGATCTCACTCTCACGCACCAGCATACAAAGACACACATGCATTCTCACACATTCTGACCCAATTTCTCTCTCACACACTGTCTTAAATACACACACTCTCTGACACACTAACTCACACTGCTCTGACACTCAGCACTCTTTCTCGTCCTCACACACAGCAATGCTGACTGAGATACTGGGAGAAAGGTCTAGTTGGGCTGCTGAACGTTAGCAGCTAGACAGAGATGAGGGACTGTGATTCCACATCATGCCGATAAACCAGAGAATGTGAGTTTATACTGCAAGTCAAGGGACTTCAGAACTTGAGTTCATGAAACTTGTCAGATTGTTGATAAAGACCCAACCAGATTATGGATGTACACCTGGGGAAGAAACCCTACTTGCTCTGGGCTTATTCTCTTTTGGATATTACCACCAATTGGCCGTAACATTTTGCTTCCATGTGTTTTCCATGTTCTCTATCCAAAATCTCAGAGAGGACGGATGACTGAGATCTTAGTGTATCCCTAAAGGCATCGAGTAGATACTGGTCTTTCTCGGATGGGACTTCCTGCCTGAGTGAATGAAATGTTTGGGGTGATCGTTCATGATGACACTTTTGTATCTAAGTCAGGAAGTCATGGGCGCAAATCTCACTCATAGCTCTAGGCCAATCCTCCCAGTCTGGTGCTGAGGGAGCACTGCGCTGTTGGAAGTGCCATCTTTTGAAAATGTTGAACCGAGAAAGTGGGAGGTATGAGAGGCAATGGCCATTATTTTCAAAGACAGGCAGGGGAGTTCTTCCCAGTGCCCTGGATGAATGATCATCCTCCAACCAACATCACCAAAGCCTGCTTACTTGGTTGTTACGGCTTGTGGGAGCTTGCTGTGCACAAAGTGGCAGCTGTGTTTCCTGCATTGCAACAGGCACAAGACTTCAAAAAGCATTTAGTTGGCCCGAATGTGCTGTGGGATGCCCTAAGGTGGAGAAGGGAGCTATGCAAATGCAGTTTTTTTTCCCACAAATAACTTTCTGTTTCGGATGTGGGGGTTTAATTAATTCACAAAGTCAATCTCAGAATCATAGGCCAATGATGCACAGGTTGCAATCTGAGGCTTGGATTTTGTTTAAGTGGAAGGCGAGCTGTAATGTGTGCTGGATGAGAGTTGACGTCTGCTCCACATTGATTGTTGTTCCTGACTGCAGTCTTACAGTTATTTTGCATTCAGACTGTGACTTGTATCCAACAATCCAAACTGGGTCATCCCCCTACTTCTCTCGCTATCTTCTTCACGTCACAGGGAAGGAAGATCTTTGCAGGAAACAGGGATTGGTAGACCAATTGGTGCACAGTAATATCCCAAAAGCATATGAGGGGCACCTGCAGACAGAATGGATGGGGCAGGGTAACAGTCGTGGTATTGGAATGGGAGCTCTCTGGTTGTCTCATACATATTCCCCTGTTCCTGGATAGTCGTGACTTTGAAGTGCATTGGTCTGCTAATCCAAGGTTTGTTCCTGCCCTTTGCGAATAGGAGAGCATTTTTTGGCAACTGTCTTCACAATTGAGCAGTCCTCTTCAACAACAGACATCTGGGCAGGTGCATGCATAGGAAAGGTTTAGAGGGATATGGGCAGGCAACTGGGACTTGTTTAGTTTGGGAAACTTGGTCGGCATGGATTGGTTGAGCCGAAGGGTCTGTTTCCATGCCATATGACTCTATGAAGGGGGCACTTCTGTGCGATCGCAAGCTGATAGCATTGTCAGAGCAGCAAAAACCCTGAGAGACCCCAGCAATGAGCGCTACATTGAAAATGGACACTCGCAAAGTCAGATGAGGGATTGTGAATGACTTTCCCAATGAGTCCACGTCCATCTCATGGAATGACTAAATTTTAACCTTCCTTCTTTGTTTGTTTTGCAGATTTCGATTCCGAAACAAAAAGGGTCCAGGACATGCTTTCTGGGATGGGAAGGCCACAGGTACGGTCACTCTGTCTTCATTGTGTAAAAACAAAGGGCATTCTGACAATTTGGGAATCTCCGTAATAAAAAGTGGAAGTGATGGAGCAATTTAACAGGCCTGGCAGCATCGGGGAAGAGAGGAACGGAGTTAATGTTTCAGTCCAGTATGACTCTTCCTCGGAGCTCTCAGGACTCAGGAACCTGCTGAGTTTTTCCAGCACTTTCTGTTTGTATTTCAGATCTCCACCATCCGCAGTCACCCCATTTATTTGGGAAGCTCTGCGTTTGGAACAAGCATGTGTCTGGGATACAGATTCTGTATCTCTGACGCACTCGGCGAGGGATTAGAAAGGGGATTTCATTACCTCAGGAACCGATTGAGTGAAATGTTTAGTTACCTTTAATAGGAAAATAGAGCAGTCCTTGATATAAAAGGAAATAGAAAGAGATACTGAAAGACTGAGTTGAGGGTAGAATCACAGACACCTTGTAGACGATAAATGCCAGTACGTGTTGCTTGTGCTGAATGGCCTGTTTCTGTGCTATTTATTTGTGTAGTATATACTGAGAATCTCCCAGATCCTTTCCCTACCTATTGCCATTCAGTTCCATCAGATCCTCATCTCATCTTCACCTTATCTTCATCTTCCAATCGAAGCCAAGCCTTGTCTTATTCCATGCTCCTTTCGCCTCATTTTACCAATTGAGAAAGATGACAGCAGCAGTAAGAGTCTTCAGATGGTTATGGAACCTACAGAAATTAAGGGAATGATCTCCTGCATTCCTGCAAAAAAGAATCCAAGAGGGAGATGAGGAGAAATGTATTGGAGACAACAAGGTGCAGAGCTGGATGAACACAGCA
>NC_063344.1:18466657-18472038 GCF_021869965.1 Rhincodon typus | reverse complement strand
TTTTTTCTGATGAAGGGTCTAGGCCCGAAACGTCAGCCTTTTTGCTCCTATGATGCTGCTTGGCCTGCTGTGTTCATCCAGCTCTGCACCTTGTTGTCTCGGATTCTCCAGCATCTGCAGTTCCTACTATTTCAGGAGAAATGTATTGTTGGGTTCTGGAATGTGACAGGGTGCTATAGGCAGATGAACTTTCAGAAGGGGCGAAGTTTGCAGGGCTGGTGGTGTGGGCGTGGGGAGGTATGGGACTAATTGGATGGCACTTTTCAAAAGTCAGCCCAGAGACAATGGGCCGAATGGCCTCCTTCTTTACTGTAGGATTGGCAAGAGGAAGGTGGGAGAATGTCGCGGGGCACCACATATAAAAAAAAATTGATGGTTTTCTTTTGCAATTTCTTAGCAGGACAAATGGTCAAAGAGGTAGGTTTTAAGGAGGAAAGTGAGGCAGAGAGGTTGAGGGAGCTTAAAGCTGAGGCAGTTGAATTCATGGATAACACAGTGTGGAGCTGGATGAGCACAACACCAGGCAGCATCAGAGGAGCAAGAAACCCGACCCAAAACATCAGCTTTCCTGCTCCCCTGATGCTGCCTGGCCTGCTGTGCTCCTCCAGCTCCACACTGTGTTATCTCAGACTCCAGCATCTGCAGTTCTTGCTATCTCGCAGTTGAATTCATATCCGCCAATGTTGGACTGGATATGACTGTGAATGCACAAAAGGTCAGAATCAGAGAGGTGTGGAATCTCAGGGGACTGTGCGACTGGAGGAGGTTACAGAGATAGGGATGGCAAGGCCAAAGAGGAATTCTAAAACAAGGATGAGAATTTTAAAATCGAGACTTTCCTTAACTGGGAGCCAAGGTGAGCACATTGACAGAACAGGACTGTGAGTTAGGACCCAGGCTGCAGAGTTTTGAATTACCTCAAGTTTCTGGAGGGTAAAATACTGGAGATCAGTCCAGAATGTGGGACAAAAGTTAAGCCTAAATGTCACAAAGGCATAATTGAGGCATTCAGTAACAGATGAACTGAGACCACAGAGCAGTTGAGCAGTGTTACAGACATAGAAATAGGCAGTCCCAGACATAGTGAGGAAATAAGCTTAGAAACTCCTCTCAGGGTCAAATGTGAAACAGAGCTAATGAAAATATTGGCAGTGGAGTGAAGGGAGACAGAGAAGGCTGTTTGAGTGTGTGAGATCATGTGATGAAATCTCCTGGCAAATGTCTATCTCGAGTTGACTACCTAAACCTCTGGAATGGGTACTCCAGTCAGTGAGTCTTTGGCATTGTCTTCCTCTGCACACTGTGGAAGCTGTTAATGCTGATTAATTCAACAAACAGGTTGATTTCTTTTATAAAATAATATGTCGGGTTCCAGTATCTGAGTAATTTGAGACAGAACTTGCACCAAGGGGAGTGTGGTTGGGAAAGAACATGTGACTTTGAACCTCAGGGGGCCTGTTGTTTATGTTTCATAGAAACATCAAAAATAGGAACAGGAGTCAACCATTCAACCCTTTGAGCCTGCTCCACTATTCAATGTGATCATGGCCAGTCGTGCCACTCAGTCTCTCCGACAGGATGTCAGTATACCTTTAAGAGGCAGCCTCATGATATCAATCTATCTTATCATGTGACCTGAGAAAAGTCTCATACTCCATCTTAATTGGAGTCACTTGAAGCATGACAAACTAATGGATCTGTTGTCCTCTTTGTAACCGAATAGCTTAATAATATCCCATACACTGATGTGCCTGTGAATATAATAATTATTTTTATATATAAAATATGTTGATAAACTGTTGGATCTTTTGACATCACATTACCTATTTCTAGTTCTTGTTTTACAAGAGCCAACATAAAGAATTTCCACATAAAATGCAAGTACATTGCTGGAGACAAAAACACACCACCCTTCTCAAAACTCTCAATCGCTGATGGTTTTCCACAGTCCATTTCAGACCATCATTGAGAAGGACTGATTTCTGACTAATCAATAACTCCATGATCATTGTAGCAAAAAGTGATTATGATGATAAGGTGAAATCTCTGGACCATGGGTCAATTCCAAAGATCTGAGTGTTTAAAAACTTTGTTGTGTGCAGTTTTTTTGTTTGGCCACCAGATGGCTCACAATTACCAGTGGATTGAGATCGATGCCTTTAATAAACACTGCAGCAAATGTTCACATTCAGAAATGGAGTGTGTTAAAGTTCAGTAACTTCCCCTATCTCTTAGAAGGAGAATCTAATAAAACTTGCAAATAGCACAATGTTCCAGTTCACCTTGTAGAATATAAAAATGGGGTTCCATTGTGACCAGGGCACTCCATGTGTTGGTGTTTTCTTTACTGAGATAACAAGGTGTAGAGCTGGATGA
Organism: Rhincodon typus; assembly: GCF_021869965.1. NCBI lineage: Eukaryota > Metazoa > Chordata > Chondrichthyes > Orectolobiformes > Rhincodontidae > Rhincodon > Rhincodon typus. Next base: position 18,469,662 of record NC_063344.1, on the reverse strand, counting down.
ACACAGCAGGCCAAGCAGCGGGAAGGCTGACGTTTCGGGCCTCGATCCTTCTTCAGACCCTTCTTTTCTTTTCTGGTTTGCCCCTCTGGTGTAATAGGGCCATTGAGCCAGTAGGGGGAGGTCTTAGATAGGTTCTCATGGTTTATAAGTGTTTACCTCAGGACCTCAGTTTTGCAACTCCCCTCCCCCTAATTCCATTGGATTAAACTGGTGGCAAAAAATATCATCCCATATATTGTTTTTTTTTACCATTTTAAATTTGGCTAGTGAACAATATTGAACAGCTTGAATTTTGCTTTAGAATTTATGGAACGTTTGCAGTTCAGAAAAGTTACTGGGACAACAGCTCACATTTTAAAAAAATCTTTAATACGGTATAAACCACATGGAGCACTCAGAAGTTGAAGTGAATTCAGGTTGAGGGAGCTGAATCTTTCATGAAATAATTGAGAACCTGGTGGGTATTGCTGTGCATAGAATCCCTACAGAGCAAATGTAGGCCATTCAGCCCATTGAGTCTGCACTGACCTTCCAGAAAGGATCCCAAACTATCACCATAACCCCACATTTACTATAGTTAACCTGCCGAGCCTGCACATCCCCAGACATAACAGGGTAATTTAACATGGCCAATCCACGGATCTTCGGTCAGCAGGAGGAAACCAGACCATCCGGAGGAAATTTGCAAACTCCACATAGACAGTCATGTGAGGGTGGAATTGAACCCAGGTCCCTATTGCTGTGTGCCAGCAGTACCAACCACTGTGCCAATGGGCCTGTGGTGTGAAAGGGTTAATACTGAAGAGTTCATGAAGAACTAGCTACTCACTGTGAAGATGTTGTATAGACTTTGGGCAGAACAGCCCAGGACCTTGAAGGAGGGTAACCAAACATTCGGGACCTCCTGAAAATCTCTGCAACTCTGTCCATCATATCAATGTAACCTATAACTGACACGCAATAACCTATTAAATACAAGCAAAATACTGGAGATCTGAACTGAAAACAGAAGTTACACGGAATCTCAGCAGGCCCGGCAGCACCCGTGGGGAGAGAAACAGAAATAATATCTCTGGTCCAATATGACTCTTCTTCAGAATTGAAATATGTGATAGGTCCCATAAGGGTCTGAGGAGAGTATATTTGAGAGAATAGGGAAAATGTGAACTGTTGCTGCTGCAGTGAGGATTTGGGAAAGTGGTCTAGATACCAAAATAAATGGAAAATTGGGTAGAAACATGTAGAAAAGAACAGAAAGATAAGCTGAGGTAATGAGGGGAGGAGGAGGGTTATGCGAAACTCATAGCACAGAACAAGTAGGCCAAATGGCCTGTTTTGAAATGAAGTGTAATGCAATTCAATGCCTATGTGTTTTCTTTGGCAGGTGTCTAATGTCCAAGCCAGGGCAGCTCTGCTCACCTGGGCTCCACCTTCAGGCCTCACAAATGGGGACAAACAGACGAATGGTCTGCCATACACCTGTAACTACGAAGTGGCCTCTTCCGATAAGGGCAAAGACGGGAAATACAAGATTATTTATAGGTGAGAAACCCCAGCATTGAGAAAACCAGGGATGTTACTACCTTCGAAAAGCAAACTCCATTGCAGGTACCAATGTCAATGCCAAACACAGGATTAGATTCAGAGTCAAGCTTCCTCTACACTGTACCCAATAAATAGTCCCAGGACAGGTACAGCACAGAGTTCGATAAAAAGTAAAAATGTTTCTACACTGTTCCCATGAGATATTCCCAGGGCAAGTACAGATGGGGTCCAAAGATGAGCTAATTGGATTCAAGCCAATGCACTGTGTTACAGCAATGGAATAGAGTGCATGGTGAAGATACTGTTCAGCTGAACTCAAATCGGTTTTGCTGACCATTCCTGGCTTGGCTTCTGTTCTTCAGAATTTTCTACATTGGATGTCAGACTAGCAAGAGGGGGAAATTACTGACAGCTTCCTGTCTGGAACCTACTCGTGGACCTGGACGATAACTAGGAATGTGGTTAGTTGGATGTTGCAGTAAATTGTTGTGATGTGGAATTATCCAGAAGTACGCCACAGTTTCGGAAGGATTTTGAGGTCTTAGAGAGGTTGTTGGAGGGGGTATTCCAGGAATGATGCAAGCAATGAGGGACTTCTGTTCATGGAGAGAGACTGGAGAAGCTGGGATCATGCTTCTTAGAGCCAAGGTGATCAAAGGGAATATGAAATTGATCATATCAAAGTCATGAGGGGATTTGATAGAAAGCAAGGAGAAAACCTACTACATCAGAAGGATGGTTGGTAATAGAGCAAGTGGATTTATGATGATAGACAAAAGAATTTGGGATGGAAGTGGAATGGAGATTGGGAGAATGATTTGTATGCAGTGAATTGTTAGGATCTGGAATGTGCTGCCTGATGAGCAGTGGAAGCAGATTCAATGAAAACTCTCTGCTGGGAGTTAGTTAAATACTTGAAGGGCAAACAGTTACTAGGCAATAGAGATAGGACCTGGGGCGGGATTGGGGGGAGGGGAGCGGTGGAGACTCGTTGGTTTGTGTTCCCAAAGAGCCAGCAGAAGATGCTATGGACTGAATGACCTCATCCTTGATGTATGTTTCTGTTTCAATTCTAATCAGTTTCTTTGCCCTGTTTTCAGTGGAGAAGATTTAGAATGCAGCCTGACTGATTTGCAGCCAACAACAGACTATCATATCAGGTAAGCCTGCTTACACAGTCAACTCAATTGAGTAGCCATTTGATAGCCCAGGATTTGCATCGTGGCGAAAAGAGAGATGTGTTACTAAGGATTTTCTTCTTGCACTCATTACAAAAACAAGGATGTCAAATTTCAGAGATAGTAGGAACTGCAGATGCTGGAGAATCTGAGATAACAAGGTGTAGAGCTGGATGAACACAGCAGGCCAGGCAGCATCAGGGGAGCAGAAAAGCTGACGTTTCGGGTCTGGACCCTTCTGTCTAGGCCCGAAACGTCAGCTTTCCTGTTCCTCTGATGTTG
>NC_063344.1:18464001-18466557 GCF_021869965.1 Rhincodon typus | reverse complement strand
TGTCTAGGCCCGAAACGTCAGCTTTCCTGTTCCTCTGATGTTGCTTGGCCTGCTGTGTTCATCCAGCTCTACACCTTGTTATGTCAAATTTCAACTCATCTCAGCAGTTTCTACAACGCCACTGTTAGAGTTGATTCTGTAACTGTGCAACACCTGGTGAACAATCCTGAGAGCTACTTTAACAACCACTCTAAGATCATCAGTCGAGTTTATAAAATGCTTCTCTTAAGCATGCTGCAAGTATTATATGTACATGTACAGGGATCCAAACCCTGCAAACTACAGTGAAATGTTCAAGCTTTCACATTGTACGATTATATATAAAAAAAATTTACGCCTTTTGGATTTGCCGCAGAGTTTGGAGAGACTATCGTTCACAGTTGCTTTCGCCATGACAACTCCTCAGCCAATCAATGTCACTTTTTAGCCTCGAGATGCTTTTCCTTATCTTTTCATGGCATGTGGATGTTGGAGGCAAGTCCATTCTTTGTCGCCCGTCCCTAATTGCCCTTGAACTCAGTGTCTCAATCATCGACTTCAGGGGGTGGTTTAGAGTCATTCACCTTACTGTGGGTCTGGAGTCACATGTAGACCACACCAGGTAAAGATGGCAGATTTCTGATGTGTTTTTTACAACAGTATTGTTTCCATAGCACAAATACTGGGACTAACCTTCAATTCTAAATTTTATACTATTTGCTGATTTTAAGTTCCATCAGCTTCCATGGTGCGGTTTGAATGCAGGCTCCCAGAACTTTAGACTCAGGATCACAAGTGATTTTATCACTGCACCATCATCATGGGCTGAGCATGCTTTAACTGCCAGCTTACAGAAAGAGGCCATTCAGCCTGTTCAATTTGATCTAGCTCCCTGTAAGAGCAGTTTAACAAGTCCCACCTCCACCCACTGCCCTCAAACCCATTTGCGTTGTGGCCCAGGAATTATTTTCCCCTTCAGATTTTCTCTTTCGAAAGTCTTGATTGAGTCTTTTTTTCAACTCCCACTCAGAAAGAACATTCCAGATTCAAGTCGCTCAGTGGATGAAAAGGTAACTTCTCATGTCGTTTCAGGCCCCTCTGCCAATCTTTTTAATTGGGACCCCTTGAGAGATCCTTTGTTCCGTTAATGGCGCCATATAAATGCAAGGTGTTGTTTGGATACGGGGAGATAAAGGAAACTGTACCCACTGAGAACTTATCTTCCAAACTCCTCGGCCTGACCCTTACTCCAAATAGCTGACGTCTCTCGGCACTTGGTTTTCTGCACTCCTCCTTACCATCCAATCCAACACCTTTTCCTTGCCAGAGTTTCCACAATCTATAACTCGGTGAAAGGATCATACTCGGAACCAGTCAGTTTCACCACCCAGAGCTGTGCGCCAGACACACCATCGCCACCGAAACTCTCACATCGGACCAAAAGCACACTGACTATCCAGTGGAAGGTAAGAGACGAAACACTGAGCAACAGTATGAAACAGTGTGGATGGGCTACACAAACACAGTGAGATTCCGTCTCAGCGTACGTGTGGGCGATGACCTCATCGAGACAATTGAGATGATTAAAGGAGTTGTTGAGGTTGATGGAGAGAAATTATTTCCATTGGTGGGCAGGGGGTGGAAGAGAGGGAGAGAAGATCCGAAAATAAGGGGACAGAACTTGTATTCGAGCAACACCATCCAGGAGTGAAGGCATGTACTGGTGCAGACAGGTCGGTCACTGTATAACACTGGGGTAGAGTACTGATGAGGACAGGTCTGTCACTGTATAACACTGGGGTTCAGTACAGGTGGGGCAGGTCTGTCGCTGTATAACATTGGGGTACAGTACAGGTGGGGACAGGTCTGTCTCTGTATAACACTGGGGTACAGTACTGGTGGGGGACAGGTCTGTCACTGTATAACACTGGGGTATAGTACTGGTGGGGTACAGATCTGTTACTGCATAACACTGGGGTACAGTACTGGTGGGGACAGGTCTGTTACTGTATAACACTGGGGTACAGTACTGGTGGGGACAGGTCTGTTACTGTATAACAGTGGGATACAGTACGGGTGGGGACAGATCTGTTGTTGTATAACATTGGGGTACAGTACAGGTGGGGACAGGTCTGTCTCTGTATAACACTGGGGTACAGTACAGGTGGGGGACAGGTCTGTCACTGTATAACACTGGGGTATAGTACTGGTGGGGGACAGATCTGTTACTGCATAACACTGGGGTACAGTACTGGTGGGGACAGGTCTGTTACTGTATAACACTGGGGTACAGTACTGGTGGGGACAGGTCTGTTACTGTATAACACTGGGGTACAGTGCTGGTGGGGACAGGTCTGTTACTGTATAACACTGGGATACAGTACTGGTGGGGACAGGTCTGTCTCTGTGTAACACTGGGGTACAGTACTGGTAGGGACAAGCTTTTTATATATAACACTGGGGTACAGTACAGGTGTGGTCAGGTCTGTCACTGTATAACACTGGGGTACAGTACTGGTGGAGACAGGTCTGTCACTGTATAACACTGGGATACAGTACTGGTGGGGGACAGGTCTG
>NC_063344.1:18437656-18463991 GCF_021869965.1 Rhincodon typus | reverse complement strand
GGGGTACAGTACTGGTGGGGACAGGTGTGTCACTGTATAACACTGGGGTACAGTACAGGTGGAGACAGGTCTGTCGCTGTATAACACTGGGGTACAGTACCGGTGGGGACAGGTCTGTCACTGTATTGGTCGCGTCATGAGTCAGTGGTTGTGTGTTGTAAATGAAGCCCCCTTCTTCCTAGAATTGTTGGAAAAGTTAAAGATTCGAAATAAGTGCACAAACTTCCTCAATTTATCTGATTTACAGATCCAGACTGATAGAAAGGATGGAGCAGGTTAGGACGAAGCACTATTTAATATCATTAATTAGCCTCTTGAGGTGAACAGTTATATATCATCAACATATAACACTACAAATTAAACCTCTCATCCCTTTATAAACTGCCCTTTTATACACACAGACAGACAAACCAACACAGAAACATTGGTCATGGACAGAGGGAAACTGGGAAGATGGATCAGTAGTTCCTACTCACGGGTTCTTGAGATGATCGTTATGATTCTTCTGCTGGTCAGATTGTTGCTTTTCAGTTATCTTTCTCTAGATTCTGCCACTGTTTTATCAAGAAAATTAAGTAGTATTTGAAACAAACAAACAAAAACATATGATCATTGCGGAATTGACAGAGCAGTCGGATTACTTTAGGATTGAGATAGGACTGTGACAAGAAAGTGGTCCAATGGGATTAGTTCCGGATTGATACAAGGCTGTGGAATGAGTAGGGATTAGTTTCGCTTTACTCCAGCAATGAGCCAGTACAATAATGGATAATGGGCCAAGTGGTCTCTTTCTCTCTCTCTCTCTCTTTCTCCCCCCCTGTCCCCACCTCTGGACTGTTACCTTGCACAGGTCTACAATAACAATTGATATCAGTAGATTGTAGATCTCATCTTCTGTGTTTTAATTCTTCCCAGGCACCTGTTGACAATGGGTCAAAAATCACCAGCTACCTTCTGGAGTGGGATGAGGTGAGTGTTAACACATTGGTCAAACTGCTAAAACACTTCAACTCCATTTTGCAAGGTTTCCTGACAAATTCCAGAATGCTTTTTATCAAGAAATCCTATTAATGTAGAAACATGTTCAAGCAAGAAACATTGCTCGACTTAATAAATCTGCTCACAGTCTCAGCAATTGATATCTTATTGGGAATTAAGTTGCTGAATCAAATGTGCCTTTAGGTTTGGAGGATCAGCCCTTCGAGCCTGTTCTGTTGTTCCCTAAGAGGGTCAGATGTTTCTTTTTGTGACAGAATGATTGATCACAATTCTCTCTCGTCAAAAAAGTATCTGTTTTTCAGCAGACAGGGCTGGAAGTGTGTCTACCTTCATGGATCCATCACACAGTCACTCAGTGCTAACAGTCACTCATCTTTCCTGCAGACATTAGCTCCCTCCTTCATTGACCATTCACAGGAAACATGGTAATTGGAAGTTTCTAACCAGTGCCCATCCCCACCCTGATCCTTCAAGAAGAGCCAGTTTCTTAACTCAAATTTATGTCTCCTACTCCATGGCCGGTTTGATGTAGGAGAGAGCATTTAATCAGGTGGCAGGAGGGTGACCCTTTCCCTGCCCCCATTAAGTTGGCAGAAAGAAGCCCATTACCAGCTGAGTTCCTTAACTGCACGGTTAATTCCCACTTAGGGTCCTTAAGCCTTTGCAGTTGGTATTCACCCAGTATCAGGCAGGGGGCTCACTGTGCATGGACAGCCACAAGCAACAGTAGGTTTGCTGTTTGAAGGACCTGGCATTGGGAGGTGACAGCCCACTGAGGGTCACCACTCATCAGACTGATAAGGTTATTCCACACTCAAAGTTTTATAATGCAATAGGCCAGGAAAAAAATCGTCTTTGGCTATATGTGATGTTAATGTAAGGGATGCAATACCCATAAAATGATATCTTTACAGTTTCAACCTAGAGTGAAACAAGTGATGAAAGTGATCTACAATAATGTTATTGAACCAAGTTATAGTAGCTGGTGCTCAAGTATTGCAATGATACAGAAACCAGATGGATCACAATGACTATATATAGATTGTCGCAGAGTTAATACAGTAACTAAGGTGAATTCATATCTGATTCCCCAACTGGAGGACTATTTTAAGATTGGACGTACTGATATTGTTACAAAACTTGACTGGTAAAAAAAAAATGACTTGACAAGTTCCTTTAATTGACACAGTCAAAGAAGTATCAGCATTTGTATCCCACAAATGGACGGTAATCATGTGAAGTCGTGTCATTTAGAATGAAAAATGCAATGCAACTTTTCAACAATTGGCCGCTAATATAATCAAAATAATGCATCTGTGTTGTATATATTGACGATTTGGTCCCATGAAGGGCCTTGTGATTTTTTTTTCCCATGTTAAATGTTCTAACAAATTTTTGTTACAGTTTTTTTGACATTGGCCAATGACTCCTTTCTAATTACGTCCTGTCCTAGGGGAATGGGGGTGTCATTGTCACATATGGAGTCATTGCTGAGCCTTTCTTCCTTCCACTTCCCCACCCACACCTTCCAATCAAAGACACATTGTGGATAAAGCATTTCAGAAAACCCTGAATGGAATCTGTTCCACAGTGATAAAACAACAGTGGAATCCTGTTCCTCCCCCACCTGTACAGCAACGTGACCCAGCGTCAATCCTCACTGCTCATTGCTGAGTAAGCCACATGCCCAGAGTTTGAAACAGTTCGTTGTCAGGATGTGGGTGTCGTTGGCCATCCCTCATTGCCTTTGAGAAGGCGGTGGTGAGCTGCTTTCTTGAATCACTGCAGACCGTGTAGGGCACATAATGCTGTTTAGGCAGGAACTTCCAGGATTTTAACCCAGCGACACTGAAGGAACAGTGATATTTTTTCAGACCAGGATAGTGAATGGCTTGGGAGGAACCTTGCAGGTGGTGGTGTTCCCATGTATCTGCTGCCCTTGTTCTTCTAGATGTTAGAGTCCATTGATTTGGAAGCTGCTGTCAAAGGGAGCTTGATGAGTTGCTGCAATGCATTTTGTCAGTGTTACACATTGACGCCACCATGCTTCAGAGAGGGGAGGGAGAGAGTGTTGAAGGTGGTGGAAATTTCCCCTATCCTGCTATTTAGTCGGGCATTTGGGAGGAAAGACTGGCATGGCCTATGTGACAATCAATCTTAACAGTTGCTCTCCCTTCCTCATGCTTAGGGGAAACGGAATAACAGATTTCGGGAGTGTTATTTTGGTAACCAGAGGCACTACAAACTAACCAAACTCTTACCAGCCATTGGTTACACCTTTCGGTTAGCAGCGTGCAATGATATCGGCACCAGGTAAGTGAAATGAATTGGGCATCCTTGCAGCAAACCATGTTCCTCCAGTTTTATATCTGGGGCTGTTTATCTGTTTGCTGAGTATCATTGGGCCACCAGGTGCGATTAGTACCACTTATGCTCTCGGGACCATAGCAACTCGTTCCTCACATTCTTGGATTAAGTAATATTGTTCATGCAGGTAATTGTTGCTCCCATTGGAGTTTCTCAAGAAGTTGGTGTTCCTTTGGCTGCAACAGTCATTTCAACAATGAAGTGACCAGGCCAGTGAGTCAATTGGAGTCACCAATTGGCTCAGCCCAGGTAAGGATGGCAAGCTTCCTTGTTCAAAGGGCATGATCGAGCCAGTTGCATTTTTGTGACAATCCGACAGCTTTGTCACCATTTTCGCTCAACCAGAACTAGGAGCTTCAACAAAACAGGGCCACCCAACATTGCAACAGAAAATTCAGCAAAAACATCTTTATCCCAAGTGCAGTGAGAAAGTGAAACTCGCTAACACTGTGGGAGGTTTGGGTTTTGACATAAATTTTATAGCTCCATTTGAGGCAAAGCAGGATAAACCTGTGCAGGGCAAGGGCATAGAGGATGATAGGGGGAAGTGAATAGTGCGTAGGAGGATGTTTGTGTGGAGCATAAAATCAGCATGGGTCACTCGGGCTGAATGGCCTGTTTGTGTGCTATAAGTTTATTATAAGTCAACGAACACTGATTAATGAATGTGTGGACACCTAAACCCGTGTATACCCAAGTTGTTCATAAGATCTACTCTGTAAAGATTAAAGCCATACCCCTAGTGATATCTTGGTCCAGCTGCTAAATATCAGATCGATGGAAATCAGATAGTACACACAAGCGAGTAAAAGACATAAACACAAGTGCCTAAGCTTTTATGGATCTGGGCTGGCAGAATCCACAGTATGGATGCAGCCCAGTCTGGACACACTCACTAACCCTTTGCTTCTCTAAGGACATGGGCCAATGATATTGATATTACCATCGCTGTAGTGGGATCTGAAACTGCTAGTCCCTGAAGTACAGATTTCACACATCCAGTGACACACACAAACATTCACTCATTCACACATTCACACACCCGTGCACTTGTAATATCATAAGAATTAGGAGTAAGGTAGGCTATTCAACCCCTCTAACCTAATCAACATTCAATGAAATCATGGTCCATTTGATAATGACTCTAACTAGACTTTCCTGCCTAACCCCTTCATAAACCCTATCTGTTGTGTAGATCAAAAATCTGTCTAACTCAGCCTTGAAATCTGTCTAACTATTCAATGACTCAATCTCCACTGTTCTCTGGAAAGTGAATTCCACAGACTAACAATTGTCGAGGGAGAAATTCCTCCTAATCTCTGTTTCAGACGTTTTGAAACTGTGTCCCCTCATTCTAAATTCAACAACGAGGGAAAACATCTGCTCAGCATCCACCCTGATAAGCCCTTGTCCACCCACAGTTGTGTATGCGCGTGCACACACACACACACACACATGTAGACACGCGTGTGCACACACTTGTAGATATGCATGCACATAGACACACGTAGACATGCACAACATAGACACACACAGACGTAGACACACACAGACGTAGACACACAGACGTAGACACACATATAGTCATGCACATGCATTGAGACACACACACACATATGATTCACTGTATCAGTTACATACAGCTGTAAGGTGATCAAGTCATGAAAAGTTGAAGTTGCCTTTGGGTAATAATTGATTTTATTCCCTTCCCTCACACCCCACACCTGCTGTTATTCAAATGCTCACTTTTATCCCCAACCCATTGCTTTCCTCACTGTTGCTCTCCCAATTACCAAATGTTACAATTATTCATTCCATTTTCTTTTGTCTCACCTCTCTCCCTCCATCTCTTTATATATCTCTGTATTTTTACATTTTTCTCATTGTCTCTGTCGCCCGTGTAATATTTTTATCTTCCTGTATGGCTCCTGCGCCTGTATCACATTCTTGCCATGTCGCTCTCTCTTTCTCTACTTCACTCTCCATATATATCTCTATCTGCCTGGTCCCCTTTCTCTCTCTTTATTATACTATCTCCCTACCTCTCGTTCATCCTATCTTATCTTCGTCTCCTCTCTTTGCCCTCATTCTCTCCGCTCTCTCTCACTTGGCTCCTCCAATTGTTCCCTTCACTCCCTTGCCTTCTGTCACTTGCCCTCTCTCTCTATGTTGCTCACTCCTTTCTATTCTCGTTTTCCCTTTCTCTTGCTCTCTCTTTTCCCCCTCTCATTCTATCTACCTCGACCTCTATCTGCTGCCCACAGTGGCTTCAGCCAGGAAGTGGTCTGTTACACCGCAGGAAACGTGCCACAGACGCCTGCTGCCCCTCGATTGGTCCGTGCAGGCGTCACATGGGTGACGTTACAGTGGAACCGTCCAGAAGGTTCGTCGGCAGAGGAGCACATGACCTACACGCTGGAGATGGAGGAGGAGAGTTCGGTGAGTAGCTGCCTGGAGCCCAACACTAACCCAGAGAACAGCGAAACAGGAAAAGATTGAGGTCACTCAGCCCCTCTCGCCTCTTCAAAACAGCCAGTGAGATCATAGCTGATCTCGAACTCGACTTCATTGATCCTGTAAGCCTTACCCAATAGAAATATCTCGATTGCAGTTGAGTTGGATTTTCAGTTCACAGCCAGACTCAACAACCCAGCTTCCAGAGGGAGAGAGTTTCAGCTGTTCACTCTTCTTGGTGTGAAGAAATGCTTCCAGACACTGCCCCTGTACCTCCGAGCTCGGTTTCGAAGGTTTTGCTCCATCGTTGTGTACTGTTCTCCCAACCACCCTCCGCTGACCCCACCACTCTACAACCAATCCCACAAAGCAAAACAAAAGGAAATACTTTCTCTCTATCTACCTACCCCGATGAATTCTTTGATTATTTTTCAATACCTCAAGCAATTCACTTCCCTAACTTCTGTGCTGGAGCAAATACAAAACCCGATTTTGCAACCTCTCGCTGTAATTTAACCCTTTGAGCCCTGGTAAGCAGCCGTTCATTTGGACTGAGGTGAAGAGGAATTTCTTCCTTCGGGAGGTTGTGAATCTTGGGAATTCTCTGCCTCAGAGGGTAATGGATGTTTTTTCATTGATTAGATTTCAAGCCTGGGGCAGACAGATTTTTAATTTCTTGGGGAATTGAGCAGGAGAGAAAGTGGAGGTGAAGTCTAAATTTATTCTTGATCATATTGCAGCCTCAATGGCCCATATCATCCACCCCTGCTCCTATTTCTTACTTGCTTGTGCTAGGGATAAGTACGTTCTAACTGATGGTATCTGATCTTGGAAAAAAGATGTGAATAACAACTGTTCAAACTCGCTTCTCATTCTCTGAGCTCACTAACCGGCACTCACTTCTGATCCTGCAACATGTCAATGTTTAAATCTTCATCATGGTTTTGCAACCAATCCATATCTTCTCCCCTCGCTACCTCTGTCATCTCCTCCAGCCCCACAACCCTCAGGGATCTCTGCCCTCCAATTCTGGCTTGCAGATTCACAGTAAAATAGCTCAATCACTTGTGTCTGTGCATTCAGCTGCTTAGGCCCCGTACTCTGTAATTCCCTCTCTAAACCTCTCCACGTCTCTCTCCTCCTTAAAACCTAAATTTTTTTGGTCACCTATTCTAATTTTACCTTTAGTGATTCAATCACGGAATTTGTTCGATTACACAACGGGTGTTTTACTAAATTAAGGCAGTGCTGGGAAAAACAAAAGATGTGTTTTGTCAAAATGCTTCATCTTGTACTCTTTATACTGTCCGGGTACATAATGGCCTGCTATGGCAACTGCTCTGCCCAGGACCGTGAGAAACTACAGAAGGTGGTGTGCACAGCCCACACCATCACGGAAGCCACCTTCCCATCCATGGATTCCATTTGCACCTCTCGTTGCTGTGGAAGGGCTGCCAACTTCATCAAAGACCCCTCCCACCGTGGTAATGCTCTCTCCCGTCAAGCAGAAGCTTGAACACATGCACCAGCAGGTTCAAGAACAGCTTCTTCCCAGCTGTAATTAGACTGCTGTTTGGAGTCTCTAACTTCAAAAAGTATTGATCTTGTTAATGATTGATTCTGCCTCATACACGTCCTGTGCAGTGTTACCAGCATGCCTTACTCTGCCTAAGTCTTTTTTCCATCCCATGATCTGTATGCCCTTGCTTATTATGATCCGCCTGTACTGCTCATAAACAAAGCTTTTCACTGTACGCGTGACAATAAATCACATCAAATCAAAACAAATGTTAGTAATCATCCAATGGTGTAATCTCCATAGCAACAATCTCCAACAATCAGAGTCCAATTGCCAACCAATCAGCATGCTGTGTTCATCAAGTAGAAAGATATTTGCCTTGGTATTGTGGAAAATTGTCCTGATGAGTGCAAGATGAAAAGCTTTGACAAAAGTGTATGTTATTCTATATATTCAAATTCTGTACTATGAACCTCTAGTAAATTAAAGGCATTGTATAAATGCAAATTGTTGTTTTTGTTCCAGACCGGTGGCTTTGAGTCGATGTATACGGGTGAGGAAGTCACCAGCACTGTGAACTCTCTTACGAGAAGCACACAATACAAGTTCAGGGTGAGCTGCTTGTTTCATTGAGGAGATGTCATTCAGACTTTGGCTTTCATTGGTAGGGGAATTGAGTTTAAGAGTCGTGAGGTCATGCTGCAGCTCCATAAAACTCTGGTTAGACCACACTTGGAATATTGTGTTCAGTTCTGGTCACCTCATTATAGGAAGGATGTGGAAGCTTTAGAGAGGGTACAGAGGAGATTTACCAGGATGTTGCCTGGACTGGAGGGCAAGTCTTATGAGGAAAGGTTGAGGTAGCTAGGGCTTTTCTCATTGGAGCGAAGAAGGATGAGAGGTGACTTGATAGAGGTGAACAAGATGATGAGAGGCATAGATAGAGTGCATAGCCAGAGACTTTTTCCCAGGGCGGAAATGACAGTTATGAGGGGACATAATTTTAGGATGATTGGAGGAAGGTATAGGGGAGATGTCAGAGGTAGGTTCTTTACACAGAGTGGTGGGTGAGTCAAATGGACTGCCAGCAGTGGTGGTGGAGTCAGATAAACATTAGGGACATTTAAGCAACTCTTGGATAGGCATGTGGAGGATAGTAAAATGTAGGGTATGCAGGGTAGATTGATCTTAGTAGGATAATAGGTCGGCACAACATCGTGGGCCGAAGGGCCTGTGCTGTGCTGTACCGTTCTATGTTCAGACTAAAAGCTAGGTGAAGCCTCGCTTTCATGGCCGGAGTGTCTTACTCCAACAGTGAGCTGTGGCGGCTCAATGTGTGTCAGTGTCACCTCAGTGCTGGAAGGTTGGAGGTCAAAGACCCACTCTTGCGGCTTGAGCTCAAACTGCAGCTTGCAGTCCTAATAACTCAGTATTGGCTCTAAAGTGAGGCCTTGCGTACTCAAGGGACTGTTAAGGATCCCATGGCCACACTTTTGAAGAAGAACAATGAAGTTCTGATCATGTCCCATCAAACATTTGTTCATCATGCCATTATCACATTGGTATTTTGGGATCTTGACATATGCAAATTGGCTGCCATATTTTCTACACTTATTGCCCATTTCTAATTCCCCATGAGAAGGTGGTGTTTTTTTTTAAATTCATTCACGGAATGTGGGCGACATTGACTAGGCCAGCATTTATTGCCCAGAGGTTAGTTAAGAGTCAACCACAATGTTGTTGGTTTGGAGTCACGTAAACTAGACCAGGTAAGGTTGGTAGTTTCCTTCCCCAAAAGGACTTGTGATTGGTTATCTTTTTCATGACAATCAACAGTGCTTTCATGGTCATATTTAGATTCTTAATTCCAGATTTTTATTGAATTCAAATTCCACAATCGGCTGATAGTGGTAGTTCTGAGGAAGGGTCAGCGGACCCGAAATGTTAACTCTGTTTTTTTCCTTCACAGATGCCGCCAGACCTGCTGAGCTTTTCCAGCAACTTTGTTTTTGTTCCATCATTGGCTGCGTCAGGTCCCCTGAACATTACCTGAGTCCCTGGATTATTAGTCCAGCGATGACACCACGAGACTGTTGCTTCCCTGAGTGCATGGACTGCAGCAGTTCATAAACATGGCTCACCACCACCTCTCAAGAGCAATTAGGGATGGCCAATAAATGCTGGCCCAGCTAGTGACGCCAAAATCAGGGGTCTACAGTACCAGCATACTTCATTGGCAGTGGAGCATGTTGGGTCTTTCCACAATTCTCTCTCTCTCTCACTCAACTATCCCCTGACTTTCTGAGATGAAAGAAGCTAATTAAAATCACCTCTGAAAAGTCTTTCCCAGTGCCGATCTCTGCCCCTCTTCCCAAGTGACCTAATCAAGGCAGTCAGGCTGGTATTTTTTTGAAAACATATTCATTAGTGGCGAGGTTATCATTTATTTCTGATCCTAGTAGCTCTGGAGGAATGTGGTGCTGAGCTGCCGTCTTGAACCTGTGCAGTCCACGTGCTGTATGTAGATTTTACCGACAATGCCTTTGGGAGGGAATTCTGGGATTTTGACCCAATGAAACTGAAGGAATGGGAATACACTTCCAAGTCAGGATGATGATTTGTTTTGAGGGAGCACCATCACTGGCAAGTTCTCCATGTCTCTACTACCCTGGCTTTCTAGATGGTTGTGGTCATGTGTCTGGAAGGTGACATCTAAGAAGCCTTGGTGACTTTGTGCACGGTATCCTGTAGGATGGTACACTGTGCCGGAACTGTGGGTCGATGGTGGAGGGAGTGAATGTTTGTGGGTGAGGTATGCTCTGCAACCCCAGGGCCCCAGTCAGCGTATTTCCTGCAGCAGTTATGGCCCTCCTAGTGGCACTATTGAGCCCAAAAGCAGACAGCCTTGGAATGGCCAAGAGCTCACAGTAAGTGAGGCTTCCACGTTCGGGATCTTGATTCCAGGTTAAAGCCTTCTGGTGGTCTTCCCACTGGCTGATGGAGGTGCGGTTCAAAAGAGGCAACAGCTATTGAAGCCAGCAGACAAGACTCCGAGACCTCAACAAGTTTCTGCCCCTCAAACAAAAATAAAAACAGAAATTCCTGGGATAACTCAGCAGGTCTGACAGCATCTGTGGAGAGAAAACAGAATTAAGGTCTTGGTCCAGTGACCCTTCTTCAGAACTGATTGTAGCTGGGGAAAGATTGGTATATATGCTAAAGATAGGGTGGAGGAGTAGACAATAGACGGAGATGGAGCCCAGAGAGACAGGAAAATAGTTGGGCAGACAAAGGAGTGGATAAGGGTCAGCGTGAGACAATCAGTAACTGCTAATGGAGCTTATAAGTGGCTTTCAAGTTGTTTGTTGTGGCAGAACATGCAATCTAGGCCTGGGGTGTGGGGATGGAGCAAGAACATGGGAGACGGTGCTACTAAGTCCTGAAGGCGGAAAATGAGGTGCTGTTCTTTCAGCTTATGCTGAGCTTTGCTGGAGCACTGCAGCAAGCCTGACACAGGGATGTTGGCCAGGGGACACTGGTGTGTTGAAATAGCAGGCAGTCAGAAGCTTAAGATCACAGTTCCTCAAATAGATGCTGCCTGACCTGCTGAGCATTTCTTGCTTTTGAAAGCTTTAAGTTTTAGTCTGTCACTATTTCCTGCTTGCAGATGGAATTGCGCCTCTCTGTCTCGGGTGTGTGTGACAAAAGTGACATGTATGTGTTTGTTTCTTCCCCCAGCTGATAGCCTCCAACGCAGAGGGCAGCAGCAATCCCAGTGAAGTGCTCGTGTGTATCACCAACCCAGACCAACCCGGGCCTCCATCCACACCCTACATCATTGGCCCTCCGCTCTCTCACAGCCTTCACCTCAAGTGGGGTGTGTATAATCTTCCCCATCTGGTCTTCTCCTCTGCCGCTTGGATTGTCGAGTAACTTATATGTTTGTGCAGTGCCCAGTTAGAATCATATATCACAGATGGAGGCCAATCAGTCCGTCGCTATGAATTTGGGCTTTCCAACAAGTCCCACCCCTTTGCGTCATTCTGCGTAGACATGCAAATTGTTCCCTATTTATCCAGTTCTCCCTTTGGAAGTTCCAACTGAATCTGCTTCCATCGCTCTTGCAAGCGTTGCATTCCAGATCACAACAACTCATTGAGTGAAAGGCCATAGCCTCACCTACCCACCCTCACACCCCTGACCTCTGTCCAGCAATGCCTCCCTCTAAACATTCTTACCTTGTTTTCCAAATCCATCCTTGACCTTGTCTTTCTCTTTCTCTGTGATCTCCTCTGGACACTTAGCCTCCAAAATCCCTGTACTCCTCCAATTCTGGCATCATGACCACACATTGTATTAATCACTGTGGTGTTGCTGGTCATGTGGTCAGCTACCATGGCCCTGAGCTCTGGAGTTCCCTCCCTGAACCTTAAAATCTACCTCTTTCATCATGTGTTAGGTTGCCTCTACCTAACCTGTCCTTATATTTCTCAATGTCAGATTTATTTAAATTATGCTCCCGTGAGTGCTTTTAGGACACTATGTAAATAGTGTTGCACAGGGTTCCATAATCTGTCAAGAAATGTTTTATCTAACACAGACTCCTTCAATGATTATAGACCCTCCAGAAGACAATGGTGGATCAGAAATTCTGAAGTATCTGCTAGAGATTTCTGAGGGCAACTCCGAGGGTGAGTTCAAAATGTAACCTTTTATTTTCCCCTCATCTCCATTCCCAGTGGCACTGCAACATCCCCAGGGAGTAAATACTATGAAGAATGGTGGTCCTTGAAGAAATCTGTTCATGTATGAACCCAGATTTTCAGTAGATCCCTCAAACCAGATACTATCTTTCGAGAACATCCCAGCATTCCCAAATACAGTGTGTCAGGAAAATCCGGTCATTCCCAGATACAATGTTGTCAGGAACATCCAGTCATTCCCAGATACAGTGTGTCAGGAACATCCAATCATTCCCAGATACAATGTGTCAGGAACATCTGGCTTTAAATCTCATCATTCCCAGATACATTTCGCCTGGGGACATGGACAGAATCCTGTATCAACCATTTCAGACTGAAATGAGGGGAATGCCTTCACTTAACCATGTGAGTGCCATGATGGAGAATTCCAGAAGGAGATTGATTGATTTTTGGATGCGAAGGAAATTGAGGGATATGGGGATCCAACAGGGAAGAAGAAATCAAGGAGAAGATCGGCTATGATCTTATTGGGTGGGAGAGCAGGCTTGAGGATGTGAATAGAATACTCCTATTGCAATGTCTTGTGCCCTTATGTCACACCTTACTCCAAATCCCTTTATGCACAAGTAAGGAGTATTTGGGATGATCCAGCATGACATTTCCATGTACAAGAGTATTAGGTTTTTCCGTCCCAATATCCCATTATTCCCAAATACAGGATATTGGGGAAACAAGTTCATACCCCAGCGTTGCTAGCAGAAGGCTTAAACACTAAAAGCAGTGAGATACAGGGATCCTCACAAAACATTATGAATAACTCCGGTCTCCATAACGTGTTAAGGTACTGTGAAGTTTTAGCCTTTGTGTGTTTTCGCTGTAGTGAGATACAATGACTTAGAGCCCTCTGTGTTGAAATGAAGTCCGAGTGGGGATGTGAAGGGGCTGAGCTTTTCTTTTCACTGTCTCCTCTGCAGGAAGCCAGTGGGAAGTGGTGTACAGCGGATCACTCAATGAGACTGTCTGCCAACAGCTGAAGCCAGGCACTTTGTACAGGTTCAGAGCCTGTTGTATCAGTACCGGGGGACACAGTCAGGTACAGCAACAACTATAATGTGGGAAAGACATCCCAAGGCATTTCACCAGAGCGTTACCAAATGAAATTTAAGAGCAAGATGATTTCATTGCAGTGACAGTACAGGATGGCATGTTCCCCACTGTCTTGGGGAAGGGGAGAAGCCTGCCCAGGATCCCAGTGGCTGCCTTTTAACTCTGGGAGCTGTCTTTGTTGCTTTAAGGTGAACCTTCCTCCCCATCTCAGGAGTCGGTTCTGCCTCAGGGGCTGTTGGCAACTGGTAGCTGAGTCCCTACAGCAGCACTGGGACGATAGGTCATCCCTACAGCTAGGAGCCTGGACACAGAGATAAGTCCAGGATATCGGTGAAACCCAGTGAAAAGGATGGGGGATGGTGCCTGATGTATGTGGGGGGTGGAAACGGCCTATCATTGGCCATTGTGGACCTGAGTAGGCCAAGACTTGGTGGGACATCTTATACTTCCGTCACATCCGGGAAGGTTTCAGCGAAGGTTGGGACAGGCAGTTGGTGGGAAGACCCCCAACAACCACAATTTATACAGTAAATACCATTTTTACAGAAAATAGCAGAACCGTTAGTAGTATCAACACACAGAGGGATCTAGGCGTACAGGTCCACAGTTCCCTGAAAGTGGCAACACAAGTGGATAAGGTGGTCAAGAAGGCACATGGCATGCTTGCCTTCATCGGTCATGGCATAGAGTACAAAAATTGGCAAGTCATGTTACAGCTGTGTAGAGCTTTAGTTAGGCCACGTTTGGAATATTGTGTAGAGTTCTGGTCACCATACTAACCAGAAGGATGCGGAGGCTTTGGAGAGGGTACTGAAACAGTTTACCAGAACGTTGCCTGTTTAGAGGGTATTAACTGGGAGAAATTGAACAAACTTGGTTTGTTTTCAAGACAACAAGGTGCAGGGCTGGATGAACACAGCAGGCCAAGCAGCATCATAGGAGCAGAGAGGCTGACGTTTCGGGCCTAGACCCTTCATCAGAAAAGGGGGAGGGGAAGGGGGTTTTGAAATAAATAGGGAGAGAGTGGGAGGCGGATAGAAGAGGGATAGAGGAGAGGATAGGTGGAGAGGAAACAAACAGGTCGAAGAGGCGGGGATGGAGCCAGGAAAGGTGAGTGTAGGTAGGGAGTTAGGAAGGGGATAGGTCAGTCCAGGGAGGACGGACAGGTCAAGGGGGCGGGATGAGGTTGGTATCTCTGGTTTGTTTTCACTTCTGCGAAGGCAGAGAGGTGACCTGATAGAAGTTTTCAAAATTATGAGAAGCATGGACAGAACGGATAGTCAGAGTCTTTTTCCCAATGTAGAAATGTAAATTACCAGGGACATAAGTTAAAGGTAAAGTCGGGGGAAGTAAGTTTAAAGGAGATGTGAGAGCAGGTTTTTTTATAGAGTGCCTGAAATGCACTGCCAGTGTAGGTGGTGGAGGCAGATACAATAGCAACGTTTGAGAAGCATTGTGACAGATACATGAAGAGGTAGGGAATAGGGATACAGTCTGCGTAGAGGCAAAAGATTTTTAATTTCGAAAGGCATCATGTGTTGGTGTAGGCTTGGAGGGCCGAAGGGTCTGTTCCTGTACTATCCTGTTCTTCTTTGTTCATTGTTTGTTCATAACCAGTTCTTTGTGCTAGATTTGTATAGAGAGTTCTGTACCCACACCCCTTCTGAAGAAGGGTCTAGGCCTGAAAAGCCAGCTTTCCTGCTCCTCTGATGCTGCTTGGCCTACTGTGTTCATCCAGCTCAACACCTTGTTACCTCAGATTCTCCAGCATCTGCAGTTCCTACTACCCCCCACAACCGACACCTGTTGGTTCCAGTTTTGCTCGGGCTTCTTGATGGCACAATAGGTCACTGTGGCCTTCATATCAAGACCCAATCACTCTCACCTCCCCTCTGGATGGAATGTCAGAAAGGACAAGATTAGACGAGTGCAGATATCACTGAGGCTTATAAGGCTTGAGGTGGTTAATGAGCTGGGAAAAAGCCATGGAGGAATTTGAAAATAAGGGTGAATTTTTAAACTCAAGAGGTGACTTGTCTTGGAGCTGAAGTATGTCAGCAAACAGAGGGTGTGATAGGTGAATGGGATGGAGTGTGGGTCGGAAGCTGACAGTGGATTTTAGATGACCTCAAGTGGAGAATATGGAAGGCTGTGCAGAGGTAAATTGGGATAGTCCAGCCCAGAGGGAACAAAGGAATGAATGAGGATGTCAGGAGCAGATAATCTGAGACAGAGATGAAGGCGGGCGCTGTTCGAGCAGTAGAAATGGTTGGTTTTTCTGTCAGCATGGTTATTGTGTCAGGATGAATCAAAGGATCAAATGTAACATCTAGGCTGTGAAGAGATTGGTTTAAAATCAGCTGTATCCAATAGATTAGGAGCAGGATCCCAAAACAATGGCTTCAGTTTTCCCAATATTTTATTAAGATGGAAAAGTAGTTATCTGTATGGTTGAATGATGCCCAGCCTGACTGATAAACAGATAGATATATAAACAGACAGTTAGATCATTGCATTCTCTGCCCCACTCATTTAAATACCACCTGAAGTGAAAGTCTCCAAAACGGTCCCGAAAGTTCCTGAAAGCTACATTGAGGGGAATTTTTCTATGAGTTCAAAAGAGTTTGATATTTGAGTAAAGGAAGAAGTGATCTGATACAGTGCTATCTCCCAGTTGAATTCTTTCCACAGTTCTGCCCCAAAGTGACTCTGTTTCTTACCTGCTCTAGTGTTCAGAGAGTCTATCTGTTCGCACACAGTGTGTTACACCCGGCCTGTGTCAACCACCAAGGCTTGTTGGGAAACCAAAACACAAAGAGCTTCAGATACAATGGGGTAAGTGTCACAGCTCCTGGATGTTGTTGCAGTCATTGTCTACCTAGTAACTAAATGAGAAGATCATTAGCAAGGTCAAATGTTCTCGTCAAGAAAATTAATTTTTGCAGCACCCTTCATGTATCTCTCAGAAGGGTTCACATTGAAAGTAAGAAAAATCTACCAGCATTAATTAACAATTGGCCCTCCAGCTCTTCCTTGCTTCCTGTCCTTCCTAAATATCATACACTCTTCAATATTCAGGTCCAAATCTGTCATATTTCAGCAATGTCTCTGAAAGATTGTATTTATTACTACTTGTGCTATCAGTCCATCTGTTTTGTTTTGAATAATATGTGCATTCAGCTACAGACCCTCTGGGTTTGTCCTTTTATTATTTATGTAACCTCCAGCCTATCTGTAGATTTCCACTTAGATTTGTATTCCCTATCAATTCCTGTCACAGTCTGTTTATCATTTCCCAGATGAATACATTTCTTTCTTACCTTGTCTCCAGTTTTTGATTTATGACATCCTGTTCAATTTGATTTCTTTCCTCCACTATTTAGTTTAAAATCCTCACTACTTCTCCAGTTGTACAGTTTGTGAGAACACCAGTTCGCAGTCTGTGTAGACCATCCCAATGGTACAGCCCTCACTTTCTCCAGTGCTGGTGTCAGTGCCCCATGAAGCAGTACCTACTTATACCACATCGGTCTTTGAGTCAATATTCATTTTTAAGTTGATGTTTACCCTAGGCCCCATTGGACATGGCTGAGGTAATAATCTAGAGAATGTTACCTTTGAGGTTCTTAATAACTTGATGCCTGGCTCTTCACAATGACTGTGCAGACCCTCTCTCTTTCTCTCTTGTCTATGTTGCTGGTACCTCTGTGACCGTAAGTTTCTTTCCAGCCCTGTGCAGATATTCCAAGCTCAGGTACTGGCCAGGAAACTCAAGCCTCCGGAGTTTTGCTCTTTGCTACAGAGAATGGTTTTCATTCCCCTCTGCCCTCACTAAACTGTTCCGAACTACCACCCCGTTGCTTTTAGCTCCCTTTAACTTGAATGCCTTCTGTTACCTTATGTGGATGTCTGTCAGCTCATCCATCCTACAGCCCTGACTGTCATCCAGGCAAGCTGAGGGAACCTCAGACCTGTTGGATAGTTGCAAAGGCTGGTCCCCTTGTACTCCTGCTCGCTGGGTCTCCCTGCATTCTGCACTCACAGTCACACCTGACCTGTAAACCAAAATAGAACATTCTGTTGTCACACTGGGGTGTTGCTGTAGAAATCAAGGCCTGCTATTCGTAGGGCTGTCACAAGTATGAAAAGTTTTTTTTTTAAATCAAACTATCCAAAGTATCCAATCGACCTGACTGATGAACCCAGGTTTTTAAAAAAATACACACTCATCAGGCCTCCATAATTAACCAGAAAGCAGCAATTTGTCGCAAGCAGTACATTCTTTTAAAAACCAATGGCAGGCAACAAAGAAGAATTTTAACTTAAAAACCGAAAGAACTGCGGATGCTGTAAATCAGGAACAAAAGCAGAGATTGCTGAAAAAGCTCAGCAGGTCTGGCAGCATCTGTGGAGAAAACAAAATCAGAGTTAACGTTTCGGTAACTGAGCTGTGAGGAAGGGTCACCAGCTCTCTATCACTGAAACTGTACCTTTAAAAAATTCCCACTCACGTAGAAACAGACATACTTAGAGGCAAGTCAAGGCAAAATATTAAGGGTGGGAAGGAACAAAAAGTGAGCAATGAAACAAAGTTTTGACAGTTTAGACATTGATGAAGTGTGTTCCTTCTGGTTCCTGTCGTTGCTGTGAGGAGGACACAAGGTTGTAAACACTGATTCTCGTCTTTCATTCACTGGTTGAGCATTTGTCCCTTCTGTTTCTCTGAAGAGGATTTTCCCTCTTTAAGGGAAATTGCAGAGAGAGAGAGAGTAGCTCACTGCTTGGCTTTTTCTCTTCCTTCTCCACTCCCAGGGGGTGGAGGGGGGAGTGGTGAGGGTGAGGGATTTAAGCACTTCCTCTTTCAGATGCTCTTTCCATCTGTTGTATTGCCAAAGAACAAAGCCGCAGCCACTCACCCAGGAACTAATCAAGAGTCCTCCTGAACGCGCACAACAACCACTTTGGAGTGAGAAACCAATCAGAAATCTGTCACTAGACAAAACCTGGCCTGCACACACCCCCAGGGAACTGAGGTGTCTGACATCCTCCTCCACTGCTTCAATAAGTCTGAAGTAGCCTCGGGAGGATGAGAATAGCCACGTTTCTGTTCAAAACAAAAGCGTCTTGTTGAGTAAACAATAGAAAGATGTGAGGAGCACACTAGCCCCAGGCTCATCTGCATACATTACACATCTCTGGAGCAGGTCGAACTTAAATCCAGGCCTCCCAGACCAGTGGTAGGGACACTACTGCTGTGCCACAAGAGGGCAAATGAACATCTTTTTCACTTTGACCAAATCATGATGATGTCATCACAGTAGAGGTGGTGCTTACTGCACTCAATCATGTATTAACCCTTTCAGACACTTAACCCTTACAACACTGGCATGTAACACACCTGGGAAATCTCCTTGGGAAGTTTTGTTAAAGTTGCCATCTCAACGGCAACTAGGGATGAGCAATAAGTGCCAAATCAGCCAGCGATGCCCATATGCCATGAATGAATTTTTAAAATACAGTGCTATACAAATGCAAGTTCTTGTTGGGTTCCCCTTCTTAGATCTGGGTGGGCAGTGATAATCACTTCAGGGGTTTGCTCGCTACAGTGCCACTGTCTGCCAGCCAGTTCCCATGTTAACCTGTTATGGTGGGCATCTGGGAGGGCTTCCTCGCAGATCACATAGGATCCTGCTTTAAACATGCAGGCATGCAATTTTAACCAGAGACTGGTACGGGAAACAAGAGAATCCAGAAAACCCTTCTCCAACTCGTCAGCAACAATTTGCATTTGTATAGTACGTTTAATGT
The DNA here is from genome assembly GCF_021869965.1 of Rhincodon typus. Taxonomy (NCBI): domain Eukaryota; kingdom Metazoa; phylum Chordata; class Chondrichthyes; order Orectolobiformes; family Rhincodontidae; genus Rhincodon; species Rhincodon typus. The sequence continues at coordinate 18,445,034 of NC_063344.1, read as the reverse complement.
GGTAAAGCTTCCCAAGGTGTTTCATAAGAATATTATCAAATGTTGTTTGATACTTAGTAGTTATACACAGAGATATTAGGACAGGTGACAAAAAAACAGGCATGATCCCTGGTTTCACATTCCTGATGACTGCAACAATTTTGCTGTGGTCAGGAACTGATCTGGTTTACCTTTGAAGGGTTGCTGAGAACTGGTTTTATAGACCACCGTCTCTCTGGGAACAGAAAAGTCTCGTGACCTCTAACCCGGTTCAAGCACATGAGCTCTCGTCCTCCCCGACTTGCTGAAATAATGATTTTTTCCCCAGCTACTCCGTCTGACTCGATAACAGAGTCTGGAAAAGAACAGAAACAGCCTTGTGACACTCAAATGGAGAATGTGTGAGAGTCAGTTTATAAATACTTGTCAGCACTCATTATTCTCTACCCAATTGCACACAGCTCCTAATGTAATACACCTCTTAATCACAATGCACTGCAGAGTAAAAGCTCTTTATTGAGAAATGCCAAAACTAAGTAGTTAGAATGTTCAATTCATTGAAGAGCAAAGTAAATGAAGATTTTTTGCCCCCATTTTCATTATACATTGAAGAGTTTCCAGGAACATAAGAAAGACTATTGATGGCTTATTTTAAGCCTTTCCTTTCCACCTTGCCACTTTCAATGCTTCACAAAAATTCTCAAGGCTGATCCAACTTGGATTATCAGCCAGACTTCCATTACATCAGGACCACACAAAATGTTTCTTGACCAGAAATACTGATTGAAGTGTAGTCACTGGTCAGGTATAAGATGCGCAGCAGTTAATTTATGTACAGCAGACTATTAGGATCCCAGCTGATGTTATTATTGGATAACTCAGCTCCCAGACTGAAACCTGGCCTGATAGTTTGATTTGTTTTGATTTTGACAAAGTGGTCACTTGCTGAAACATAGCACACAATACTGCACAACACTAAACAAAAGAAATAAAGATGAAATAGAATCAACCAAGCCATATGCTTAGAACACAACGTAAAAGATTTTTAAACACACAGTAAAGGTAAAATTCCACTAATCCCAAATCACTCCTTTATTAATGAAAAAGAAACAAAACAGGTTTTGTACAGTACCCAAAACACATGCCTGTTACAGTATCCAAAACGCCACCTATACAATACTCACACCAGAGTATCTAACACCTCGATAAGTTTAAGTCACTTGTGACTTCAGTTTTTAGACTGAAATTGCAGATAGCTTCTTCCTGAAGCTATTGTAAATTTGAGCTCCAATGTACTCGGTTTTAAGTAATCTCATCAGTGTTTTATCCGAACACTTCTGGTTCGAGACAAAAACTGGACTCTTTGCTCTAACGTAGTTATAATTCTCTATCAGTTCTTTCCTTTTCAGGAGCACTGATCTACACAACCATCCTACTCCAACGTTTTATTTGCTCAAATCCCCCCTCTCTAAACTGTTGGTGTTTCGCTAAGGCTTAAAAAATTAGGCTCCAGAACAAATAAACCTTGAGGTCCCATTATACATCTTACTGGGTTGCAAAGCAATCTAAATTAAGCAAAAGTCCATTCGTAGTGCGTAAAACCCATTCACTCTAAATCTGAACCTCAAAACTATTTTTAAAAGAAATCACCGTAATTACAGAAATACTTACAAATTACAGTAAATATTTTATTATCTGACACCTATGGGACCAGGAGTGTGGCATTTGATCAAATATTTTGGTTGATCATGAGGTCCACATAATCAGTGCAAAAACACACACTTAGTAAAAGAAACGAAACGCAGCGGGTATACACATCTCTGTTATACCTTATTTACAGCAGAAATCACTTGAATAATAGTGCAACTTTTCCCTAAATAAAAATGACCACAGAGTGCCTTCTCATTCACAAATTCCAGGGAGATGGAATCTGACCCATTTAAGAACTGTGTGAGTGACCTGCTGGATCCTGGGGTCAAACACAACAGCGGGTCAGAGAACATGAATGGTTCCTTGTGAGGCAGCAAGCAGCAAGTGGGATCTGGTGGGATCAGTCCCTGTTTAACAGGTCGAGGTAGTGCTTGGTGTTGGGGGTCTGCCTCCCAGTAGAAATGGGAAAGCGTGGGGATCCCAGGGTGAGGGATCACCAAGGCTTGCTTGTGATCCGAAAATGGGAATGATGCCCGTCTCTGTTTGGATTTAGAATCCTCTTTGTTAATGGGCACGCCCAGCCAAACTCACCATCTCCTATTAGTGGCATACGTAGAATTTACACCAGAGAAAACAAGCTTTGTGTTCCCTTCAAAACAGACGATGAAGGAGTGACTGAATCCAGGCTTTGAGCCGAGTCAAGAAGTTTACTGGATTGGCACAGAGAAAATAGCTTTGCTGGAGAAGGGTGTTGAGGGGAAAACAGAGCAAAGGGTCATAAGCTTAAAAGTACAGCCAGGCCATTCAGAGGGCTGTCAGGAGGCAATTCTTCACACAAGGTCGGAAGAGATTTGAAACTCCCCCAGAGATTTGTAAGTACTGGGGATCCTTTGGAAAGTTTTAAATTGAGATTTTTGTCAGGCAACGTTGTTCAGAGTTACAGAGCAAAGCATGCATGGAACTGATCGAATGGGATGGGTGAAACAGGCCTCAAGGGGCTGAATGGCCTCTTCTTAGAGAAGGGAGGAATAGAAACTTTTGTTGGGGAGTGGGATGTAGTGGAGAGGAAGGGACATAGGTGGTACAGTGTGTGTGGGAAAATGAAAGCTCTGTCTGAAAGTAAACACCAAAGTTCCAGATGAGTTGAGTTGATTGTTCTCTGCAGGGCCGCCATCGGATGGGAACTCGATGGTGACGGAGTATACGTTGGAGATAAGTCAAGGAGAGCTAGCACCTTCGGAGGTTTACTGTGGTCCTGATCTGGAATGTACTGTCAGCAGCCTCCTGCCTGGGACCACCTATCAGTTCAGGGTACGAGCTGCTAATGAAGCAGGGGTGAGTTTCTGTGATTGCACCTTTATGTATTTGACTTTAAGCTGAGCTTCCATACCCGCCCCCCCAGTTCCTCCAGCACCAAGACCACTTACCTTTATGTTTATTATATCAGCCATCTCCTACAGTGTCTCAATCTATTTGTAACTCTCACTCATTGTCACCCTGAAGCTTGTCTATTCCAACACTCTCCTGGCGAGCGCGGCCAACTTCCACTGGAATTGCTCCAACAACTTGCTGTTCCTCTCCTCACCTGTACATCCATCAGTGCTCTACTCCCTGAATCGCATTGACTCCTAATCTGGAAAAGCTTCAACAACTTAAATTCTCATCGCCGTTTCCAAATCCCTTCATGGCCTCACTCCTCCCGATCTTGGGAATCTCCTGCAGCCCCACAACCCTCTAAGATCCCTGCAATCCTGCAATTCTGGCCTCTGGAACATGCCTAATTGTAACCTGTCTGCCATTCAGCTCCTAATCCCTGGAATTCCCTCCCAGAACCTCTCTGCTTCTCACTGTCTTTGTGATGCTCCATAAATCATAGCAGCCAAAGTTGATAGATAGGGAGCAACTGGGATCCCACAGAAGGGTGGTATAGGCTCGAGGGACAGAATGGCCTCATTGTGATCCTGTGGTTGGTGATTTATCTGAATATCTCTCTGATATATGCCTGATAACATGTTGCTATGTTAAAGGTGCTATATAAATGCAAATTACTGTTGTTTGAGGAAGGAACTGGGAATAATTTAAATTCTGCAGAAAATCCACTCCAGTCACTCAGTGTGAGTCACTGCCAGTGCAGACTCATTCTGTTTTATTGACAGTGTTACTGAATCGTGCTAAACCCAAACCCTACGAGTGGCAGGGGTCTGGTCAGTGACCCCAGGGGATCACAACCGGTGACTTTATCTCTCCCTCACTATTCCTAAACAGTACGTTCTGGTCCTGATAACGACCCGGACTTTGTGGGTTAGTGGGTGCAGTCACAGTTTCAAAGTGCATCTTGTTGCCACAGCAAGTTGTGATCTGGAATGGGCTGCCTGTAGCAGGGGGGAGGGGGTGGAAACAGTGTGGGTGATAACTCACTGGTGAGAATTGTTTAAAGTCTTGAAAGGGAAATTCCTGCGGGGCTGTGGAGGAGAGGGAACAAATCGAAGATCTGGGGCAGGTACGATGGGCTGAATGGCCACCTCCTATGCTGCTAAATTAGTGACATGTGTCACAACAATTGACAGGTTCATGGGCACCATGTTAGTGTCACCCAATCCATCTTTGCCCCCCACCTCTGCTGGTCTCCAACCCCTTTCCAATCTTGGCGATGCCCTAGGACAAAGACCATGGTCTATCACACTCTTAGACCCTGCCCACCCAAACTTATGTCTCACACCATATTGGAGGGTGGGCTCAACTGCCAACAAAATGCGAATGGGTCCAGAATCACGTAGGAGCCCAGACCGTATGATGATGCCAATCTTCCTCCCCATGGTCACTTCCACTGGCCCCGCCTTCTCAGTTCCAACATTTTTACAACCGTCGTCAAATTCCCAAAAGCAGCATATAGTAGGATTTTAAACTCCCATTTTCCAGAATTTTTAGCCCAGCAACTTTCAAAACTGAATGATGTCCCAAAGCACTTTCCACCCAATGAGGACCCTGATCCATTACCATTCCTTGCAGAGCTAGTAAGAACTGCCGATGCTGGAGAATCAGAGATAATGCAGTGTGGAGCTGGATGAACACAGCAGGCCAGGCAGCATCAGAGGAGCAGGAAGGCTGATGTTTTGGCTTGGGACCCTTCTTCAGAAAATCCATTTTCTTGCATTAGGTGCAGCGTACTTAGGATTGGTTGGGGGATGTGAAAGGGGACACATTAATTGATTAACGGCTTTCTTGCTTAATAGCTGATGTTTTGTTTTTTTCTCAATGACAGTACGGCCCTTACTCTGAAGCGATAGATCTCACAACAGCAACAGGACCCCCAGTTCAGTGTAAAGCACCTGCACTTTCCTGCTTGTCGACCACAAGTGTACATGTGAGCTGGGAGGTAAGTCATAACTAAACACAGATGTCTGTGTGACATGAGGGGACAGCCTGAGGGCCAGAGGGACTGGCCCCACATTCACAAAACTTTCAGAAAGACACTGGGAGAGCACACAATTAAATAAAACACACATCTCACAATGTCCAAAACTAAATTCAAACCTAATTCACATTGCTGCTGACAGGAAGTGAGTTCAGGTTTACTTTGTCCCAGTCCTGGGAATGTTTGATAGGGACATTGTAGTGGAAGCTTTACTCAGTATCTAACCCTGTGTAGTGCCTGTCCTGGGAGTGTTTGATCGTGACAGTGTAGATGAAGCTTTACTTTCAGTTTAAAAATGTAGGGGAAGATTTAATCCTGTACTTTACCTGCCCTGGGAGTGTTTGTGGGGGACAGCATAGAGAGAGCTTTACTCCGTATCTAAGCCTGGGATGTCCCAGTCCTGGGAATGTTTGATGGGGACATTGTTGAGGAAGCTTTACTCTGTATCAAACCCTGCACTGTACCTGTCCTGGGAGTGTTTGATGGGGTCAGTGTAGAAGGAGCTTTACTCTATATCTAATACTGTGCTGTTCCTCTCCTGGGAATGTTTGATGGGGACAGTGTGAATGAAGCTTTACTCTGTATCAAACCCTGCGCTGTACCTGTCCTGGGAGTGTTTGATGTGCACAGTGTAGACCCCTCTCTTGTGTGGATGATTGTTTAAATTCACAAGGAAATGTGGTGTATAATTCCAGCTCGGAGAGGAGTATAACGGTGAGTCCTTGAGGAAAGAGGAATCTGTGCTGTAATTAGTTTGAGGCCTCATCTGTTGGGTTTGGCGGAAAGCATCGATTGGTGTGGGCGAGCTGAGCTGTGTGTCCATGTTCACCAGCTTTTCCTCAAGTTGTTGGTGTGGAGATCGATGTTGTCATGACAATGAGCCTGCAGGACAGCAGCCAGCAAGAAATGTCCTTGCAATTGGTTTGTTCTCTCTGACCTCATCTTTTCTACCACTTGCAGCTTTTGAGAGCAAGGCTTTTAGTTTTGATCGCTTTCACGTTTGTGAGTGAAATTTTACTGCAGGCCGTTTCCTGAGGGCTCAGCGGAGGTTTGTGGCCCCTTTCTCTTGAAGACACAACTGCTCAGCAACTGAACCAAGGCCCTCCAACCCCAACACTGCCCTCCAAACTGGGCTGCAAGGGGATCCATTCGAGGAGATGGTGAAAGCAGGCCAGCAGGGTCTGTTCTTTCCCAGCTCTCTGGCCCAACCTCAACTTTCTTTCTCGCATCATCTCCCTAGTTCCCAGCACTACTTCCCAGTGTGGATGTGAGCCCAGCTGGCTTTCCCATTCCGCTCTGCTTTTGGGAATTTTGGGCCATCAGTGAAAAAGCAGAATTAGGCCATTCGGCCCTTTGAGTCTGCTCTATCATTCAGTCACAGCTAATAAGTTTCTCAACCCCATTCAATAGAATAGAATCCCTACAGTGTGGAAGCAAGCCATTCGGCCCAAACAAGTCCACACCGACCCACTGAAGAGCATCCCACCTAGACCCGCCCCTACTCTATCCCTAAAACCCAGCATTCCCTATGGCTAATCAACCTAGCTGACACATCCCTGGGCACCATTCGGCAATTTAGCACGGCCAATCCACCTAACATGCATATCTTTGAGCTGCAGGAGGAAACCCAGGTAAACACGGGGAGAATGTGCAAACTCCACACAGACAGTCACCTGATGCTGGGATTATACCTGGTCCCTGGCGCTGTGAGGTAGCAGTGCTAACCACTGAGCCACTGTGGCACCCATTCTCCTATCAACTCCCCATAATGCTCAATCACTTTACATGCACATTCACTCACTCATACCATCACGCACACTCACTCACATCATCTCACACTCACTCACACCCTCACACACATATACACTCACACTGTCACACACACACTCACTCACACTGTCGCACACACACACACTCACTCACACTGTCTCACACACACACACACACACACACAGTCACACACACACACTCACTCACACCGTCACACACACACACTCACATTGTCACACACACACACTCACTCACACTGTCTCACACACACGCCGACACACACGTGGACACTCACACCATCACACACACACTCACTCACACTATCACATACACACTCAGTCACACCATCTCATACTCACACACCCTCACACACTCACTCACACCATCACACGCACTCACTCACATCGTCTCACACTTACTCACACCATCACAAACACACTCACTCACACTGTCACATACACACTCACTCACACCTTTGCACATACGCACACACTCACATCATCATATACACACACTAACTCACACCATCACACACACAATCACTTACTCATTCACACACTCACT
>NC_063344.1:18434910-18437646 GCF_021869965.1 Rhincodon typus | reverse complement strand
ACACTCACTCACACCATCACACACACAATCACTTACTCATTCACACATTCGCTCACACCGTCACACGTGCATACTCACTCACACCATCATGCACACACACACACTCACCATCTCACACACACACACATCTCACACACACACTTACTCACACCATCACACACACACACTCACTCCCACCATCTCTCACACACACACACACACACACACACACATATCTCACACACACACTTACTCACACTGTCTCTCACACACATACACACTCACTCCCACCATCTCACACACACTCACACATGCCATCACACACACACTCACTCACACCATCACACACACACACTCACCCACACCGTCACAGACACACACACTCACACCGTCACACTCACACTGTCATAAACATTCTCACACTATGACACACAAATGCTCACACTGTCACACCCAGGTAAGGGAGAGAGAGGACATTAACATCATTAGGTACATTCCCAGCAACTTTAAAATTTTTGAATTTTAAGAATAGCCACAGCTGCTGGGCATTTACCTGGTGGGATTTGGGATTGGGGGGATGCGGGTGGGGGGTGTTTGGCCGAAGGGGAGTGCGCTCAACATGGTGCCCTCGGTGTTGCACTGTGTGCCTGCTCCATCCCATCTGCCCTTTCCCAACGCCCTTGTTCAGACAGAAACCCCACTGGAGAGCTCTAGCTGCGTCTATTTCTCTGAATCACAACATGACTAAAGCTGGTTGGGTGTTGCAGATGAGAAGAAAGAATGTTGGAAACAGCAACATGTTAATTAACCAGGAGATGAAAAAAGACAGGTTATTCTTTTAGATGTGAATAGCTCTCTTGTCGCAACTCGCCACTGCCTTTCACAGCACATGAAATAGAACAAGCATTAACATCTATCAGCTCTCTCTCACTTGGAAATGTGTTCGCTTCATCTCACCCTCTCTGTGTGTGACCTTTTCACTATTTTACTGCTGTGTCCAATGAAACTTCATATTGCACTTAGATTTAAAATAGATACATTCATTAGCGTGTAATGCAAAACTCTGGGATAAAACATTTATTGTGAAGGATAATTTAACTAATGCACAAGATGTGAGTAAATTAGCTCTCCTCAGTGCTCTGCCTGGTTTTAAAAGCTCAGGTATTGTGGATAATATTAGAAACGATTCAAGCAACCTTTCAGCCACAGCAGCAGGAAGTGTGCAAACTGTTTTAGAAAAATCTAACAGTTTGTCTCTCGTACGATCAGCAAGTATTCATGGCTTTTAGAGCTTCTTGTTACTGTCAGGAGGAATTCATAGAATGATGCAGAAAGGACAGTGAAAGGTCTTTCTGTGTGAGTGTAGTGCTGTAACACAACTCTCCACTAACTGTAATTCATCTCTGCCTACCCTGTACGCCCTCCTGTCTTTATCGAGCCTGCCCTGAAGTATACCTATGCTAATACTCACTTGCTAGTACCTGGATGCTATTCATAGTCCGGAGCTTAAATATTGCTGAACAGAGACATGCTGTCAAAAGTTTTCTCTCCTTGAGCCCATCAGGACAGATGATGAATGTTAAATTTCAGAGGGAACAATATTTTACACCGCATGAGCAAAAGGTGCTGATTGGTCGCCCAGGAGGATCCAATTGGTCAGGGTGTTGCCATGGAAAATACTCCAGGGAGCAGTTACCGTAAAGCTTTTGTTTTAATAGAAAAGTGGCAACACCTAGATAAACCCCATTTTCCTTCAGAGGATTGGAGCCTACCTATGAACACTGTTCCTGGGTACATTCCCCAGATAGAGACAACTTGTCTTTCGTATTCTTGTTGTTTTTGAAAACAGGAGCCCTGCTGCACCTCAAAATCCTCACCCACCATCCACTCCTCCTGTGGCCCTCATGCCCTCTGTTTCAATCTCAGAGACCCCCCATTCCCCTTTCCCTCATGCCATCAATTACATCTCCATGGTTACTCACCCAGTGTGCACCACGTGGAAATGAGAAAATCTTAATCAGCACTCTCTCGTACAGTTGATAATGAAGAAGGATGCACTCCAGAAACCCATTCAGAGATTTTAAAACTCCAAAAGTGCTCAATCTCATCCAGAAAACTTCTATTAAGAGTCCCTGTACTCTCTATTGCACTGTTTACTAACTAGTGATTGGCTTGTCGTTGGTTATGAAGCATTGTGGGCCATCCTGAGGTTGTTCCATCATTACAAGTTGTTGCAGATTTTACATTCTTGTCTCGAATGGCTCTCAATGAGGTCTGCTTGTGGTTACAGAGCCCTGAGAATTATGGTGCTGACATATCAGAATACAGACTGGAATGGGGCGAAACGGAAGAGTCCATGGACCTTGTTTACTGTGGAATGGAGACAGCCTTCGAGATCAATGACCTCAAACCAGCAACACACTACTGCTGCCGACTGCAGGTAAGGGTGATGGCACCAGGAACACAGCTCCTGCCATCGGCCAACACCTCACTGGGCTGCAAGGCTGCCCCTATGCTCCCATGCAGCTGTAATGCATGTAATGAGCTACAGCATTCTTCATTACACCCTCTGAAATTAATGGTCTTTTTTTAGAGGAGATGTTAAACAAAGGCCCGATCACAGCCAACAAAGTGCTTTTTGAAGTGTAGTCATTGTTGTCATGTAGGAACTGTAGTACTGGTGGGGACAGGTCTGTTACTGTATAACACTGGGTACAGTACAGGTGGGGATAGGTCTGTCACTGTATAACACTGGGG
>NC_063344.1:18424246-18434900 GCF_021869965.1 Rhincodon typus | reverse complement strand
ACTGGGGTACAGTACAGGTGGGGATAGGTCTGTCACTGTATAACACTAGGGTACAGTACAGGTGGGGATAGGTCTGTCACTGTATAACACTGGGGTACAGTACTGGTGGGGACAGGTCTGTCACTGTATAACAGTGGGGTACAGTACTGGTGGGGATAGGTCTGTCACTGTATAACACTGGTGTACAGTACTGGTGGGGATAGGTCTGTCACTGTATAACACTGGGGTACAGTACTGGTGGGGACAGGTCTGTCACTGTATAACAGTGGGGTACAGTACAGGTGGGGATAGGTCTGTCACTGTATAACACTGGGGTACAGTACTGGTGGGGATAGGTCTGTCACTGTATAACACTGGGGTACAGTACTAGGAGGGACAGGTCTGTCACTGTATAACACTGGGGTACAGTACTGGTGGGGACAGGCCTGTTATTGGATAACACTGGGGTACAGTACAGGTGAGGACAGATCTGTCACTGTATAGCGCTGGGATACAGAACTGGTGGGGACAGGTCTGTTACTGTATAACACTGGGATACAGTGCAGGTGGGGACAAGTCTGTCTCTGTATAACACTGGGGTACAGTGCAGGTGGGGACAGTTCTGTCTCTGTATAAAACTGGGGTACAGTACTGGTGGGGACAGGTCTGTTACTGTATAACACTGGGGTACAGTACAAATGGGGACAGGTCTGTCACTGTATAACACTGGGGTACAGTACTGGTGGGGACAGGTCTGTCGCTGTATAACACTGGGGTACATTACAAGTGAGGACAGGTCTGTAACTGTATAACACTGGGGTACAGTGCTGTGGGGCACAGGTCTGTTATTGTATAACACTGGGGTACAGTACTGGTGGGGACAGGTCTGTTACTGTATAACACTGGGGCACAGTACAAGTGGGGACAAGTCTGTTACTGTATAACACTGGGGTACAGTACGAGTGGGGACAGGTCTGTTACTGTATAACACTGGGGTACAGTACAAGTGGGGACAGGTCTGTCGCTGTATAGCACAGGGGCACTGTACTGGTGGGGACAGGTCTGTCACTGTATAACACAGGGGCACTGTACTGGTGGGGGACAGGTTTGTCTTTGAAGTCACCTCAGTTTCTAGTTTCATCATGTGTTTATTTGTCCCACAAATCATATTAAAATGTAATTGTGATTGGCTGTGAAAGGCAGTGTTGTCTCTGTTGGCTGCACTGCAGTCATCAGCAGGCACCAGCTGGTAACTGATGGCTGTTAGGCTGCAATGAATTGATGCGGTGAATACATCTCCATTACACATAATGAATGAGTTCATCAAACCAGTTAGTGAGTGATACTGATGTATGACAAGCAGGCCAGGGTACAATTTGAAATGTCCTATGAACTTCTATTTTCAAACTTAACACGTACATAAATAAAAATAGGCAATGTTTTGTCGTTGCAGTCACTAATTTAGTTTCCTATTCATGCTCCTGATGTGAAGGTAATATAATTTCATTCTGAAAGCAATTGTGTCAATTTGGCAGCAGCGATTTAAATTGTAGGGTGCCTGGGTGCACACAGCTGCCCCATCCACTAAACTCACCTTGCTGCAGCTTGCATTCAGTTCGGTTCAACTCTTTGCTCTTTCATACTTCCAGTTTTCTAAAAAAATGCAGGTGCAAGAGGAGGCCATTCTCCCCCTCAAGAGTGTTCTGTACATGATGTGCTCCTCAGCACTGTCTGACCATCTTTGTCCCATACCCTTCACCTCACAAACGTGATGATAGCTTGTCAGACATGTTTTGGCCATTTTGAACAAATGGTAGCTGCACTTCCCAATCATTAATCAAAGCTCTTGGCCTTCAAGGAGCGCGACAGAGTGTCTTTGTAGCACTTTCTGTGTTCTCTCTGGAACACTGGCTGTTTGAGAGTCGAGAATGAGGAGGCACAGTGACAACTGAAAATTGTCAGGAAAGTAAATCTACCATCCTTCCCTGGTCTGGCTTATATGTGACTCCATCTGAGGGGTGGGAAATGAATGTTGGCCTAGCCAGCAACCCCCACATCCTGTGAACAAATTATAAAAAACAAGGAAAGGAAGTTGTGAACAACGATCCCATGACCTCATGGGACACCCTGCTCTCATGTGTCGAGAAATCCTCAGGCCAGGAATTCTGCCCATTCAGTCACATGAGGACCCCTGGCACAAACCCTGAGTGGACGCCATCTTTGAATTGAGGGATAGTTGATAAAACTCTCACCCCTCCTTGGCCAATAAAAATCTGGTGGTCTCCATCTTATACATTCCAGCTGCCTCATCCATAGTGTTTCAAGAGAGTTAGTTCCAGATTTCCACTGCCCTCTGCTTCCTCATCCCACGCTCCGTGTCCTCGCTGTTATTTTTGGATTGTGCCCCACTTGTTTTGCATTTCTTCACATTGTGGATTTTGTTTCTTTGTCTCTATCTGGTCCCGTCATCATTTTAAACACCACTTCTCAGTCTTCTATCCTCAAAAGGAGTGCAAGTGTCATCAGTGCAACCCAACATTGGAATATAACCATTGAAGCTCCAATAACATTCTGGTGAATCTCCTCAGCAGCCTCTCCAAAGCTCCCATCTCCTTCCTGACATGTAGTGACCAGAACTGAACTCTGTTACTTGTGACAGGGTTAATCAGAACTTTCCTTAGCCTGTAACATCACTTCCAGCCATTTCTATTCCAGACCTCAGAAGATAAAACATTCCATTAACCTTTTTGGCTTGTTGTTTGTATCTGTGCACCAGCTTCTGAGATTCTAGCTGATCTCCCACATCTCTTCCCTCCTCCATATCCTCATTTCTCACCATTAATAAAATCTGTCTTTCCCTTACCTGAAGTGACTGACCCCATACCTCACTGTGCTGAAGTCAATCCACCACATATTTGCCCATTTACTTTATCTTTTATGATACAATAGCCATTCAGCCATCATGTCCATCCTATCTCTTTCAAAGAACCATTAGATTAATCTCACTCCCCTTCTCTTCCCCGGAGATAAAGCCGACCACTTGATTGACACCCCACCTTCAACATTCACTCCCTCCACCATTGACCTTCAGTACCAACAGTATGTATTATCTACAATATGCACTGCAGAAATTCAACAAGGCTCCTCAGACAGTCCTTTCTAAACCCATAACCACTGCCATCTAGAAGGACAAGAGCAGCAGATACAAGAGACCACCACCTCCAAGTCCCTCTCCAAGCTTCTCAACATCCTGACTTGGAAATATATTGCTGTTCCTTTAGGTCACTGGGTCAAAATCCTGGAATTCCCTCCCTAACTGCAATGTGAGCCCGACACCACAATGACTCCAGCGATTCAAGAAGCCAGCTCAAGGGCAACCAGGTCTGGAGTGTAAATACTGGGCTGGCTATTGTTGCTCATATTCCCTGAATTGAATAAAAAGAAATCCAATTCCAGTTTAAAGCTATTGTTGGAATCATCTTCTACCCATTCCCCCCCTTCACTCCCTTGCTGTGTCATAAAAAGGTGTTCTATTCATGTAAGTTGTTTTAAAATTGTAGAATTTTTATAGGAAAGGAAGAGGCCGTTCGACCCATTGTCTCTTTACTGAATCCAGCAAGAGCCACCCATTAGTTCCATTCTCCAGCCCTACCTCCATAGCCCTCTAAATGTATCACTTTCAAACGTATATTCTGCTCTCTTTTGAAACCTCCTATGGAATCCACCTCCAACAGGGAGCACATTCCAAATAAAGAAGTTTCTCCTCATTTCACTTCTAGGCTTCTTGCTGACAACCTTGAAATTGTGACCCCCTTGTTACTGACATACCTACCAGTGGAAACAGAATATCCTCCTTTACCCTGTTCATAATTTTGAACACCTGAATAAAGTCACCTCTTAATCTTCTGTGCTCCAAGGGGAAGAATGTTACTTTCTCCAGTGAGTCCTGTACCCTGGATATTTGTCTCTGATTATGATGCCCCCTGTGGTCAAACAGCCTACAGCCACTCAGCAACATAGCTCACAAATGTAAGTCGTGTTTTGAGTTAAGCATCCCTGGAGACTGGAACTGCACATCAATGGAAGCAAATTTTCAATGAGCCTTGCTCCGGCAAAACCAGGCAGTTTGCATCATACAGTGCCTTTCACAAATTCAGGATGTTCCAGTTAAGACAATTTGAAGCATAACCACTGTTTTAGTGAAGGAAACGGGGCAGCCAGTTTGCAAGTGGCACTATCCCACAAGCAGCAATGTGCCAATGACCGAACTGTCGAGATTTTCCAGCCGCATTGGCTGAGAGATTGGGACAGTTCCCACGATTGTCCTCAAAGTGGTACCAAGGGATCCTTCTTACACCTGCACAGGGGGTCTTCGGTTTCCAAGAGAAAACGCCTCTGGCAGTGCAGCACTCCACCGGCTCTGCACTCGGACGGACAGCCCAGGGACCCTCCAGTCTTGGGAGCAGGACTCCAACCTACAGCCGGAGTGCGCTCTATTGGGAGACAATGTTGAAATCAGAGGGCGAGCTGAGGAGAGCCAGGTGCTGCTGGAACAGATGAAGAATGAGACGTCAAATTTGAAAGAAAGTTACAAAGTCAGTTATAAACCTAGCACTGGGAATTTGGATGGTCACTTAAATTAATAGTGAGAATTAGAGTGTTATTTTGTTCAGGTGCATGAACATTACAATCCCTCAGGGCTGAATCAGTGTTCCTGACATTATTCAAACCAGTAATGAGCAAGTCCTGCTGACAGTCGCTGTAATTATTCTTTCACATTATCTCACTCTCATATTCACCTGTAATTCTTATATCATATTAGTAGAAATGATGCTTTTAGAAACTTCAAGTGAGGAGCTGATGACTCATGTTGTTAAACTCTGGAAATTTCACTGTAGGACTTTCTTTTTAATAACACAGGCAAGAGCAGTAGCCAAAGGAGAAAGTCCTTTTTCTCTTATAAATCACCCGTCCAACTTCTCAACACAAACTGGTGTTCTTATAATACCTTTAACATAAGTCCTGTGATGTGCCACCAGGGAAGTTATACAAGGCCTAGGTGAGACCATAACTACAGCATTGCCTGCAGATTTGTCCTCCCTTCCTAAAGAAGGGTATACTTACTGTAGAGGGAGTGCAGGGGAGCTTTACTACGCTGATACCCAGGACTTCCTAGAAGTCTGGTTGTCCACTCAGAAAGCCACCAATAAACACATAGAGCTAGACCCCATAAACACTCCATTGCGAAGGAAAACCAGAGTGAGGTAATCCAGCTCAACGGACCCCAGAGTTTAAATAACAGGTGGGAAAACCCAATAGCACTTCAACGGAGGCTGACTGATGATGTTACCCAATACGGTAATGAAACGTCTGCGGAACAACGAACCAGCTCGGCGAGCCAACAAACCACAACATTTGGTCGATTGAGTCCACACCGACCATCCAAGAGGATCCCACCCAGACCCACTCCCCCTCCCCTATCCCTATAACCCTGCATTTCCCATGGCTAACCCCCCTAGCCTGCACACTGGGCACGATGGTCATTTTAGCATGGCCAATGCACCCAACCTGCACATCTTTGGGTTTGACTGGGCCTGTGTTCACTTCAGCTGAGATGTATCTGATTGAAACGTAGAAAATTCTCACAGGGCTGGTCAGATTCCTGTTGTCCTCACTCTCGAGCAGCTGAAGGTTAGCACTGGCCCTGGTGACTTGGCCAAGTCTATATGAGGAGTCATCCTGAGTTCATTGCTGCAATCGGTTCGATGTCTGATTATGAGAGAAAATAAATTAAACTGTCTGTGAGCTAGAGGCAGTAAAACAAAAGCAATCACATTTGTATTACACTTAAAGAAATGAGTTTAAGACATGGGCCATTTTCTCCCGTGGAACCACATTAATGTCTCCTCCCATAAGTAATTACTTCAGGACAAACTATTTAAGTGTTTGGACAGGTTACAGCATTTGGCAGGAGAGCTAGTGGCTGGAGATTCGGGGAATCCAATTAAGCCCAGAACATGCGTGCAGAGAGAGAAAAAAAAACTTGCATTTCATTAGCACCTGTCACCAACTCAGGCAGACCAAAATACCCAGTATCCAATCAAGAATGTTTTCTTGTGGTATCTTATTAAACACAGCAGGCAGCTAGTGCACAGCAAGTTCCAGTTAACAGCAATGAGATGAACAACTTGGTCATCTATTTCAATGTTGTTGATTGAGGGACACATATTGGCCTTTGAGGTCCTAACAGCTAAGTTGGTCTGTTTGAATTGATGCGCACACATATCAGGAATCAGGCTGTGCCTTGACGTGGACAGAATAGGCTGAGAGTATGGGATGGGGGATTGCCCTTGAAAAGATGCTCTTTGTCAGCTTTACAATGAGAAGGTATCTGTCCTTTGCTATTGCTCACTAGGCCAAGATTGAAGAGATGGTGTTAAGTGCAGAGGATAGAATTGCCAAATCCGATTGGAAGGATCCCTGGATGTTTCATCCAATGGCCTGCCCCAAATCGAGGGGATGGCTTCCTGGCTCCTGGACTCCTCTTGTTTCTCACCCCCCACTACTGAACCCTCTTTCCTTCTCACTGCAAGGTTTGCACCTTCTGCTGCAGCCTCTCCTGTGAAGCTCCGTTTAAAGTCTTGCATACAGTCTGGTGGAGTACAGTATAGTGGCACCCAGTGTTTGGAACCGTACATTGTCGAATGAGCACGCAGGCATAGTTGCCTGCAGCTGTTGGCGTCAGTGAGCACTACCTTATCATATGTTATAGCAGTGACTACAAACTATTGGCTGTAAATTGCAGTGTCAATGTGTGTAGCACCAAAAGGAACCGCAGATATGCAAAATCATTTCTGAAAACCTTCCACTTCATCTTTGTCTTCAAATGATAAAGGTGAAGAATGCAATGTTTCACAAGAGCATTGCTGCACTTATGTAGTTGATTGGGGAAATGGGGACTGTTTCCTTTAGACCAGAGATGACAAAGAGGAGATTTCATCGAGGTCTTCAAATCTCAAAGGGTCTGCATAGAGTGGGCAGGGGCAAACTGTTCCCATTGGTGGAAGGATCAAGAATCAGTGGATTTGGATCAGTGGTAACTAGTAAAAGCAGCGCCAGAAAGATGAATAAAATCTTTTTCATGTAGCAAGTGGTTAGGATCCGGAGTGTGTCATGGAGAAAGGTTCAGTCAAACTTTCAAGGGAAAAATTGGATTACTATGCAAAAAGGAAGAAGGTAGGCGAAAGGTACACAAAAATTACTCCTTCAGAGTGCAGTATGGGCATGGTGAGCCAGAAGGCCTCCTGTGCTGGAACTGCTCTGTGATTCTGCGAATGACAGACGGTTCAAAGCAGCAGTTTGGAGGGGTCACAACAACAACGATTGCAGCTTCTGTTTCACTTCGGCTATAATTAACACCATCAGTGAGCGGCCATCGTGTCCTCCAACTCTCATTAAAGCTTCAGTCTCCGCTTCATTCTCTTGACGTCAGTACTGGTGCAATGCATGATCTTGCAGTCCGCGCACGGCGGCAAAATAATTATTGTTGATCACACAATAGATTTTCAGTGGATGATAAATCTGGGCAGTGCTCACAGAATTCTGTGTGTATGTGGCCGTCAGTGCCAGATGCAAGAAGAATCTATTTGGTTGCATCATTAACTAAATTAGTATGCAGTAAAATTAGGTGATCATCCTAAAGTTGTTAACCCAAGTTTCATCCTTTTTTTAGCTGAAAGTACGCAGATTGCTTTGATCACTCACCCTGACTAAATCCCCTTCAAGTCTCTTTGCATGCTCCTCATAACTTACATTGCCACCAAGTTTTGTATCATCTGCAAACTTGGGATAATTACAATTTCCACATTCTAACACACTGATCTTTAAAATACCCCACACACGCAGCTTACCAATCGGAGAATGTTCCATTTATTTCTACCCTCTGCTTTCCACCTGGTGACTAATCTGTGATAATATATTAGCCCTACTCCTCTGCAGGTTAATTTTCTTTAATAACCTCCTGTGTGGGACTTTATCATGAAGACTTCTGAAAATCCAAATATGCCACACCCATTGATATTCCCTTATCAACTCTGCTGTAACATCCTCAAAAAACTCTGACAGGTTTGTGAATTATGATATTCCCTTCATAAATGTATGTTGACACTGTCCAATCAGACAATTCTTTTCTAAACATCCCACAATCACAAACTTTATAATAGACTATAGTATTTACCTTACTACTGACATACAAACCATACCAACCTACAAAATAGTAGCAGATATAGACCATTCAGCCCATCGAGCCTGCTCCTCTATTTAATAAGATCATTTCTGAACTGTTTGTGTTTTGAATTCCACATTCCGCCGAACCCCAATAACCCTTGCTTTCCTGCCGAACAACAATCCATCCACCTCCACCTTAAAAGTATTCAATCACCACAATTCCCTCGCCTTCTGAGGCACATAGTTATGTAGTCCTTTGTACAATCCTCTGAGCGGGGGGGGGAGAAAGTCCTCCTCACTTTTGTTATTGAAAGGGTGACCCCTGGTTTTACAACAGTGCCACCTGATTAGAATGTATCTTTTTATTTTCTATCATTGACTGGGGACAAAAATGGACTTTATTTAAAGCCAAGGACTGGGGAAGGAATTGCTGCACTTTTGAAAACAGGTGGCTAGAATTCATTGTGAATAGTGTTTTCACATTTTAAAAAATTCATTCATGACATAAAGGTGTTGCTGGCTGGCTTATCATTTATTGCACATCCCTAACTGCCCTTGAGAAGGTGATGGTGAGCTGTTTTCTTGAACTGCTATAGTCCACATGCTGTAGTCGACCATACAATGCCACTGGGGATGGTAATCCAGGATTGGAGACAGCAACACTGAAGAAACAGAAGCGGAATTTGCTGGAGAAGCTCTGTTCTGAAGAAGGGTCACTGGACTTGAAACACTAACTCTGTTTTCTGTCCACAGATTCTACAATTTCTGGGTTTTTTTTTTCAGATTTTCAGCATCCACAGTTCTTTGTTTTATTTGACACTGAAGGAACAGTTATGTATTTCCAAGTCAGGATATTGAATGGCTTGGAGGGGAGCTTGGTTTTCCAAAGTATCTGCAGCCCTTGACTTTTCAGACAGAAGTGGTTGTGGGTTTGGAAGGTACAATCTATGGTGAATTTCTGCAATGCATCTTGTGTGCTGTACAAACGGCTGCTACTGAGGATCAGTGGAGAAGGGAATGAATATTTGTGGATCAGGTACCAAACAACCTGACTTCTTTGTCCTGTGTAGTACCAAGCCTCTTGAGTGTCAGAGCTACACTTATCCATGAAAATGGATAGTATTCCATCACAGTCTTGACTTGAGCCTTGTAGATTGTGAAAAGACTTTGGGGAATCAGGAGGTAAGTTTCCTGCTGCTTTACAAATAGGTAGGGAGGTGAGATAAGATGGCAAGGCACTGGATTGTGTGTGCAGAGTGAAATCAGCCACAAGATGTCACTAATTGATCTGTGCAATTGTAACCGTTCATGATTGCCAAAGGACATCAGCCTGAGAGTAGCTCTGATTGGCTCCTAATAGGTAAACAGCTTGGGAGTTTATGTTGAAAAGGAAGGAGTCTCTGGATTGCGGGAAGAGAGAGTTCTGTGTGTGTCTCTCTCTCTGCAGTAAAAGTGACTGAAGCATGCCAGCTCTAGCCCTCCCACTAGTCGCTGCAAACTGCCGCCATTAATCAGTAATGAAGTGACTTTGTAATTAGTGTACCTGTCACATTTTGTAATTAGTGTACCTGTCACATTTTGTAATTAGTGTACCCTTCAGAGTTTTTAATTAGTGTACCTGTCACACTTTGTAATTAGTGTACCGATCAGAGTTTGTAATTAGTGTACCTGTCATAATTTGTAATTAGTGTACCGATCACACTGTGCATTTAGTGTACCCATCACAGTGTGTAATTAGTGTACCCATCACACTGTGTAATTAGTGTACCCTTGACACTTTGGAATTAGTGTACCCAGCAGAGTATGTAATTAGTGTACCCATCACACTGTGCATTTAGTGTACCTGTCACACTGTGTAATTAGTGTACCCATCAGACTGTGCATTTAGTGTACCCGTCACACTGTTTAATTAGTGTACCCGTCATACTGTGTAATTAGTGTAACCATCACACTGTGCATTTAGTGTACCCGTCACACTGTGTAATTAGTTAACCTGTCACACTGTTTAATTAGTGTACCCGTCACACTGTGTAATTAGTGTACCCATCACACTTTGTAATCAGTGTTCCCATCAAACTGTGCATGTAGTGTACCCATCACGCTGTGTAATTAGTGTACCCATCACACTGTGTAATTTTTGTACCCGTCACACTGTGTAATTAGTGTACCCTTCACACTGTGTAGTTAGTGTACCCATCACGCTGTGTAATTAGTGTACCCTTCAAAGTTTGTAATTAGTGTACCTGTCACACTTTGTAATTAGTGTACCCATCACACTGTGTAATTAGTGTACCCATCACACTGTGTAATTAGTGTACCTGTCACACTTTGTAATTAGTGTACCCATCAAACTTTGTAATTAGTGTACCCATCTCACATCATTTAGTGTACCCGTCACACTGTGTAATTAGTGTACCCATCACACTGTGTAATTAGTGTACACGTCACA
>NC_063344.1:18396658-18424236 GCF_021869965.1 Rhincodon typus | reverse complement strand
CATTTAGTGTACCCATCACACTTTGGATTTAGTGTACCCATCACACTTTGGATTTAGTGTACCCTTGACACTTTGGAATTAGTGTACCTGTCACACTGTGCAATTAGTGTACCCAGCACACTGTGCATTTAGTGTACACATCACACTGTGCTTTTAGTGTACCCATCACACTTTGGATTTAGTGTACCCATCACACTGTGCTTTTAGTGTACCCATCACACTGTGCATTTAGTGTACCCGTCACACTGTGCTTTTAGTGTACCCATCACACTGTGTTATTAGTGTACCCATCACACTGTGTAATTAGTGTACCCATCACACTGTGTAATTAGTGTACCCGTCACACTGTGCATTTAGTGTACCCTTGACACTTTGGAATTAGTGTACCCATCACACTGAGTCATTCGTGTAACCATCAGATTGTTCATTTTGTGTACCCTTGACACTGTGTAATTAGTGTACCCGTCACACTGTGTAATTAGTGTACCCATCACACTGCGTATTTAATGTACACATCGCACTGTGTAATTAGTGTACACATCACTGGGCATTTAGTGTACCCGTCACACTGTGCATTTAGTGTACCGATCGCACTGTGTAATTAGTGTACCCATCACACTGTGCATTTAGTGTACCCTTGACACTTTGGAATTAGTGTACCGATCACACTGTGTAATTAGTGTACCCATCACACTGTGTAATTAGTGTATCCATCACACTGCGTAATTAGTGTACCCATCACTGTGCATTTAGTGTACCCGTCACACTGTGCTTTTAGTGTACCCATCACACTTTGGATTTAGTGTACCCATCACACTGTGTAATTAGTGTACCCATCACACTGTGCATTTAGTGTACCCTTGACACTTTGGAATTAGTGTACCGATCACACTGTGTTATTAGTGTACCCGTCACACTGTGTAATTAGTGTACCCATCACTGTGCATTTAGTATACCCGTCACACTGGGCATTTAGTGTACCCATCACACTGTGCTTTTAGTGCACCCATCACACTTTGGATTTAGTGTACCCATCACACTGTGTAATTAGTGTACCCATCACACTGTGCATTTAATGTACCCTTGACACTGTGTAATTAGTGTACCTGTCACACTGTGTAATTCGTGTACCCGTCACACTGCGTAATTAGTGTACCCATCACTGTGCATTTAGTGTACCCATCGCACTGTGCATTTAGTGTACCTGTCACCCTTTGTAATTAGTGTACCCATCACACTGTATCATTAGTGTACCCATCACACTGTGTAATTAGTGTACCCATCACACTGTGTAATTAGTGTACCCATCACGCTGTGCATTTAGTGTACCCGTCTCACTGTGTAATTAGTGTACCGATCACATTGTGTAATTAGTGTACCCATCACACTGTGTAATTAGTGTACCCGTCACACTTTGTAATTAGTGTACCTGTCACACTGTGTAATTAGTGTACCCATCACACTGTGTAATTAGTGTACCCGTCGCAGTTTGTAATTTGTGTACCCATCACACTGTGTAATTAGTGTACCCGTCACAGTTTGGAATTAGTGTACAAATGACACTGTACCTCCTCTGAAGGAATGAACGAATCTGGAGAAAAGAGATCAAAGAACTGACCAGTAGCAAATGAAACAAATCCGCAAACCCTTTGCATTGGTGCTTTCCCAATCTTTGTCCCTCCGTCCACAACACAATTTTATTTGTTTGTTTGTGTCTGTCTCTATGTGTGTGTAAGGGGTTAAAAGGGGGTTAAGGATTATAACTGGTCTAGCCATAGTTTGATCATTATTAGCTGTTTTCTTGTGATTAGAATGAATTATTTTCAATAAACAGTCGTTCTTATTCGTGCAGGAACCTTGTCACTATTTTCTTTTAACTTGATTCCAACCAGACAGGTAAAATGGAGACTTTGTGTTTTAATTTACTGTGTATGAATTAATAATCCTTGTGGTGACCCAAGAGCAATCGGGCTTTGAATATCAGTGCACTTTTCCAAGTGAGTTGTAACACATTTAGTTCTGGACTCATCCATAGAGGAAGCATCATTTCCACCTTCAGTCAAATCACCCCTCCCTCTGCTAAACTCCAGTGCAAGCATGCCCAGCCTGACTAACCTATCCTCATAAACAGAATCAAATCATTCCAGGTATCAATCTCGTAAATCTCCTCTGTACCGTCTCTAATGCATTTACATCCTCCTTCAATAATATGACTAAAACAACTCACATTATTCAACAATCAGTTCGCCAGTCTGCAGTTACCTGTTTTCTCTCCATTCTTACACAGAGGGAGCACATTTGCAACTTTCCAATCTGCAGCCACCATTGCAGAGTTAATCAAATCTCGAAAGTTGATCATTAATTTATCCACTATCTCTGCAGCCATTTCTTTCAACACTTTCGGCTGAAGATCTCCGGGAACAAGGGACTTTGTCAATTTTCAGCCCTGTTAACTTCTCCAATACTTTTGTTTATAGTAAAGACTAATGCCTTTTACTTCCACGCTCTCACTGGACCCTTGGATCTTAAATTATTTCACGCAAGCTTCTTATCTCACTCTGTGAAGACAGACAAACAGAAAATCCTTATGTAGCTTCTCTGTCATTTCTGAATTTCCTACTTTAAATTTTCCTGTCTTTCATGGACCCATCTTTGTTTTTGCTAATCTTTTCTTTTTAACAATTTTACAATCCATTTTTATGTTTCTCGCTATTTTAATTCATTTTTATACCTAAAAATGTCCATAGAAAGTATCTGCAGTCCTTCACAATTCATAGCCCTCTACTCAAGAAGCACAATGAGGCAAATGTCTGGATAAAAAAAGGCCCATGTGCTTTTTTGATGCTTTGACTTTATCATTGTTCCTCTGAAAAATCCTCTCATCCTTCTTCATTTCCAGCCCTTTGAATTGTTGGTGTTCGGTCCTTGCATACGCAGCATTCCCATCTCCCTTTTTCCAGATACTTGAGATCATAACTGAGGCTGACACATCTTGTGCATTACAGTGGAAGTGTTACACAATTGAAGGAGGCATCATTTGAATAAACTGTTCAACAAAGGGATCTTCTTCCTTGTGAGGTTGTTACTATCTTGAAAGAAAACAAGGGATTTCTCTTCTACATCCAAGACAGGGTAGACAGGGTGGTGTTGGGCATGCGTGCCTTCGTCGATCATGTTACAAGACGTTGGTGAGGCCACATTGGGAGTACGGAGTAAAATTCTGGTGTCCCTGCAATAGGAAGGATGTTATTAAACTGGAAAGAGTGCAAAAAAGATTTACAAGGATGTTACCCAGACTGGAAGGTTTGAGTTCTTTCCCTGGAGCATAGGAGGCTGAGGGGGTGACCTTAAAACGGTTTATAAAATCGCAAGGGCCATAGACAAGGTGAATAGTCAATGTCTGTTCCCCAGTGTAGCAGAGTCCAAAACTAGAGGGCATTGGTTTAAGGTGAGAGGGGTAAGATTTAAAAGAGACCTGAGGGGCAACCTTTTTCACACTGAGTTGTGCATATATGGAATGAGCTGCCAGAGGAAGTGGTAGAGATGGGTACAATTATAGCACTTAAAAGGTATTTGGACAGGTACATGGATAGGAAGGGTTTAGAGGGATATGGGCCAAATGCAGGCAAATCAGATTTGTTCAGTTTAGGAAACCTGGTCAGCATGAACGAGTTGGGCCAAAGCGCCTGTTTTCTGTGTTGCATACATCTATGACTCTATGACTGTAATATATCCCCCTCAATCATTATCACTTAAAACAGATGCCATTATCACATCGTTTGTAGGAGCTTGCTGTCTGCCCATTGGCTGCTGTGTTTCCTACATTGCAAAAGTGTCTTCACTTACAAAAAGAATTTTACCGGTTGTGAAGCAGTTTGAGGTTATCAAAGATCCAACAGAATTGCAAGCTCCTGCAATCTTCAGAAATTACAAATACAAACTCGATGTCACCAGCCGGCTGCTACTTAATTTGCATCTGTTTTGCTTGGACACTTTGTGACTGTCATCGTGTTCAAGGCTATCAGCCTTTGAGTGTCTCTGCCAATTATAGAAGATGTTTTGAAACAACTAAACTGAGAGTTTTTGTGCATTTGCCTGATACTCATGGTCACTAACATCAGAGTATGAACATTCAACTCCTCAAATAAAATCAAAGAAAATCTTTGGCATCGCATCCACTTTCCCTAAAACCCCTGATTGCTTTGGCTGGTGAGTTTGAACCTAATTAATTTTTAGGATAATTGGCTAAGAAACCAGCGAGGAGTTGTGATCTGGAGTTACAAGGCAATAACTGAGTAATGATGGTAAAGTGATAGTTGACATAGTGCCAGAGGACCACCAGCTGCCCTCTCAATAGGGAGACAACAGGGAGTGAGTTCAAACAGAAGGTCATCACACCTCGAGAGAGAGGGGCGAGGTTGAGAAGGTAGAGCCTTCACAGTGACCTCGTTGTCCTGCACATCTTTCTCCTTCAATTCCCTTTTGGAAAGTTGCAATGGGGAAAGATCAAAGGAACATACGACTATTGACCGGTCCTTTGAAAGAGCTGGACTCATACACACTGGGCTCCTATGCTATAAAATACTATAATTGTGCCACTGAGTGTTTGGCTTGGATTTGCAAGATGGGCTCAACTTTTAATTTTTGTGTAGGATGTGGGCATCATTGGCAAGGCATCATTTGTTGCCTATCACTAATTTCCACTGAATTTATTGGCTGTTCAGGCCAGTTCCGGGGGCAATTGAGAATTAACCATATTGCTATGGATCTGGAGTCATGCATACACCAGAGCAAGTAGAGATGGCAGATTTCCATCCCTAGAGGATATCAGAGAGCCAGACGGATTTTTGTGATAATCAACAACGATTACATGGTCACCATTAGACAAGCTATCAATTCCAGAATTTATTTGAATTGAATTCAGACTTCACCATTAGCCATGGTTGTTTCAAACCTTTATCCCCAGGACATTTCCTAGGATCACTAGACGACCAGTCCAGGGATATTACCACAAAACCAACCCCTCGCCTAACATGTCCTCATTGTGACCTTGGAACAGGCAGTCAGGTGAACCAACTCATTGAAAGTTTGCCACCATGTGGGGTCCTTCCTAGCATCTGGTGCTGGGGTCTTTAGGAGGAGGAGGGATTTTTGGGTTTAGGTCCCTTGTCTTGATGTAGGCCAGATTTTTAGCCTTCTCTTGACAGCCTGTTCTCTTTCCCTTTCTTCTCAAGGCCACTAACCAGGCAGGCTGTGGGCCCTACAGCAACGTGATCACCCACACTACCCCGGCCTCGGTCCCTGATGCCATTTCCACTCTCTACGTCCTGGAGGACCAGCACCTGGACCATTGCCTGACCTCGTCTTCCAGCTGCCTCACCGTCAAGTGGACCGAGCCATGCAGTAATGGCTCCGAGATCCTCTCGTACAGCATCGACCTGGGGGAGTGCCAGCTGACTGTGGACAACGTCACGGCCTATGTCATACGCGATCTCCTGCCCGGCACCTCCTACAGGTAATCCTCTCATCACCATGGTGTGGACCAACAGCCACCAACTCAAAGCAACTGATAGAGCAGCCCCAAAGTGAGGGTTGAGTCAGGGACTTGTGTTGAGTAGAGGTCTTCTGGGGTGGCAGAGGGGAAGGGTTCAATTGCTAACCCTGGGCTATGAAGTGAGAACGTTCCTCAGACTTAGGGAAAAGCATGAGACTTGACTGTAATGGTACCATTGGCTGAGTAAACTGCAACAATCACAATAGGAGTTAGATATAGTTTTTAGGGCTAAAAGGGATCAAAGGGTGGGGAAGAGGAAGCAGGAACAGGGGAAAAGTTAAAGATCAGCTGTGATTGAAGGACTGAATGGCCTACTCCTGCTTTGATTTTCTGTGTTTCATTCTCCAGTCAGATACTTATATGTACATTCATGATTTGGATGCGAATGTAGAAAGTTTAATAATTAGGTTTGCTGGAAATAGCGGCAAAAGGAAAGGTTTCTTACTTTCGTTCACAGGGATGGTGGCTGGGCCAGCATTTATTGCCCATATCCACATAACCAGAAGGTAGAAAATGGTGGTGAGCTTCCTCATAGAATCCCTACAGTGTGGAAATAGACCCTTCGGCCTAACTAGTCCACACCGACCCTCAGAGCATCCCACCAGACCCATCCCCCTAATCTACACATCCTTGAACACTACAGGCAATTTAGCATGGCCAATCCACCTAACCTGCAAATCTTTGGGCTGTGGGAGGAAACCGGAGCACCCGGAGGAAATCCACACAGACACAGGGAGAATGTGCAAACTCCACACAGACAGTCGCCCGAAGGTGGAATTGAACCAGGGTCCCTGGCGCTGTGAGGCAGCAGTGCTAACCACAGAGCCACCGTGCTGCCTGTGCCTCCTTAAATTGCTTCAGTTCTTGGACTGTAGGTACCCCCACAGTGTTGTTAGAGAGTGCCACAATTTTGATCCAGCGATGACGAAGGAACAACCATATTTTTCCAAGTCACAATGGCGTGTGACTTGGAGAGGGACTTGCATCTGGTGATATTTCCATGTATCTGCTGCCCTTGTCCTTCTCAGTGGTTGAGGTAGCAGATTTGGAAATAAACTGTCAAAGTAATACTGACATGTGATTTACCTCTTTAAGGTGTCAGCGGTCTTGGCCAGGTTCAATAGAAACAATGTGTTTCCTGTAGTTGAGGGGTTCGGACACAAGGGTGCCATACAGTCAAGAGTCAATGCAACATAATTCAAAAAGAGAAGAAGAAACGTATTTTCAGAGTGAGTTGTGAAACTGGAATTCATTCCCAGGGTTAATGATTGAGACAGAAACACTCTCAGTGCTCAGGATGAAATTGGGGCAGAGTGGCAAAGGTAAAGAGGTGGGCAGGATATGGAAATGGCTGAGTTATTGTCACTGGAACTGTTTATGTGCAGGGCAAGAAAATGTCAACAATGATTGGATGGGCCGAACAGTCTGTTTTCACAGTGCACCAACTCAGAGTCCCTGACCTCACATGCATTTGTTAGCATTGGGTCACCTAAAAATGGCTTCAGAATTGGCTTACAAACAGGAGGCAAAGGGTGAAGGTGGAGGGTTGTTTTTGTGATTGGAATCCTGTGACCAGCAGTGTAACACAGGGATCGGTGCTGGGAACCTTGCTGTTTGTTGTGTACATTCATGATTTGGATGTGAATGTAGAAGGTT
The DNA here is from genome assembly GCF_021869965.1 of Rhincodon typus. NCBI lineage: Eukaryota > Metazoa > Chordata > Chondrichthyes > Orectolobiformes > Rhincodontidae > Rhincodon > Rhincodon typus. The sequence continues at coordinate 18,417,026 of NC_063344.1, read as the reverse complement.
TAATAATTAAGTTTGCAGATGGCATGAAAATTGGTGGTGTTGCTGATAGTGAGGAGGATGGTCTCAGGCTACAGTCTGATATTGGTCAGTTGGTAAATTGGGCAGAACAATGGCAGATGGAGTTTAATCCCGATAAGTATGAGGGGATGCATTTTGGGCAGTCTAGTTGGGGAAAGATATACACAGTGAATGGTAGGTCCCTACAGAGTACTGAGGAACAAAGGGACCTTGGTGTACAAGTCCATAGATCCCTGAAGTGTCAGGACAGGTAGACAGGGTGATGAAGAAGGCATTTGGGATGCTTACCTTCATTAGCCGAGGAGCAAAGAAGTCTTGTTACAACTTTATAAGAACATTAGTTTAGTCCAGAGTTGGAATACTGCGTGCAGTTCTGGTCACCACGCTATCAGAGGATTGTGATTACACCGGAGATTCACCAGGATGTTACCTGGGTTGGAAAGGCTCAGCTGTGAGGAGAGACTGGATAGGCTGGTTTTGGAGCAGAAGAAGCTGAGAAGATGGATCTGATTGAGCTAGACAAAATTACGGGAGGCATGAACTGGGTGAGAATCTATTCTCCATGGCAGACATGCGTAAGACGAGAGGGCCTAAGTCTAAGGTGAAGAAGAAGTGGTTTAGAGGACATCTGAGAAAATATATTTTTCACTCAGAGAGCTGCTTAAGAGGGTTGTGGAGGCACATACTCCAGCAACATTTAAGAAGTTTCTGGATGAGCAGTTTAAGTGTCAGGGCATAGTAGACTATTGAACAAGCGGAGGTAAGTGGGATTAGTGTTTTTTTTTCTTTACGCATTCACGCAATGAGGGTGTTACTGGCTAGGCAGCATTTATTGACCATCTCTAATTGCCCAGAGGGCAGTTTAGAGTCAACCACATTGGTGTGGGTCTGGAGTCACATGTAGGCCAGACCAGGTAAGGATGGCAGTTTCCTTCCCTAAAGGACATTAGTGAACCAGATGGGTTTTTCCAACAATTGGCAATGAATTCATGGTCATCATTAGACTCATATTTACAGGTATTTATTGAATTCAAATTCCACCATCTGCCATGGCAGGATTTGAATCCAGGTCCCCAGAACATCATCTGGTTCTCTGGATTAACAGTCCAGCAATAATACCACTAGGGCAATCACCTCCACGTGTGGTTTGGTTGGTATTTGTTGGTTTGTTGGTTGGTATAGACTTGATGAGCTGAAGGTCCTGTTTCTATGCTGTATGACTGTAAACCCAAGACGATGGGACTGTCTTATGAGGAGGGATTGAGGAAGAAGGTCCTGTATTCTTTGACATTTAGAAGAATGAGAAGTGATTTCATAGAAACTTACAAAATTCTTACAGGGAGTGACAGGATAAATGCAGTTTGGATGTTTGCCTTGGCTGGGGTGGGGTGGGATGGAGTGGAAGGGCGTGGAACCAAATGGACACAGCCTCAAAATAAATGGGCTGTCCATTGAAGGATGAGATGAGGAGGAATTTCTTCACTCAGCGAATGGTGAATCTTTGGAATTTCCTATCCCAAAGAACTGGGGAAGTTCAATTTTCTCGCCACAAAGGCCAGCAAATTTCTAGTTACAAATGACGTCAGAGGATTTGGGGATAGGGTGGGAAATTGACACTGAGGTAGATGATCGGTCAGGATCCAGAGTGGCAAAACAGCCTCAAGGGGCTGAATGGCCTATGTTCCCTGAAAGGAAATTATGCCAATTGCTCCAAAAGTTTTCAACATGACAAATGTAATCGAGAAGCAAGATAAAGTTTCAGAGATTTCTTCAAAGTGATTCCTCCCTCTACCGTTAAACACAAACAAGAAAAGTTATCATAATTAATAATTATCAGAATTATAGTCATTATAAATCACAAAATGTCAACTACATTCATAGAAAGATTTTGGCTATATCCCAACTTTGTACATTTGTTTTTTTCTCAGTCCATGCATTGAGAGGAGCTGGTGACAATGAGTCAGAGATCAAAAAGGAATATTTGATATCTACGTAAAACTCAAAAAGCTTTACAGATATAGGGTGCTGTGAAACTGAAAGAAAGTACGCAAAACTCCATAAATGAAGTACTGCAAGTGCGGTAAATCTGAAATAGGAATGCAGAGTGCTGGCAAAATCTCAGCAAGTCTGTGAAAGAGAAACACTTAACATTTCCACTCATAACATTTCATGGTTCTGTTGAAGGGTCAGTGAGCTGAAACACCTTTATTGTTTTGATAGATAAAGTGGGTGAGTCCTGGGGCTTGTAGATTTTAATTTACTTGGCAAAGGAATGAGAGGTAAAATGAGAAGAAGTGATTTTTCACAGAGGACGGTTAAATTTTGGAATGCCCTACGTGAGAAAGTAGATTCCAAGGAAGCTTTTAAAACTTGTTTGGATTTCATTTATAAAGGTCAGATGGCCCATGTTATCAAGAGGAAGCTGGCTGGCTCTTGTGCGGTTTCAGAGTTTATCATTCTATAATGGAAGAACAAGGTCAATAATGACAGATACATACCCTTCTCATTAACCAGGAAAAATTAGGTGCATTATTATGTTATTCTCTATCTAGAGACAAGGGTTCAAATTCCACCACAAGAGCTGGTGGAATTTAAATTCTGTGAATAGAAATGAATTGAAAGCTTGATTTGGTTACCAATAGTGACCATGAATCAATCATCGATTATTATAAAATCCAACGTAGTTCATTAATGCATTTCAATGAAGGAAATCTGCCATTTTTGTCCAGTGTGGTCCCCATGTGATTCTAGACCGAGAGCAACATAGTTGACCCTTAACCACCTGCTGATATGGACCTAGCAAACCACTAGTCATCTGGTGACCTGGACTTCAAATCTGACGTCAGTTCAAGGATGTTGTAGCAAATGTTGGCATCACCAGCATGGTGATACTTACATAGGGAAGAAAAATAGAAAAGAAATAAATCAAGTCTTTAATCTTAACAGCAGCCTTCAAGATGGTTTAATTTATATAAAACCAAAATAAAGTAAATGCACATTTACTAACGCAGTATCAGCCATGAAAGTATATATACTCAATAAGCTCAGTCTCTAACTCAGCACACGAATTACATTGTCAATTCTAGCCCGTCCTTCAGAATGCTAACAAAGAATCATCCTTTTCACATAAAATTGGGATCTAACTGGCTGATCAGACCAATTACAGTCCAGAATTACTAATTGCCCAATTATTGGAGCTTACAGATAACAATACTGGTGCAATTTCATCTCATTACTGTGTGCGTGCTACATTTAAAAAGGATATTTTCCAATACAAACAGCAAACATGTAAAGATCCAAGTTCGAAGATCTTCATCAATTATACTTAAAAAAATGGTTAAGGCAGTGCCCCTACCTCTGGATCAGGAGGCCTGGGTTCAAGTCCCACCTGCTCCACAGAAGGGTGATAACATCTCTGAACAGGTTGATTAGAAAATCAAAAGAAAATCAGGAAAAACATGCTTTTGAACAATTTTATGATAATATTTGATGGCAATGACAAATTAATAAGCCAAGTAGCAGGATTAAACTGAATTAAGACAAAACTTACACAACATTGCTACCAGCTGAAATGAGCAGACATATAGATCTTTCAACAGGTTCTCTCTCCTGGATTATGAGGTGCTATAAGTGTCAACCAGACTTTTGAGATTTTTTTCCCTTCCCTCACTCTCATTTAGTTCCTGATTCCTGCTCGGTAACTCCCACTGATATATCAGCGAGAGGTGAGCAGGATGGACATCGAAGGTGAAACCAAAGATTTAGAGGGGAGCTGATGTTCGGAAAAGTACATCTAGAACATAGAACATAGAACATTACAGCGCAGTACAGGCCCTTCGGCCCTCGATGTTGCGCCGACCTATGAAACCAATCTGAAGCCCATCTAACCTAAACTATTCCATTATCATCCATATGTTTATCTAATTGACATTTGAGATGTTAAAAGCAACAACCTTACTTAAAATTTAAAAATCAAAATGTGAAGAAATGCAGTAAGTCTGTAGAAAGAGAAATGGAGTTAATGTTTCGAGTCCACTGTGACTCTCCTTCAGAAGATTTTGAGGACATCATTGCTTCCTGTTCTTGTCCAGATTTGAAAAAGTTCACTAACTTTGGTTCCACTGCCATCCTTCTCTCGCCTTCACCTGGTCCATCTTTGACTCTTCCTTTCCCTTCCTTGACTTCTCTACTTACATTTCTGGGGATTAGGCTGTTCACCAATGTCCATTACAAATCCACCAACTCTACAACAGTCACTGTTGCCTCACACCGTGCTTCCTGCAAGGATTCCATTCTCACCATTTATCCATCATTGTAGCATCTGTTCCGATATTGCCACCTTCCATGGGGATGCTGAAAATTTAAAATCGCACTCTGGAGAAGAGCCATATTGGATTCGAAATGTTGGGTCTGTTTCTCTCTCCACAGATTCTGCCAGACCAACTGCGTTTCTCCAGCTCTTTGTTTTTGTTTCAGATTTCCGACATCCACAGTGTTTATAACAGCTGATAATAAAATGTCACCAGAGCATAATTCAGGTGGTCACATCGGGACATTTCAGTACAGGTGACCACTAACTCAGTCAAAAGGTAGGTTCTAAGGAGCAACTTCCCATTGAGTGTACAGGACAGTGAGAGACCATTCAGCCCAACTGCTCCATACTGATGTTATTCTGCATATGAGTCACCTCCCACAACCTCTTCGTCTCACCCTATCCCTCAATTCTTTCTTCCTCACCTGTTTGTACAGCTTCACCTTGTATGCCTCAAAGCTATTCAACTTAACCACTCTTCTGCTAGTGAATTGCACATTCTCACCAGTCTGAGGGGCAGAGGGGGTTTTTATGTAGGGAATTCCAGAACTTGGGATCTAGGCAGGTGAAGATCCAGCTGCCAGTGGTGGAATGAATAAAGTTGGAGATGTACTTAAGAGGCTCACATGTCAGGGGAGCACAGAATGAACTTGCAAAAACAGACAGGCGGCCCTTAAGAAAAAGAAAAATGAATGATTTCCTGCCTACTCGGAATCGATGAGTGGTAAAGTGGAGCTGTACTTCTGAGTCAGTTCCTGTTGTAGTGTGCCTGTTAGCCTGCCAGCCAGTATTTTAGATCAGGAACAGTGGAACCTTCTTCTGATTGCGTTTCTCAAAGTATAGATTGCTGCAGCCAGGAGCCATTGACTGAATTGAACAATCTGGGTCATCAGGATCAGTGTGGCTGACTGTGACACTTCCTTCCTTCTCTTCCTCTCTGTGGGCAGGCCTGAGAAAGATGACTCAGCCCTGTCACCAATGGGAGGACTCACTTTCTAGAAACAGAAAACAAACTCCTGTACTCCTGCAATGCCTTTCATGACCTCAGAGGATCTCAAGTTTGTTGGGGGCAATGAACTATTTTTTGAAGTGGATTCCCAGTTATAATGTAGGAAACATGGTGGCCAAGTTGTGCACCACAAGCCCCCAAACAATGTGGTCAGTAACTAGATTGTCTGTTTCAGTGAAATTGGATGAGGGATAAGTATTCACCCATACCAGCAGCGAGGAAACTTCGCCTTGATCCTCTATGTTCACTTGCGCAAAGTTAGGCAAGGTCCTGGTTTAACAGTGCCTATGAGGTGCACAACTCCTACAGTGCAGCACTCCCTCAGTACTGCACTGGGAGGGTCAGCCTGGATTGTGTAATCAAATTGTCAAGAACTTCTGAGTGACGGCAGGAATGCTACTCACTCTGCAGTTTTAGCTTATTTCAAAATCACTGAAAGCGTATGGTAGGGTAATCAATTTCTATTTTGTATTGTGTTATTCTCATGCTGTGTTTATAATGGAAGCAGATTTAGTGGCAACAAAGACCAGACATTAGGAGGAATCCAGCAAAAGGGGAAAGGTATTGACCTAGTGGTATTATTGTTGGACTGTTTAATCCAAAAACCCAGATTATATTCTGGGAACTGGAGTTCAAATCCCGCCACAGCAGATGGTGGAATTTGAATTCAATAAATATCTGGAATTAAGAATCTAATGATGACTGTGAATCCATTGTTGATTGTCGGGAAAAACCCATCTGGTTCATTAACATCCTTCAGGGAAGGAAACTGCCATCCTCACCTGGTCTGGCCTACATGTGACTCCAGATCCACAACAATGTGGTTGACTCTTAACTGCCCTCTGGGCAATTAGGGATGGGCAATAAATGCTGTCTAGCCAGTAACATCCTCATCCTGTGAATAAATAAAGGAAAAAAAAAATACAACTGGAGGTGGATTTAGGTAAGGGGAAGAATGAGGAAAAGTTTTAGTTTCATTTTTTTCTCACCTTCCTTCCACTGGTCTTTCTCCTTTAAAGATGAGAGAATAAATCTAAAAACCTCAACAAAGTTAGTTCTTCTGGATAAAATGATAAATTGAGTCCTCCATCTGCCCTTGTGTAATCTCAAAGAAAATTAGATGGAGGAGCTTCTTGGTGCATTGGTAGAAAATTAGAACAGTGAGGGCTGGAGGCTTATGGAGTTTGATTTCTTGGGATCAAATGGGTAAATGTAGTTTCTGAACAACCCAACCTGTGAAGAATGAGCAGATTTCACTTTGCATAGTGATTCAAGGAAGTGGAACAACAGCTGCTTGCTGTTCCAGATCATTTTCCAGCAAATTTTACCAAAGACTGTTCTGCCAATCAGCTGAGTCATGGCTGACCTGTTCCCCAGATCCATTGGGTACAGTAACAGATAGTAGATGAGCTAGATCTCAGATCCACAGGCAGGAGTCAAAACCCCATCAAGACAGCTGGAGGAATTTAAATTTAATTCATTGAAAAACATCTAAAAGATTTGGAAAGAAGTAGTTTGCCTCAGCAATAATAACCATATAACCTTCAAATCTTCAGAAAAACCCACTATGCTGACCTTGAGGGAAGGAAATCAGCCAAGCTTACTGGTCTACTTGTGACTCCAGACTCTTAACTGTCCTTTGAAATAGCTGAGGAAGCCTCTCAGTTTCTCACCAACCTCTCAAGGTTCATTAGAGATGGCCAGTAAATGCCAGCGACATTCTTTAATTAAATCCTCTTGACTCTGGATAATACTGTGGGGGAAAGGGTTCAAACCCCACCATGCCAGATTGTGAAGTTTGAGTTTTTAAAAAAATCTGGAGTTAAAAGCGACTCTAATGGTGACTATGTAACATTGTTGATGGCCTTTAAAAACCCAAATGGTTCACTAACGTCCTTTAGGGAAAGAAATCTGCCGTCGTTGTTCACTCTGACCTACATGCGACTGCAGACCCATAACAATGTGGTTGTCTCTTAGAATGCCTTCTGAAATTGCAAGCCACTCAGGGGCAACTAGGGATGGGCAACAAATGCTGGTCCAGGTAATGACACCCACATTTAATGAATGAATAAAACAAAATCCCTTGATATCCATAGCCAATTTTTAAAAAAAATGATCTTGAACACCTGGAATAGATTACTTCCTCTGTCCCCGAGAAAATACAAGCCTGTCCGAATAATCGGGCCATTTTTGTCCGAGTATCATTCTGCTGTCACTGCACGGACCATTCCAAGACTGAAATGTCTTATCTTAAGTAAGGTGTCCAACAATAAACTCAGATACTCCAAACATACAGCAAACACAGCTTTATGCAATTTTAACACCACAGCCGCCATCTTTTTGTTCCAATCCCCTTGAGATAAAGACTAACATCCTATTAGTCTCCTAATTATGCTTTGTACCTTGTTGACTGTCATTAATTTCTGCATCAGGTCTCTAATTAACAATGAGGGGTTGGATTCATAATAACTTGCTCCATTCTCAACCCATTACACAAAAGAAAGAAGATAGCCGAGTGGATCTAGATACTTTCTAGCCAACCTGTTCAGAGATGTTATTACACACCTCTGGAGCAGGTAAGGTTTGAACCCAGACCTTCTGGCTTAGAGGTAGGGACACTACTACTGCACCACAAGAGCCCCAGCCTTGTGCCTCTATACCAAACCTAAAGACCTCTGCACAACCCAAGGCAATTTATAGAGAATTAAAAATGTAACCACTGATGGACTGGACAAAATGTGGCAACCACTTGTACACAGCAAGCTCCCACAGACATTAGTGAGGTACGGAGGCAGTGTTTTGTTTTAATTGGCATCATGGATACTGAGCTAAACCAAACGTTCTGCCAGAGCAACCATCTGCAGCCAGCATGAGTGTCTATGGACAAGAGGAGGGAAGGTGTTTTTTAAGTTTGGGTCGGGGGAGGGGAAGGTGTGAACCTTTGATCTGGCTCATGACTGGTGGTTCAGGGACCCTTCAGTGAGGGTCAGACAGCTGGGACCCAACTAAGTATATCTGGAGGGTACAAGCCAAGGGAGTGATTAACCACAGATTGAATCAGGATCCCAGCAGCTTCTCACCAGTGGGTCTTCTCCCTCTAACCCATTGCCTCGATAAGTTAAGAAGAGCAAAATCTGCATTTATGTAGCATCATTCGTGACCACCCAATGTCACCAAAGCACTTTACAACCATGAATACATAGGTAACGTAGCAGTCAATTTGTGCACAGAAAGATTCCACAAAACAGTAATGCAATAATGACCAAATCACCTCTTTCTTTGATGTTGATTGAGGGATAAATATTGGCCAGGACACTTCCCCCATTCTTCTGCAAAATATTGTCCAGAGATCTTTGCCATTCATCTAAATGGGGGAGGGTGGTGCGTGGGTGGCAAGTGGGGCCTGGGTGGTGGGTGGGTGGCAAATGGGGCCTGGTTTCGATATCTCGAACACCATCTCGATGGTGACAATGCCCTGGGATGAGACTTGAATCCACAGCTTGGAGACTCAGAGGGAAGACTCTTACCCTCTGAGCTGCAGCAGACACGATGTAAATAGTACATAGCATATGCATTTATATGAAGCTGGTACAGCATTGAGTTGGTGGGGGTGGGGGAAAGCAGAGTTTACTTAGTGTGGCTACATCAAGGGAGTAGTTTAGTTTACAAAAGCTGCATGGCTCAAAAACCCATCAGAATCAACGGCTGCAATTCTGTGCATGTCGATCACGGCTTCCAATAAACTGTACCATCTGTTGCCTCAGGGTGAAAAAGGTAAAGATTGAATAAACATCGCAAATAAATGACTAATAATCTCTTGTGTTTACAAAAGGTGAGTTCAAAGTCTCCTGGCCCCAGAGGAAACGTTCATCATCAAACCACACAACACAGAAAGCGGATATTCAGCCCATCACCTGTGTGTCTGTACTTTGTCCAATCAGTACCTCTCCCTTGTTCTTTCCTCGTAGACCTGCAAAAGTTGCAACTTTCTCCCTCCACAGATGCTGGCAGACCTGCTGAGTTTCTCCAGCACTTTGTTTATTTTCATCGAGATCTCCTGCGTCCACAGTTTATTGCTTTTATGTGAGTGTTTCACCTATACTAGGGAGTGTAGGTGGGTTTTCTTTTTCATTCACAGGATGTAAGTCTTGTTGGTTAGGCCAGCATGTATTGCCCATCCCTAATTGCCCTGGAGAGGGTGAAGTTGGTGAACTGCCTTTGTGAGCTGCGACAATCTAAATGTTAGGACACCATAATGCCACTGAGGAGGGAGTTCAGGATTTTAACCAAGATATTGAAGGAATGGTGGCACATTTCCAAATCAGGAGAGTGAGTGAGGAGCTGGAGGGCAATTTCCAGTCGGTGATGTTCCCAATATGGCTTTTGCAACCTCCCCCAATCCGTTATCCCTGATACCACATTGGTAAATCTTCTCTGCACACTGAAGCTTGTGTTGTCCTTTCTCAGATCAGGGACCCTAAATTGGACCCAATTCCCCAGCGGCTGTCTGTAGATCTTTCACTTCAGTTCTTCCTGTGTTGAGCCTAGCTGCTTCTCGCGATTGTCAAGAGCAGAATAGTTTACCTCATTTTGTTTTTGTTTCTTCTCTGCACTTTATAGGATCCGGGTTCGGGCGGTGAATGGAATCGGTGCTGGCCCTTTCAGCCAGGCAGTGAAAGCTAAGACAAGACCTCTGCCACCGGCTCCTCCGAAGCTGGAGTGTGCTGCCTCAGGCCCTCAGAGCCTCAAGCTAAAGTGGGGTGACAGCAGCGTCACCAAAGTACTACCCACTGACGTTGAAACTGTCTACATCCTCCAAATGGAGGAACGTAGTGGAAAGTAAGTACCACTGGGGTATCAAAGACTAAAGAAGGATAAATTGACAGCACAGAGCTAACAGCTGACTCTCATTCACTGGCAGTAATCACCAAATGATCTGGTCAATTAATTCATTGCTATGTGTGAAATTGTGCTGTGCAATGGTTGGGTGAGATGGCATTGAATTAACCTAGAGGGTATGTGTGGTACGTAAGTTGGCATGGAGTGTAAGGGGGTGTGTGGGTAGGACGTTTAGAAGGTTTCTGAATCCAGACTGTGAGGACCTATGAACTGACAGTCACAGAAACACTGGGCTGAATCCACGACATTTGGAGTTGGTCAGGCTGTGGGATGGTGGGGGAGGGAGCAGAAGGTAGAAGATGCATTTCCCCTCGCCCCACCCCCGTACCCCAAAAAAAGATCGCGTCAAATTGGGAATACAGGATGCAGACTCACTACTTGCATCCATATCCCCTTTTGGCAAAATTGCTGATTCCTGAAGTTGGCATAGAAATTCCAGAGTTAGGTCCTGCCTGCTGGATCTAAATGGTTTCAAATTCAGACTTTTAATTTAAAGATAATTCCTTAATGTTTGAAATGACTTTAGGTATTAAAATTAAGTGTTCCATGTTAACAAGATTTCACTTTTATGTTTCTGAGTAAAAAGATTTCCATTTCTATAGCACTTTTCAGAACCTCATGACGTCCCATAACACTGTTAGAAACAATGTATAGTTTGAGAGTTTAATTAAAATCCATACTTTGTTTGCTAAGAAGGAGGAGACATAGTTTTAGTTTAATTTTAATATAGTTCTTGGTGCTGAGAACTCTGGATGTCTATTTGTATACATGAATTTTAAATGAGATTTTACAGCACTCAAAGCAGAGATGGGTCTTAGTGATTTATCAAAGAACAAAGGTGGAAAACTGCACTGTTGTCTAATTATTAGACAACAAAGACACACAAAGACAAATATCTAGAAGGGAGTTGTTCAGAGTGTGTGTGCACATACGTACCTATATTGAGGCACACATAGACTCCAGAGTGTGAATGGAGGAACACTGGACCTTTTAAAGAAATCCTGCTATATTCCTGATTACATATTACTCCTGTGTTTGCTCTAATGTTTTAGTAAGAGAGAGTTTATTTCATCGTCTAATTTAGGTGGCTCAGGGATAGATACCATTGAAAATAAAGCATCTAGTGATGCTCTGTTTTTTGTCAAGCATAATATAATTGCTTGTTATAGTGTGTTTTACTCTTTGTGCTAAAAGTACACTGGCAGACTTATGTGAGTATGTTCAGCCACTGACTGTTATAGTTAAAACAAAGCTAGGGTCTATCAATCCAGGTTTCAATCTGGGATCTGTCTTCTCCAGTGTTAATGTAGAATTTGAGTTGTTCAGCACAGAAACATACCCTTCAGTCCAACTAGTCCATGATGACTTGATATCCTAAATTAATCTAGTCCCATTTGCCAGAATTTGGCCCATATCTTTCCAAACTCTTCCTATTCATGTGCCCATCCAGACACCTTTTAAATGTTGTAATTGTACCAGTCTCCACCACTTCCTCTGGCACCTTATTCCATACACGCACCACCCTCTGTGAAAAAGTTGCCCTTTAGGTCCCTCTTAAATCTTTCCCCTCTCACCTTAAACCTAAACCCTCTCGTTTTGGACTCCCTTACTCTAGGGAAATATCCTTGGCTTTTCACCCTATCCATGCCCCTCATGATTTTATAAACTTCTACAAGGTCACCCCTCAGCCTGCAATGCTCTAGGGAAAATAGCTCCGACCTATTCAGCCTCTCCCTAGAGCACAAACCCTCCAACCCCAGCAACATCCTTGTAAATCTTTTCTGCACCCTTTTTGAGTTTAACAACATCTTTCCTATAGCAGGGAGACCAGAATTGAGTGCAGTATTCCAATGTCATGTACAGCTGCAACATGACCTCTCAATTTCTATACTCCATGTACTGACCAATAAAGACAAGCAAACAAAACACCTTCTTCATTACTTTGTCTACCTGCCACTCCACTCTCAAGGAACGATGAACCTGCACTCCAAGGTCTCTTTGTTCGGCAACATTCCCCAGCACCTTACCATTAAGTGTATAAGTCCTACCCTGATTTGCTTTACATCGGTTGGGATCATAACAACACTATACCATCCATGATAACAAGGTGTAGAGCTGGATGAATTTCTGAAGAAGGGTCTAGGCCCGAAACGTCAGCCTTCCTGCTCCTATGATGCTGCTTGGCCTGCTGTGTTCATCCAGCTCTACACCTTGTTATCTCAGATTTTCCAGCATCTGCAGTTCCTACTATCTCTGCCACTATACTATCCATCATGTGTTGTACAACTGAATTGTAGTTATCACATTTAATGCAGGAAAAATATTTGAAAGTAGTTTGATTTTGATTGCAGCTTAAGAGAAAAGTTCACTTTTTTTGAGTGCTCGCTTTGAGTTCCTTTTGAATACAGTTTGTCTTCACAGATTCAGCCTGGGACAATTTAATTGGTGAGAACAGAGGCCTTTGTTCAAGGGTACCAATTTTCTCAGAAAACCTGTGTTACTCACAGCAATTTGACTCTAATTGATTTCCAGGAACAGTTGACACAATGAACTGCTTGCTCTAGTTTCCCCAGCAGGATCACTTGTAAATCACAGCAATGTGTAAAACGTAGGAGCAATTTGAACAATCAGCTGTACATATTACACATTAGCCCCAGGTCGAACAAAACTGGTTGTATCACTACGTCCTCTCACCCTTTAAAAAGTCCTCTGCTAATGATTGTTTGAGAAGTACAGAGCCAGCCTTTATCACTAACCAATTCCAGTCGAATCAATCCACAAGAGGTATTTTTCTCTTTTTAATACCCACATTAAGTTTGTTATTTCACTTGCGGTTTGCAGAGCTGCCGACACAATGATTACATTCCAGCAAAACAGCAACTGGAATCTCTATAGTAAAAACATTACAAGATACTTCCACGAGTGCTGTCACAGAGAGATCATTCTGAAGAAAGGCTTTTTCATGCTTGTGATTAACAGGCAGAGTGTTGAAGTTCAGAAATCAATGCTCTTGAAAATCTCAAAACCAAACAGTTATGAAGAGCGTATCATTTCTAAACCCTCAAGACCACCCTTCTGTGATTCTCCAGGCTGATATTTCATTTCTCCTGTGTACCTTCTCGCTCTGGGGTCTTTTGCGATCCCTATTGACGGAGTGTTTGAATATCCCCACTGACCTTGCGCACACAATGATAATCTTTCACGTCCAGCTTAGGGAGGAGATGGGATATTACGCTCCAGGCCTGAGTGAGCCGAACGTCCCCAGACTCTCCCTGTGGCTGACACTGATTCAGCTGGTCCAAGGTGAGGAGAATCTAGTGTGTCACAGTCCGGGCAATTGGGTTTGGATGAGTATGGGAGGGGAGGAGAGGGGAACATTACAGCTCCTGAGCCCTACTGACCAAGTCTGACAATGTTCTGCAGAAATCATATTGGACTCAAAACATTACCTTACTGCTGTTTCCACAGATGCTGCCAGACCTGATTTTGTCCTGCACTTTGGTTTTTAATTACAACAGGGAGTTGTTGGCACCTATGAGCATCCACACAAATGCACGTGCAATCACCATCTTAGCTTCTGAATGGCCAACAGAGAGGGATGCTGGGAGGGATTGTAGGGAACAGGGCAAGTGGCCATAGATCCTTACACCACCAGCATGTGTCCTGGTTTTATCACCTAAGCCACACCCCGACTCAACAAAAGTCCAACCGCCAAATGATAAACCTGATGGAGGTCCATCAATGCTCTCAATGCCTTTAGAGAGAGGTGGCGCCAAAGGGGATAAAGTGCTTTATTTCCCTCACAACTCCATTTTAATTCAGCCCCTTCCCTCTCTCTGTACCTTCCCCTTACTTTTGATGGTTTGCATTGTACATAATGGGCTTTGCTTGTAAATATTTACATGGCGCACACAGGTGATTACTGGTGTTTAGTAATCTTTTTAAAAAACATGGAGAAAAGAAAACACAAACGGGATGGTGATTTTGGTGGTGGGAAAGTCACTCAGTTGTTCAGGATAGCATTTCTGAGTATAAATAAAAGGGAAAAAGAAAAAATAGAACCTGATGGAGAAGGGGAGAGGGCGAATTCCAGAGCTTAGAGACTTGGCAGTTTAAGGCACTGATATCTTGATGGAGAGGTGGAAAGGGGGAATCGAGCAAGAAGCCAAAATTGGAGAAGGGCAGATATCGGTGAGAAGGGAGGAGATTGCAGACAAAGGGAGGACTGAGGTCACGAATTTGAAACCCATATGAAAATGAGAGCAGAATTATACATTTCCACAGATGTTTTGCATCTCATTTTCCTATTTCAACTTAACCATTCGAAGGACACAAGATGAGAAATAGGTGAAGTAGCCTATTCTGTCCCTCAAAGCTGGACTGCCAATGAATACTGCCATGGTTATTCTGACTGTGGTCTTAACACCACCTTCCCACCAGGCCCCAAGACCCTTGACTCAGAATTCACAGACTTGACAACAGATGGTAAGCTAGAGGAGACGATATTAGGACACTTCCTGGATCAATAGTTATCCCACAAGCCTCTGTGATCCCCTTAATCTGACCTCTTAGGCATTCAGAATTTTACAGTGATCGGCCATTGGTAGTTGCACCTTTGGTTTTCTGGCCATAAGCTCCAGGACACGCTCGCTAAACATTTCCGCCTTTCATTCCTCATAATTCATGATGAAACCTCTGTCTTTGACAAAGCTGTGGATATCTGATCTCATATAGCTCCGAAGCATCATAGAATAGAATCCCTATAGTGTGGAAACAGGCCCTTCGGCCCAACAAATCCACACCAAACTTCAGAGCATCCCAGCCAGACTCATCCCTCTATAAGCCACCTAATCTCGGGCAAGTTAGCACAGCCAATCCACCTAACCTGCACATGTTTGGACTGTGGGAGGAAACTGGAGCACTCGGAGGAAACCCACGCAGACACGGGGAGAATGTGCAAACTCCACACAGACAGTTGCCCAAGGCTGGAATTGAACCTGGGTCCCTGGCACTGTGAGGCAGCAGTGCTAACCACTGTGCCACTGTGAAAAGTTACTGTCTAGTAGTATTTCATTATGTTGAGGGCTTTCTGGTCATGTCCTAGTGACCTTTAAACACAGTTTTACCGAAGCTAGACTTCAACTCGCCTTTCCCTTTGGTGTAAAGCAGAGAACACTGAGAAAGGGTCCGTTGTTTCCATCACCCTGTGAGCTCTCACTGGTGTGCCTTGATGCAACATCACTTTGGGGGTGATCACAGAAATGCAGTCAGCGTGTGCAGCACTGGCTAGTCCTTGAAACCCAGCCATGGCTCATCAAGCAGCATTCACACCTCAGGGCAGAGGCAAGTTCCGTTCCAGGGACTTCGGCTCAGAATCCTGGCTAACACTTCCAGTGCAATATTGAGAGAATGCAGCAGTGTCAGAGGTTCCATCTTTTGGTACAGTCATTAAACAGAGATGCCCCCTCAAATGGACATAGAGATACTGCAGCATTATTTCAAAGAAGAGCCAGAGAGTTTTCCCTTATGTCTTGGGTCAATTTGTATCACTCAATCTGCACACAGAAAACGATTATCCCTCCACCATTCCCCACTTGCCCAGTGGATTACAGCACTGCAACACTCAAGAAGCTCAATGCCATCTTGCATAAAGCAGCCGTCTTGATAGGCACCTATCCACCACTACAATACACAGTGGCAACAGTGTGTACCATCTACAAGACTCACTGCACTAGCTCACCAAGACTCCTATTACAGGACCTTCCCAACCTGAAACCTCTGTTTCCTTGAAGGCCAAGGACAGTAAATACATGGGAGCACGCTAACGTTTCTACCCTGGATCTGCTGCAATGTTCTGACAAAGCACAATGCAAGCTTAAGGGAAAGCACCTCATATCCGGCTCCTCTGAAGCTGCTTGGCCTGCTGTGTTCATCCAGCTCTACACTTTGTTATCTCATTTTCTGCTTAGTCACTTGACATCTTCTAGGAATCAATGTGGAATTCCAGAACTTCAGAGCTTGACTATATGTTTATTCTCCATTTTTATTACATCCCCCACTCAAGCATTAACTGGTTTATTTTTCTCTCAGTATAGAGGACCCATCCTCTTCCTTTCACATTTTTCTTTTCCCCTACCATTACCAACCACTTTTGTCTTTTGCATTAGGCCTCAATAGCATCTGTTCCCTTCTACCCGTCTCTACCATCAGTATATATATTAAAAAAATCCAATGCCTTTCAGTTCTGAAGAAGACGAATACTGAACTCATGATGTTAACTCTTCCCTTTTCACGCCACAGATGCTGCCAGACCCGGTGAGTTTCTCCAGCACTTTCTGTGTTTGTTTGTACTTCAAGAACACAGCTTCCAATTATTAAAGCGATGCCAATTATATTGTTAAGGATAAACAAATAGAAGGTGCTAATTGACTGATCATCTCTTTCTGCCTATTTTAAAAATTAGAGCAGCTGACGTATTGGATTAGGTGATCATTAGCAGATAGAGACAAATAATGCTGCACTCTCTGAATAAACTGACTCTCAAGTAATGCAGAGATAGTAAGAACTGCCGATGCATCTGTTTCTGGTTCACCTTTTGACTTGGACCTAATTAACACTCACCAACGTCACAAGGGTTAGCAGAGATGGGCAACAAATATTGGTTTCATGGATTTGTGGTAATGTCCTTATTTTTGGGCTAGAAGGTTCAAGTCCCACTTGCCCCACAGTTTTGTCATAAATAACAAACGCAGGCCTGGTCAGTGATGTTCACATCTCACAAACAACTTAAAAATAAACAATAATTACACATCGCCATTTGGTGGAGCTTGGTTGCAATTTGGGTGCAGCATAAACACAAAGTGCATGAGAAATTCTCCAGGTTTGGCAGCATCTGCGGAGGGAGAAACAGAGTTAGTGCTAAGTCCACCTGCATTCTGAAGGAAAGCCATATTGGATGTTAACCCTTCTTGTCTTTCCACAGATGCTGTCAGACCTTTCTCCAGCACTTTGTCTTTCTTTCAAATCTCCAGCAACTGCAGTATTTGGCTTTTACAACGGAGCGAACACTTTGTTTGGCTGAATAGTGCTTTTGAGGTTGTGAAAGGCACTATAGAAATGCAGGTTGTGGTTCTCTGTCCTTCCAGCGTTGTTAATAACCGGAACTGCGTACTTGCTGATTCCAGTTCAGCATTCTGTCCATGATTGTCTTTTGTGAGGGAAGAATTATTCCTTGCAATCTCAGGCTTCGTTTGTAAACTCGCTCGCATCGTTAATAAATTTTAGAATGTTTGTCTGATTGGAGAGAGAGATTTCAACACTAGATCTTGTGCCAACAACGTGAAGAGATAAACAGCTTTGCAGCCTTCACCCCAAGAGATTGCTCGGTCTTCAGATCAGCACCTTATGTTGTTGCAGTTAAACTATAATTGTAAGGACATCAATCGTCACTAACCAGGGTGAAATGAATAAATATCATTCTACAATCAGAGACAGGTTAATACTCCCAGCACATCTATAGATATTTTTTTTTTTCAGAGAATACCCAATTGATTATTTTTGGTTTCTCTTTTTGTCAGTATCCATGATGTGAGGAATAATTACATTTCACACGTGAAGGGTCATGGTGAGATTGTACTGTCAGTCACTTATGCCCATGGTTCCCCGCCCCCCTTGCCAACCATCCTTTCCATGTTTGCTCCCTAATTGAGGCACTGCCACAGAAAATTGCTGCCACCAGCCCCTCCCCCAATGCACCCATTTTGAATGGTCCCTTCGCATCATAAGAAATCTCTTCAACCAGTGAGTGGCGAGACTGTGGAATCCTCTGACACAGAAAGTGGTTGAGGCCAAAACATTGAATGTTTGCTAAAGCAGTTAGTTATAGACCTCAGGACTAAAGGGATCAACGCGTACGAGGTAAAAGCAGGAACAGGGTACTGTGTTGGATGATCATATTGAATGGCTAGCAGACTCGAAGGCCTGAATGGCCTACTCCTGTTTCTATGTACCTTGCGGAAGGTCAGCTACAGAAGCCAACTTATGAGATTAAGGTTGAGATAGTGCCCCTCAGCCAAGGATAAGTGGAGAGAGACCAATGTTCCTTTTCCATTGAATAATTGCCCTCCATCCTATTCTCTCTTTGCTCACTTTTTCCTACTCATTTTACCTCTTTCAGCCTCTCCTCCCTCCTTTCCTTATTCTTACCTTTTAACCCATTCTTTCCTTTGTCAACTTCTTCCTTCCCTTATCTTTCCCTTTTGCAACTTTTGCTCCCTGCCCGTGTTGGAGTTCTTCTGTTAACCATCCATCTCAACCTCACCATCTCGCGATCTTCCTCTTCCTCTGGCCCATCTCAGAAGGCTAAGTGGAAGGTCATCAAGCTAACTTTACCTCTATAGGTTGATTAAATAACTCTAGCTTTAAGTCACCTGAAGCAGTCATACCCAAAATGGCATCGTGGGTCTTGATGCTTTCCTTTGCCCAGAGTTGTCTGGAAGCAGACAGCTTATCTCCAGGCCCTGCATGCCAGCTTTCGCTGGAATGTCGGTACAATGCAAGGGGATTCAAAACTTCCAGAAATACAATCATGGGATCAATCTCCGACATTTTTTTTTTAATCTAGCAAAAGCGACATTTTCAAAGGAACACAAAATTACAGAAAATATTTTTCTCTGGGATTTCTCTTCCTACCCTCTAGCCATGAACCTCCCTTCTCCTCCCAGTTCAATCCCATATCTCTCAATTCGGGCTCTTAAATCCCTTCCTCACTCAATCTTTCCCCTCGCTCACAGTCATAGTGCTTTCTGTACTGCTCTGTCTCAAAGTGCATCACCTGCTCTCGGCTCCCACCAACTTTTAACTGCCTCCTCCACCGGGACACTCAACTTGCAATGCTTTCCATAAAACTAAACTCAGTCTCATTGACAAATTTCACACTTGCTGTCACATCCCTCTTTCTCTCACTCACTTCCTTCTCTGTCCCTGAACCCACTCACTTCAATCGGTTTGATCATGGTCTTATGTGGATTGTTCAAGTATTGGTAAAAGCTAAGGCCAGACACCTTGGTAACTGTTAATGTATATTTATTTTGATACTGTCAAGGACACAGAACTGGAGGCTCCAAACTGAACTAGTTCCAACTTCTTCCTGGTATGCGAACATGAGATCACGAAGGACACAACAACATCGCTGTTTACCTCAGAGATTCATTTATACAACATCAAAACATTCTCACTGCACATTCGCCTTGACCCACTGTCTCAGCTCTAATTCGCAGCTACCCTTCCTCCATATTTCTCATCTCTGCCTCGAGAAAAGGTGGTTTTCTATTTCTAAAGCTCATCATCCCAAATAAGAAATCGAAATAGAATGAGAAAACATGCAACATGCCATTCTCTGTAGTTCAGCCTTTTTTTCCCACTTGCTTAGGCTTCATGGGCGGTTCAGTGGTTAGCACTGCTGCCTCACAGCGCTGGGTTCGATTCCATCCTCGGGCAACTGTCTGTGTGGAGTTTGCACATTCTCCCGTGTCTGTGTGGGTTTCCTCCAGGTGCTCCGGTTTCCTCCCACAGTCCAAAGATGTGTAGGTTAGGTGGATTGGCCAGGCTAAATTGCCCGTAGTGTACAGGGATGTGTAGGCTAGGTGGATTAGCCATGGGAAATGCAGAGTTATAGGGATAGGGTATGGAGTTAAGTCTAGGTGTGATGCTCTTAGGAGGGTTGGTGTGGACTCGATTGGCCGAATGGCCTGCTTACACACTGCAGGGATTCTACAACGATTCTAACTAACAATGTGCATACATAGAATTATTTTGCTTCAAAATTCAGTTTTGTTTTTCAAAGTTGGACCATTGGAGTATCCCTTTCTCTCACGCATGCCTTTACCCCTTTCCTCTCTGATCCTTTATTCCCAGTCTCTCTCTAATCCTCTACTTTCCTCTTTCTGACTCCATCAGTTTAATCCTTTTTCGGGTTGCTCATAAAATGCAACCACAGACTGTAATGGCGTAGAATTAATGGAATTTCCCCTCTCACCCTCAAACACAGCCTCCTTAAAAACAAGTAAGGAGCGTAAACTTCTGAAATTCATCCTCCTCTTTTTCAAAATCATTGGAAAAACAGAACCTGA
>NC_063344.1:18391573-18396258 GCF_021869965.1 Rhincodon typus | reverse complement strand
CTTTTCTGATGAAGGGTCTAGGCCCGAAACGTCAGCCTCTCTGCTCCTATGATGCTGCTTGGCCTGCTGTGTTCATCCAGCCCTGCACCTTGTTGTCTCGGATTCTCCAGCATCTGCAGTTCCTACTATCTCTGAATAAAAAACATGCAGCTTTCTTCTGCTTTCCCTCCACTGATGCTGCCAAGCCTCCTTAGTTTCTCCAGCAATCTCTGCTTTATTGTATCTTTTCATTTGACTGAAAAGTACTGGGGAGCTGTGCTCAGACTGCACAATGTAAATCTATCTTTCAGAGCTACAGATGCAAATTAGATTAAATACTTGAAGCTCAGGCTTTTGAGAGGTTCTGAGGCATGCAAAAGATTATTTTAAATAGAGATACAAGAGACAACTCAATTTTTTAAAGAAAACACAGAAGAAGCTGGAGCATCTCGATGGATTTGGCAGCGTCTGTGAAGAGACAAATAAAAGTTAACATTGACCAGATTTCAGCAATGTTCAACCCACTTCCCACACTTCTGCCCGTACCCAATCCCTTCCTTCCCAGAACAAGGTCCCCCTTGCCCTTACTTTCCACCCCACTAGTCTCTGCATTCACAGGATTGCACTCCTCTATAACACCAACAGCAGGTGCAACCATCGAACACATCCTCCCCGCCTCTCCACTGTTAGCATTCCTCAGGGACCATTCCCACCATAATACCCTGCTCCACTCCTCCATCACTCTTCCTCTCCCCATGGCACCTTCCCATGCAATTGCAGGAGATGTAAGACTTAACCTCCTCACTGTCAACAAAGTCCCAGACAGACCTTCCAAGTGAAGCGACGTTTCATGTTTACTCCTTCCAATCTGCTGCACTCACTGCTCAGTGTGGTCCCCTTTAAATTGGTGAAACCAAATGAAAACTGGGTGACCGGTTTGTGGAACAGCTCAGCACTATCTGTCAGAATTTGTACGAAATTGCTTGGGATTTGAATGCACTATCTTGCTGTCATCCTAACATCCCTATCCTGTGCCTGTTGCAATGTTCCAGTGAAGCACAATAGACATTTGAGGAACAACAACACTTCATTTTCTGCTTAAGCACTTTACAGCCACAAGGTCTCAATATTGAACTCTATAACTTCAGAACCTGAATGCATAATGTCTGTTCTCCATTTTTCTTACATTCTCTTTCCCTTCCTCCACAGCCTTTACTTGTCTGTGTCTTGTTTACTTTGCTGTTAGTAGAGAGGTCTTACTCTCTCCCTTTCACACCTTAATTGAGACCCATTTTACATCTCTTTTTTCTTTCCCCACCAATAGCACCCCTTTGGCGTTTGGACTGTGCCTGGTCATTGGTTAAAAGTATGAAAAGTGCATTCTCCAGCACTTCTGAAGAAGTCATACCAGACTCGAAGCATTAGCTTTGTTTCTCTCCCAACAAATGCTGTCAGACCTGCTGAGTTTCTCCAGCATTCTCTGTGTTTGTTTCAGATTTCCAGCATCCGCAGTATTTTGCCTTTATTCAGTTTTTATAAAGATCTGTGATCGTGAAATATGTAATTTCTTGAATTGTTCTTTCAACTTGTTTCAACCCTGACTTTAGATATTGTTCCTTGAATGAAAAAGAAGTGGTTTAAAGAATTGCAGGGAACTGTTTAAGAAAATTGTGTGATGACTATGTCCCATGACCGTCAATGGTTGGCTTGGGCCAAACTGAGAATAAACATGAAGAAAGGAACGTGTAGCCACACAAGTTGAACGAATACATTTTAAATGTATCAAAAGGAAGCCAACTTTCGGGAAGAAAAATGATTTTCAACATATTGAAGATAAGTAGATATTACTGTGGTACAAATGGGATTCTCCTATTGGAATCATTTCTATGTTCTTGCCTCCTCAGGTTTATTCCAATCTATCGAGGGCCAAGCCACACTTACAAGGTGCAGAGATTGACAGAGTCCACATGTTACAGCTTCCGAATTCAGGCAGTCAGCGAGGCTGGGGAAGGACCCTTCTCCACGGTCTACGTGTTCAACACAACCAAATTAGTCCCTTCTGCTCTCAAAGGTAGGTCATTTCAGTTACAGGACTGAGGAACCCGGAGCTTATTTCATTTAAGAAAGAAAACGGTGAGCCGATGGAGGCCGTTAAAATTCTGAAATAGAAGCGGAAATTGCCGGAGAAACTCAGCAGGTCTGGCTCCACCGTCTGTGAACAGACGATCAGGGTTAATGTTTTGAGGCTGGTGTGACTTCTTCTGCAGTTCTCAAGAAGGGTCACTGGATCCAGAACGTTAACTCTGCTTTCTGTCCACTGATGCTGCCAGACCTGCTGAGTTTCTCCAGCAATGTCTGTTTTGGTTTCGGAATTTCCAGCATCCACATGCTAAAATTCTGAGAGAGGCTCAGTAGAGTGTGACCAAGTGTCCCTACATTTTGGAAACAGCGTGATCTGAAACTAGACAGCATCAACATAAGCTGGTCACCAGTAAATCCAGGAAAGAACTGAGGCAAAACCTCTTTGTTCAGAGAGCAGTTAGAATATAAACTTCATTACCGCAGGGTTTAGTGGAAGGAATTGGTAATACATTTAAGGGTAAGCCAGAAAAGCATGTGGGGGAGAAAGGAACAGAAGGATAGGCTGATAGGGTGAGATGAATTATGGTGAGAGCAGGCTCATGGGCAGTATATACAGTAAGGACCATTTAGGCTGAATGCCCTGTTTGTTTGCTCTATCCATTTGTACCTGGCTTGTGAACATAGGAGTTAGAGACGTGAAGAAGACTGAAGCTCACCTAGAATTTGGAAAGTCAAGGTGAGGGCAATTTGATTGACAGTGTCAGGATTTCAGAAGGGATTGGTAGAGCAGAGAGAGGAAAACTTGCTTGTCCACTGGTGAGGCTAGTCGACTGGGCAGCACGCTGGCTCAGTGGTCAGCACTGCTGCCTCACAGCGACAGAGACACAGGTTCAATTCCACCCTTGCGTGACTGTCTGTGTGGAGTTTGCACATTCTCCCTGTGTCTGCGTGGGTTTCCTCCGGGTGCTTCAGTTTCCTCCCACAGTCCAGAGCTGTGCAAGTTAGGTGGATTGGCCATGCTAAATGTAGGGTTACAGGGATAGGGTGCATCTGGGTGGGATTGTCTTCAGGGGGTCAGTGTGGACTTGATGGGCCAAATGACCTATTTCCATACTGTTGGGTTTCTGTGTTGAGGCCAGTCTAGGACAAGGGCACGTAATCTTTGAATCAGAGTGAGGCCTTTGAAAAGAAAAGCTGAGAAAATATAATTCTTCATGCAAAGTGTGAAGTTCTGAGACACTGTCTCAAAGCAGTAATTCAGGGGATCAGTATTTTTCCATCTGACTGATGGACATGGATATAGATGCAAGTGAGGATGTGGAGTTGCAGGTCAGGTATAATGTCTCAGAATAGTGAAACAGGCTTGAGGGGCTAAATGGCCTCCTACTTCATATAGAATCCTGACAGTGTGGAAATAGGCCCCTCAGCCCAACAAGTCCACACTGACCCTAGCATCCCACCTAGACCCATCCCTCTAACCTACACATCCTAGAACACTATAGGCAATTTAGCATGGCTAATTCACCTACCCTGCATGTCTTTGGACAGTGGGAGAAAACCAGAGCACCCAGAGGAAACCCATGCAGACACAGGGAGAATGTGCAAACTCCACAGAGACCATTGCCTGAGGGTGGAATTGAACCCAGGTCCCAGGTGCTGTGAGGCAGCAGTGCTGACCACTGAGCCACCCCTGTTCCTTCCTAGCTCATTTTCTCCCATGCTCTTGTTCTCCTGTAACAACCTATTGCTTCTCTAAGTACCTCCAATGACTTGAGTAAACTTGCGATATGCTTTCCTAATTTATATTGGCAGTTGGGGCTAATTTCATTTTTGAAATAATCATGCATTATCTAAAATTTAATCAACAAAATAATCTGAGAAGAAAACTACTTAGTAGCTTTTATTGCAGTGGAAGAATTCTGGAATGATAAAGGACAATAGAGGAGGAGAGTTTTAATTAACCAGTGATAAGGAATCTTCAGCAGCAGTTAGTACAATGTAATCTTTTGGATGAGTTTAACCTGGGTGCTCATTAGCTCTTTCCTGGTGAGGCAATGCTATGCAGTGAACTGGACACTAGTCCTGCATTCTCATTGTAGGTCTCCATAAAAATGTGTTTGAAATCAATAAAATGAGGTGAGTGCTGGGTTCTTGTGGGAGTGGTATATTTACAGGAATGAAACGGAGGTGAGTGCACAAGACCTTCCCGTTCTGTCTCATTCGCATAGTGTGCACAACTTAACGGGACCTCGGACTTCACTGTGATCGGCCACAGAGAGATGGCTGGGCAGGAATTCCACTTCCAGTGAACTGTCGACAGTGAGCTCACACTTCACTGGCAGCACAAGGAATATCAATACGTCCTCAATGTCTGTCCGTCCCTGCAACTGTGTGTCTGTCACTGTCTTTGCGGAGACCTGGAACTGTGTATCTGTTATTGTGCAGACTTAGGACTGTGTACCTGTCACTGCGCAGACTCGGGACTGTGTACCTGTCACTGCGCAGACTCGGGACTGTGTACCTGTCACTGCGCAGACCTGGGACTGTGTACCTGTCACTGGGCAGACCCGGGACTGGGTACCTGTCACTGCGCAGACCCGGGACTGTGTACCTATCACTGCACA
>NC_063344.1:18342624-18391563 GCF_021869965.1 Rhincodon typus | reverse complement strand
GTGTACCTGTCACTGCGCAGACCCGGGACTGGGTTGCTGTCACTGCGCAGACCCGGGACTCTGTACCTGTCACTGCGCAGACTCGGGACTCTGTTCCTGTCACTGCGCAGACTCGGGACTGTGTTCCTGTCACCGCGCAGACTCGGGACTGTGTTCCTGTCACCAGGGAAAAAGATGTTCTTGAATCTATTGGTGCATTTGTTCAATTTTCTGTATGTTCTGCCTGATGGAAGAGGTTAGAAGAAGGTATTACCGGAGTGGGAGGTGTCTTTGATGATGTTGGCAGCCTTTTCATGGCAACTGGTACCGTGGAGACTCGGAACTATGTCTCTGTCACCATGGAGACTTGGGACTGTATATCTAAAGTTGTGTCAGGTCTTTACTTTGATGGGAACCTGTTCTGAGTTGCAGTCCGCAGCACTCATTCAGATAAGTGGACATAGCAAGTTGCTGAGACTTCTACCAAAGTGTACTTCCTCCTGGCCAGGGGAGTGTGGAAACGTTCCCTCTGTCAGCCAGGGCTGGCCTAGTTCTCTGCTTCAAATTGATCAAGGCCTGCATTTGAACAGACTGTACCTTTTCAAAACCTGATGGTTGCCATGGCTCCCTGAGCACATAGCATTCAGGGTTATATTACTGGGTGACATTTGCCCAGACCACGTTGTTCTCAATCTAAAACCAATTGTGCACCACTTTACAAATTTCCAAAAACGTTCATTGCTACAACAGTGTCCCGGCAGCACCACGTGCACCAGAGTGATCCCAGCCTATTTTCTGAATGCATGGTTCCAGGGGGAGCACCTCTTGCCTCTGGGGTCAGAACGTTGAGTTAAATTCCCACTGTGGAGAGTTCACTGTGGAACCCACGCTCACGCACTTAATGCAGCGCTGAAAGAGTGCAACACTGATGGTGGTGCTGCCTTTTCAGTGCGCAGCCTGACTCAGGCCGCAACTCCCTCTCAGGTGGATGTGAAAGGCTGAGTATTTTAAAGAAGAACAAGAGATGCTATTCCTGGAGACCTGGGCTTTGATGTTTATGTAGTGGCAGGAAAACTGACACCTCACACCTTAGATCCAAACCCCGGCTGTAAAAAGACGACAGTGGCTATGGAAATGAAGCAACTTCATCCATAGAGGAATGAAAGCCCTGACACAAACCACCAATTAACTTGCCAAAATCCATGATAAATGTGAAAAAGTAGGGGTGAAGAAAACACAAGATATATACAGTCAAAATCTATTGAAGGGCACTGCTTCTCCCAGCATGTTAAGACTTCATTCAATGAGCTCATATACATTTAGGTAACTCCATTGGTAGATAATGGGTCTATTTATTCCACTGCAATTATTGTTTTATCCAGTATGAGGTAATTTTTTTCCTTAAATGTTGCTTTTGAAATACATATTTAATTGAATTTTAAAATCAAAACATGTTAATCAGTTCCCCATAGCTTCCAAGTTGAAATTCAAAATGTTATTTACTGAATTTTTCCTGATTTTGTATCTTCATTGTTCACTGAATCATCAGAAGTATGTTTTACAGAGGAAACGGTTGATAGCTGATGCTTCGATAATATAATCAGTTGAAGACTGAGCAGATCTAAAAGTGGGTAGCTGTGTCTTCATTGTTAGTCTACGTCAAGCCAAACTGATTTTCATAATGCTTCCAGCGGACACCTAGATATGGGTCATAAGCTGCAGCACAAATAAACAGCCTTTGTGCTCTTGTTTCTTTCAGCTCCACGGGTCACTCAGCTGGAAGGAACCGCATGTGAGGTCACGTGGGAAGGACTTCCACCAATGAGAGGCGATCCAATGAGTTACATTCTCCAGGTCACACTGGGCAGGGAGTTGGACTACAAACAGGTAAGGGTGAGGGGTAGGTGGGTACTGACTGGCAGGGAGAGGACATTTCTGAAGTGTCTGGCACCACCAACCATAAATGCTTGAGTGAAATTGATGTTTGGAATGGGAATGCTACTGGCCTCGCCTCAGGATCAGGAGGTGCCATTTGCACAACATCCCCTGAACTGAACTGAAGCTCACTTGAAGGTTTTCAGTGTCCCTGATGCCCAATATGAAGGGTCCTCCTCTTTGTCCATTGAGAAGGGGCTTCTCCCTTCACCAATGAGAATAGAGTTCTCTTGGTGCCCATTGAGAATGGGACTCTCATGGTGCCCATTGAGAAGAGGGTTCTCTTGGTGCCCATTGAAAATGGGACTCTCTTGGTGCCCATTGAGAAGAGGGTTCTCTTGGTGCCCATTGAGGATTGGACTGTCTTGGTGACAATTAAGAATGAGGCTCTCTTGGTGCCCAATGAAAAGAGGGTTCTTCATTGAGAACAGGGTTGTCTTGGTGCCCATTGAGAATGAGGTTCTCTTGGTGCCCATTGAGAATGAGATTCGCTTGGTGCCTATTGAGAACAGGGTTGTCTTGGTGCCCATTAAGGATGATGTTCTATTGGTGCCCATTGAAAATGAGATTCTCTTGGTGCCTATTGAGAACAGGGTTGTCTTGGTGCCCATTGAGAATGAGGTTCTCTTGGTGCCTATCGAGAAGAGAGATCCCCTGATGCTCACTGAGAAGGCATGTCCCTGGAACCTTCCAAATAGTTTGTGTCAACTTTGTGAACCATTGAAATTGTTTCTTCTGTTATTCCGATCAGGGTAATCAATGGAACAAAAAATTTAAGAAGTAATTCTAAGTTTTAAATTCTCTCCCTTGTCCTGCTGATAACTGTGCTGTGCTAGCTTTATTCCCTGTGAAAACCTCACGCAACAATGACCATCACCATCTTGAAATTATCCACTAGTATTTGGAGTGAGCTCTCACACAAAAAGCTGAGGGTATTGACTGCACACTCTCCGTTTTCAATCCTGTGTTGGATAAATCTTTCATTCTGTAAGATCATCAAGGGATGATGTTGAAAAGTAGGTGAATGAGGTTGATTTACAGACCAGACATGATCGAATTGAATTTTGGAACAGGCTCATGGGGCTGAATGGCCTCCTTCCTGTTCCCAGTACTCAGCAATTGGTGGAATGTCCAGAGAATAAATAAACAATGTAAACAACAGGAGAGTGCGCATTAACCTGAGATTCTATGCCATGATGTGTAGGCCTCATTCATCAGACAAGTTCTCAGCTTGTCGCTCCTTTACAGTGATGAAGGCTAAAGGAAGACTTAACAGAAACAATAATAATGGGTCATGTTTTCTGGCTCCCAACTGTAATTATGAAGAGTTTTGATGCAGTAAATTTGGAGGAACCTCTGTAAACAGGCAGGAGGGTCAATAATCAGAGGAGACAGAAAAATTGTTGTCAACTGAGCAAAAGTAAAGTCGTCGTTGTCCTACCAGACCATGGGGCTGCTCTCTTATCAGAGAGAGGCAGCTGGTCTTCGGGTAACCTGAGGGTCACTGCACCTTAGTCAGGGGGGAGAGTCTGAGAAGGCAGCACCAGTGTCGTAGCCTCAGCTGGTGCGGCAATTGACCCCGACTATTGGCGTCACTCGGCATCGTAAACCATCCATCCAGACGAGTGAGCTAACCAACCCCTTGAGCACTGCAGCTAGAAATATGTCCAATATCTTAATCTGCCCTAATCGTTTAATGGGTGTGATCCTGAGCTCAGCAAAGTGGGCAGTTTGCAGGTTTGATTCACTGATGACCAAGCTAGCAGTGCGATGGCAACACGGTTGGGCCAGAGCTAAGGTGGGGAAAGTGCCAGATTGAGAAGCCTTTGCTTGCCAAAAAGCCTGCACATACCCACCCTATAAACCTTCATAAGGTGAATTTGCAAGGCATTCGAGGTACCCTGCACCGCCATTTAGAAGATTGGGGATGATTTGAACAAGGCGTTTTAAGGTGTTTACAGAATTCAGTGGAGTTGATGCAGAGAAACTATTTCCCCTGATGAAAATCTGTAACTGTCTCCACCGCAATCACATCAGCCGTGAGGATATTGAATAATGCAATCAGCTCAAGGGGCTGAATGGCCCACTCCTGTTCCTACCTCATATATTTTGAAAAGGCTTTCGAGTCTGGGGATTAATTGGGGTTTCCAAGGTCTTTATTCAGAAAGGAATCAAGTGTAATCGAGCAGAGGCAGGTTAGTGGATATGAAGAAACATATCTTCAGTCAAAATCTAACAGAATCATAAAACTGGCTGAAGGAGATGAATGGCCTCTTGTTTCTATTTCCATTTATGGAGAGGAGAGGAGAAATAAGGGTTAAATCTGTTCCTTTTGCACAGAATGCAGGAACAATAAATCAAATTGGGAAATCAAGGGATCATTTGCAGAGTGTCTTAAATTCCCTAGTGTGCAGTGTTGGTGATTGAAAGTGTGTATCAGCTTGCAGTGGCCCACAAAAATTTATCGTGTCCCTTGACTGCAAACTGAGCCAGTTGCTATGACGATAGTATCTACATGAGGCCTTCACCAGCGTCATAGCCTCTCCAGTAGTAAACAATGATTAGGAGCCAGGAAGCTGCTCAAAGTTATTGACGAATGTTTTCTAGACTTTGTGGTTGTTATTTTAAAATTAGAAGATGTTTGTTTGCTTGTTCCTCGATGTAGCGAACAGGGAAGAGGAAGGGGAATTAAAACACAAGCCATCCAACATCATAAAGCAGTAGCTCAGGGAATCCAAGAGACAATGCTATCTATGCTTGCTAGTATTAATAGTCTTGCTCTTATCAAAGTTATCTTTTCTATTCATAATCTACTCTCTTACTTCTCTTGCCTATGCCTGTCACATCAACACCCTTCCCAAACCTCGTCGACACACACTGGCTACCTCAGGCAGAGGGTTGCTATGAAAGCTGCATTTTCAGCATGGCAACGAGTAACTGGTGTTGTGCTGCAGGAATCTGTGCTGGGGCCACATTTCTTTTACAATTTTTATTAATAACATGAATGAGGAAAATGAATTTACTGTAGCCGAGTTTGTAGATATGACAAAAAGAGGTGGCAAGGCAAGTGGTGAGGTAGACACAAGAGTCTGCAGAGGTCTATAGAGCAATTAAACATGCGGGCAAAAAACTTGGCAAGTGGACTGCAATGTGGGAAAATGTGAGGTTATGTTCTTTGGCAGGAAGAATGGGGATGAATATTATTTAAATGGAGAAAGGCTACAGGAAGCTACAGAACCAAAAGCTTTGGGAGTCACTGTGCAAACATCACGAGATAGAATCCAAGTTCAGCTGATAATAGAGAAAGCAAATGGAATGTGGGCCTTTATTTCAAAGAATGGAGTACAAAAGAAGGGAAATCTGGCTAAAACTATTCAAGGCGCGAGTTAGATGACATATGGAACACAGTGAACTGGTTTGGACCCCTTACCTAAAGAAAGAAATACTGGCTTTGAAGGCAGTCCACAGAAGGTTCACAAGGTAGATCCTGTGTTCGGAGTGACTGTCTTATGAGGAGAGTTTGAGTAGGTTGGGCTTGTATTCATTGGAATTTAGAAGAATGAGAGGTGACCTTATTAAAACATACAAGATGCTTAGGGCTCTTGACAAGGTAGATGCGGTGAGGTTGTTTCCCCTTGTGGGAGAGTCCAGGAACAGAGAGCGAGCTGTTACACATTTAAGACAGAAATGAAGAGGAATTTCTTCTCTCCAAGGGTAATGCATCTGTGGAATTTTCTACTACAGAGATCTGTTGAGGCTGTGTCATTAAATGTATTCAAGGCTGAGATAGATCTTTAATCAGTAATTGATTCAACAACGGTCATGGGGCAAAGGTAGGAAAGTGGAGCTGAGGATTCACAGATCAGTCATGACCTCAGTGAATGGTGGAGCAGACTTCATCGGCTGAATAGCCAATGTCTGCTCTTACATTTTATGGTGTTATGGTATTCAAATCCCTGGGACCAACGTCCCTTAAAATTTGGTTGGCAACTTTGGTTGAGTGTATTCTTGGGGCTTTTGTGACATGACGTCTCAGTCACAATTCCTCGCCCTGATTCACTCTGGCCATCAGCCTCCCATCAGGTCACAGGTCACATGCCTTCCTACAGACAATTGGAAAGTGAGAGGGTCCATTGTACCCAATTTGGTGAATTGTAGCTGTCTGTCCAACACCTGCTTTTTTCCCAGCTTCAAAATTTTAACAATGAATTACTTGGAATTAGTAGCTCCCATCCATAGAGATACAGGAGTCAGCTCTCCACAATCTCTTCTGTCCACAATTTTCTGGTGTCCTTCCAATGACTGCTGACCAACTGAAGATCTCTCAGGACAGTCATTGTTTTTGTTCAAAAATGGGATGCGAGCGTCGATGGTGAGGCCAGCATTTATTACACTACCTAATTGCCCCTGAGAATTGTTGGTGAGCAGCCTTGTTGAATCCATGTGAGGCAGGGAGAGAGCTCCAGGATTTTGACTCAGCAACAGTGAAAGAACAGTGATCCATTTCCAAATCAGAATGGTCTGCAGCTTCCAGAAGTCACTGCTACAAATGGACCTCAAATGCCCACACAGATGAAAATAAAATTAGCAGGAACCCTGCTTATAGGTGGTGGTGCCCCCATGTATCTGCTTCTGTAGGTAGTAGTGTTAAAGTTTTGGAAGGTGCTAACAGAGGAGCCTTGGTGAGTTACTGCAGTGCAGTATGGCACCTGTTCATATTGGGTTGCCATTACCTGCTGCACCAGATAGGATCACATTGCAGGAGGCAATGGGCAGCCAGATGACATGGCCAGATCAGCTTCAGCCATCTATCACAGATGATAGGATAAAACTGTAGCATGTTCTAAGTACTTTTCTCCTTCCTTTGTTCATGGGATCGTGGTTCACAAATGCTTTCTTCCACACCTCCTGTTCTCATAGAGTCATAGCATCATACAGCATGGAAACAGTCCCTTTGGTCCAATCAGTCCATGCTGAACATAATTCCAAGCTGAACTAGTCTAACCTGCCTGCTCCTGGCCCATATCCTTCCAAACATTTCCTATGCGTGTACTTATCCAAATGTCTTTTAAATATTGTAATTGTCCTCACATCCACCACTTCCTCAGGAAGTACATTCCACATGTGAACCAGCCTCTGTGTGAAATATTTGCTCCTTGAGTCTTTTTTAAATCTTTCTCCTCTCACCTTAAAAATGTGCCCCCTAGTCTTGAAATCCCCCCATCCTAGGGAAAAGACAACTACCATTAACTCTGTCTATACCCTCATTATTTTATAAACTTCCTACACTTTACTTGGGTGTCCTGTCCCTCTCTGGAGGCCTGTTTCCTTCAAATCCTCTGGGATCAGGGCCATTCATCTGCTTCTTGACCTCGCTATCTCTCTTGCCTGGTGCACCTCCCTGCAGCATCTTGAGGTGACTTAATCCTTCAGCTTTTGCTGGACGTCCCCATTGTATCCCTATCTCCTCTCCTGAAGCTTCTCAGATGCTTCCATTCTCTATACTTTAGTGTAAATTGTAAACTAATGTTTAAAGCATTTTTTAAAAAAAGCTTTTCAATATCCCAGTGGTTTTGTTTCATTTTGGCCTATGCTTGTGGCAGTGCCCAGGAGATTCATCTCAGAACTCTTGGAGCCTTGTCATTACTTCCCTGACTGTAAAACCATAATTGAATCAGTTCCTGACAGACTGGTCTCCTTGCTTGTGAAATTGGCTCCAAACCAGTTAGTTGTTTGAATTAAAGGTTGCAAACTCTTCAAGACTGCTTTGTAGACTACAGGAGGTAACAAAAAGCTGGGGTTTAAGCCTTTTGTTTGGGGGACATGGGTTCAAATCCATGACAGATAGTGAAAGTTGAATTCAAGTTGAAAAGAAAGTGAGGCCAAAAGTGACCATATGTCAGTTATTGAAAAAAATAGACATCTTGTTCACTAAAGCCCTCCAGGGAAGCAAATCTGCCATCCTTGCCTGGTCTGGCCTACATATGACTCCAGACCCACAGCAAAGTGGTTGACTCTTAACTGACCTCTGGGTAATTAAGGATGGGCAATAAATGCTGGCCTATCTAGTGATGCCCATGTTCCGTGAGCAATTTTTTTTTAAAATCCAGTGATACTAGCTGGCACGTAGATGTGCCAGTGTTAAATGAAATTACTTTCAGCCATGGAGTATAATGTTCCCGTGGATTTGTATAGCACCTATATTATTGCAAAATATCCCAAGGTACTTCATAGTAGCGTTATTAATCAAAACTTTAAACTCAAGTCATATATAAAAAAAAATTTGAACAGGTGATGAAAAGCTTGGTCAAAACAGTTGTTTTTTCTTAAATGCCTCATGAGACATGGCATCCCTGCCTGGCCAACATTTATAGCCTGTCCTTAGTTGCCTTTCACTGAGTGGCTTGCTGGCCATTTCAGAAGGCAGTGGAGAGTCAACTACATTGCTGTGGCTCTGGAGTTGCATGTAGGCCAGACAAGGATGAGGGTGGCAAATTTCCTTCCCTGGTGGACATTGGTGAGCCTGATGGGTTTTTCCTGATAATCAGCAATGGTTTGAAGGTCATCATTAGACACAAAATTCCAGATTATTATTGAATTCAAGTTCCACCATCTCCCATGACAGGATTTGAACTCAGGCCCCCAGAATATTAGTTGAGTTTCTGGATTAATTGTATAGTGATAATACCAATGGGCCATCACCCACTTTGAGGACAAAGTGGCTGAGAGAGGCAGAGAAGTTTGGAGAGGAAATACCAGATCTTAGGTCCCTGGCAGCTGAAGCTATGTTTATCCATGGTGAAGGCTTTAAAACTGTGAGTGCCAAGAGTCTGGAATTGGGGGAGCACAGATATCGCTGGGTTATGGCAATTTACAGAGATAGACTAGAGTGAGACTTTAAGGGATTTGAAGATAAGGTTGAAGGTGGTTGAAAGTAAATGATCTAAAGCTAGTTATTATGGAGATGTGAGGACAGTTTTGGTTTTATGGTTCATTCTCTGACAATAATTTAGATGGCCTTCCACACCACAATGTTGGATTAAATCCCAGGAGCAGTATTGATCATATTGAAAGGTGGAGTAGCTTGATGGGCTAAATGGCCTCTTATTTCTTGTGTCTTAAATCAAATTTACTGAATTAGTAGTTAAGTGTTTGTAATTTAATATGAGATCCTTGCCCAAAGCTATGGGGCTCGGGTATTTGTATACTATATTTTGAATTGATGGCAGTGGTTTCAAGCAGCTTCATTCATCAAAATAATGTGTTTAACTGTGGTGTGCATCAATTCGTTACACTAATGCATTACAAAGTGTCATCAACCACTGCACAGATCTATGAACAATCTTAAACCAACACTTTTCAAAGCTGGTTTGGAAAGTAGCATTGTAACAAGAAATCGAGCGGCACCTGCAACAACAGAGTTTGCTACAGACATTCAGACCTGTGGTATTACTAGAACAGTGTAGACAGAATATTGATTAATAAGCTATGGGCTAAAGGTAGGTGTGTGGGCCAGAGATAAGTGCTGAATGCATCTTTACACTCAATCGTCACAGATTATTTACACATAGCCGCATGGAAACTAACACCAACATTAGGACATTTGGTATAAAATAAGATCATTGCCATAAGTTAGTGACTGGGCAGACAGGCGGCAAATCCTGAAAGATCTCACTCTACATTTTAGACTATGTCCCCAGTAAGCAGAGAAAGTTCTATTTATTCCATTAATTGCTTGAAAATTCCAAATTACCCCATTAACCTTCCAAATTGTAGATAATACATCCCTTGTTTTTGTAATCCCTTTTTGTCACTTAACATGCTCTAATTATGTTAATTGAGATGATGCAGTGAAGGGATATATAAATAAGTTTTTATTTGCCAGTTATGATCCCCACCCCAGCTATCAAAGCTCCTTAGACATCATCTTCCAAACTCATAACCACTGTTATCTAGATGGACGAAGGCAGCAGATACATGGAACACCACTACTTGCAAGTTTCCCCTCCAAGCCATGCACCATCCTGACTTGGAAATATATAACTGTTCCTTCAGTGTCACTGGTTCAAAATTCATCCCCAACAGCACTGTGGGTGTCCCTGTACCACATGACTGTAGCAGTTCAAGAAGGCAGGTCGTTACCACCTTCTAAAGGGCAACTAGTGATGGGCAATAAACTCTGGCCTAGCCATGTTTTATTCATTCACGGGATGAGGGTGTCACTGGATAGGCAGCATTTATTATCCATCCCTAATTGCCAAGAGACCAATTAAGAGTCAACCACATTGCTGTGGGTCTGGAGTCACATATAGGCCAGACCGGCTAAGGATGGCAGATTTCCTTCCCTAAAGGACATTAGTGAACCCGATGGGTTTTTCCAACAATCGACAATGGATTCATGGTCATCATTAGACTCTTAATTCCAGATATTTTATTGAATTCAAATTCCACCGTCTGCCACGGTGGGATTCAAACCCAGGTCCCCAGAACATTATCTGGGTCTCTGCATTAACAGTCCAGCAATAATACCACTAGGCCATCACCTCCCCGTGATGCCTAAATCCCCTGATTTGTTTTAAATTACACGCACACCCCTGTATTGTGATCTAGGGCAGTGTATCACAACTCCTGTCATTGACTGTGCCCCGTGGTTTCTGTTGTAGCAATGGGTACCTGTGTCTGTGTGAGATCTATTGCTCCTAAGTCTTAGGCACAACTTCAAAATGACTATATATCAATCATTAGGAAGATTTAGCCTCAAAGAGCTGAGGTCTTTGTGCCAAATTGTCTATGTGTGAGCAGAACTCCTACCACCAGCCCTGTAACATCAGCACCTTTACTACTTCTGGACTCAAAGTTCCACCATTCCCCAGGCCCTTTGCCAGCTTCCTCACTCCAAACAGCTATTGTTGAAATGTTGAATGGCTCATATCACATTCTTCTTGGCTTTAAATGGATGGGTTTGTTAAAATAATGGAGAGAGGAAGCCAGTACGACCTGACTGAGATTTTTCATTTGATACCACCCTTTCGTCTCAACATAGCAGGCAGCTGACTGCTGTATGACCCACTACCTTCTCAAGAGCAACTAGAGGTGTGCAGTAAGTACCATCCCTTCAAATGATGCCAATATGCCATTAAGGAAATCTCACAAACATTGACGTGCTTATTGGACTGATCAGGTCTTTTCCCCAGGTTAGGAGAGTCTAAAACTGGAGGGCATAGGGTTAGAGTGAGAGCGGAAAGATTTAAAAGGGACCTAAGGGGAAACCTCTTCACGCAGAGGATGGTGCACATATGGATTAAGCTGCCAGAGGAAGTGGTGGAAGCTGGTACAGTGAGAACATTACAGAGGCATCTGTATGTGTACATGAATAGGAAGAGTTTGGAGGGATATGAGCCAAATATTGGCAAGTAGGATTAGGTTTATTTAGGATATCCGGTCAGCATGGATGAGTCGGACCAAAGGGTCTGTTTCCATGCTGTACATCTCTATGACCTCTATGTCCTTTTCCTGTCATGAAGCTCCCTTATTCAGAGTAAGTAAAGCAAACTATTGAATATGGAAGTGTATGCCATGTTGCACAACAAGGTTTTACTGCAGCAGTTATATAAAGAGTGAGTTCAGTGCGTAGTGTTGAGAAGTGATTATACCTTGATGGTATCCTATATTAATCACAAAATCCCAGAGAATGAGGGGAGGGAGAGAGAGAGAGGGGGGAGGTGGGGCGGCAGGGACAGAGAGAGAGAGAGAAGAGGTGGGGGAGGGAGAGAGAAATCCCAGTGTCTCTACAATGAATTTTTTTGTCCTTTGCGTCATTGGCAATTTCCAGCTGAGAATTCAATTGACAAGAAACATTTTGTGAAATAGTGTGTGAGCTTTGGTTTGACTCTACGGCTCAGCCTCTGTTATTGTCCATTCTGCGCACTCTTGCTTTGTCTCTGTTGTTAGAGTATTGTTGGATTAAGTAACCATTTCACATTCTGTTTCAGAGATAGTAGGAACTGCAGATGCTGGAGAATCTGAGATAACAAGGTGTAGAGCTGGATGAACACAGCAGGCCAAGCAGCATCATAGGAGCAGAGAGGCTGACGTTTCGGGCCTAGACCCTTCCTCAGAAATGGGGGAGGGAACGGGGGTTCTGAAATAAATAGGGAGAGAGGGGGAGGCAGATAGAAGATGGATAGAGGAGAAGATAGGTGGAGAGGAGACAGACAGGTCAAAGAGGCGGGGATGGAGCCAGTAAAGGTGAGTGTAGGTGGGGAGGTAGGGAGGAGATAGGTCAGTCCAGGGAGGACGGACAGGTCAAGGGGATGGGATGAGGTTAGTAGGTAGGATATTGGGGGTGGGGCTTGAGGTGGGAGGAGAGGATAGGTGGGAGGAAGGACAGGTTAGGGAGGCGGGGACGAGCTGGGCTGGTTTTGGGATCGGTAGTGGGAGGGGAGATTTCGAAGCTTGTGAAGTCCACGTTGATACCATTGGGCTGCAGGGTTCCCAAGCGGAATATGAGTTGCTGTTCCTGCAACCTTCGGGTAGCATCGTTGTGGCACTGCAGGAGGCCCAGGATGGACATGTCGTCTGAGGAATGGGAGGGGGAGTTGAAATGGTTCGCGACTGGGAGGTGCAGTTGTTTAGTGCGAACCAAGCATAGGTGTTCTGCAAAGCGGTCCCCAAGCCTCCGCTTGGTTTCCCCGATGTAGAGGAGGCCACAACGGAAACAGCGGATGCAATGTACCACATTAGCAGATGTGCAGGTGAACATCTGCTTGATGTGGAAAGTCTTTTTGGGGCCTGGGATGAGGGTGAGAGGGGAGGTGTAGGGGCAGGTGTAGCACTTCCTGCGGTTGCAGGGAAAAGTGCCGGGTGTGGTGGGGCTGGAGGGGAGTGTGGAGCGGACAAGGGAGTCACGGAGAGAGGGGTCTCTCCGGAAAGCAGATAAGGGTGGGGAGGGAAAAATTGGTCTTTGGTGGTGGGGTCGGATTGCAGATTGCAGAAGTGTCGGAGGATGATGCGTTGGATCTGGAGGTTGGTGGGGTGGTACATGAGGATGAGGGGGATTCTGTTTTGGCTGTTATTGCGGGGAGGGAGTGTGAGGGATGAGTTGCAGGAAAGGCGAGAGACACGGTCGAGGGCGTTCTCGACCACTGAGGGGGGGAAGTTGCGGTCCTTGAAAAACAAGGACATCTGAGATGTACGGGAATGGAATGCCTCATCCTGGGAGCAGATGCGGTGGAGGCAAAGGAATTGGGAATAGGAGATGGCATTTTTGCAGGAAGGTGGGTGGGAGGAGGTGTATTCTAGGTAGCTGTGGGAGTCGGTGGGCTTGAAATGGATATCGGTTTCTAGGTGGTTGCCGGAGATGGAGACAGAGAGGTCCAGGAAGGAGAGAGAGGTATTAGAGATGGTCCAGGTGAACTTAAGGTTGGGGTGGAAGGTGTTTGTGAAGTGGATGAACTGTTCGAGCTCCTCGTGGGAGCACGAGGCGGCACCGATACAGTCATCAATGTAACGGAGGAAGAGGTGGGGTTTAGGGCCAGTGTAGGTACGGAAGAGGGATTGTTCCACGCAACCTACAAAGAGGCAGGCATAGCTTGGGCCCATGCGGGTACCCATGGCCACCCCCTTTGTCTGTAGGAAGTGGGAGGAATTGAAAGAGAAGTTGTTGAGGGTGAGGACGAGTTCGGCTAAGCAGATGAGGGTGTCAGTGGAGGGGCGCTCGGTTCGCACTAAACAACTGCACCTCCCCGTCGCAAACCATTTCAACTTCCCCTCCCATTCCTCAGACGACATGTCCATCCTGGGCCTCCTGCAGTGCCACAATGATGCCACCCGAAGGTTGCAGGAACAGCAACTCATATTCCGCTTGGGAACCTGCAGCCCAATGGTATGAATGTGGACTTCACAAGTTTCAAAATCTCCCCTCCCCCTACCGCATCCCAAAACCAGCCCAGCTCATTCCCGCCTCCCTAACCTGTCCTTCCTCCCACCTATCCCCTCCTCCCACCTCAAGCCCCACCCCCCATCTCCTACCGACTAACCTCATCCCGCCCCCTTGACCTGTCCATCCTCCCTGGACTGACCTATCTCCTCCCTCACTCCCCACCTACACTCACCTTTACTGGCTCCATCCCCGCCTCTTTGACCTGTCTGTCTCCTCTGCACCTATCTTCTCCTCTATCCATCTTCTATCCGCCTCCCCCTCTCTCCCTATTTATTTCAGAAACCCCTTCCCCTCTCCCATTTCTGAAGAAGGGTCTCGGCCCGAAACGTCAGCCTTCCTGCTCCTCTGATGCTGCTTGGCCTGCTGTGTTCATCCAGCTCTACACCTTGTTATTTCACATTCTGTACTCTGTGTCACATCATGTTTATGACAAACCAGTAAATAATAATTAACACACATGCATCAGGGAGCAAGTAAGCAATTAATTTGGGGTTTGTTTCAGGGGTATAGGGAAAGAACAAGGCAGTAGGTTTAGTTTGGGAATTGATACAGGGCTATGGGGAAAATAGGGGCATTAAGGTTGATACAGGGGCACCTGGAGAGAGTGGGGTATTGGATTAGTTTGGGATTGATACAGGGATATGGGGGGTGAGTGGGACAGTGGGATTAGTTTGGGGTTGAGTTAGGGATATGAGGAGTGAGTGGGGCAGTACGATTAGTTTGAGTTTTGATATGAGGCTGTGGGGAGGAGTGCTGGGAAACGGGATTAGTTTGGGATTGATACAGGGATAGGGAGGTGTGTGGGTCAGTGGAATTAGTTTGAGTATTGATATAGGGCTATGGGGAGAGTATGCGGCAGTGGGATTAGATGAGGTGCTTTGGTGAGAAACCTAGTGGGGGATTAATTTGAGATTGATAGAGGGGTAATGGGGAAAGCTGGTCAGTGGGATTAGTTTGGAGATTGAAACACATATTATGGGGAGAGCTGCTCAGTGGGAATAGTTTGGGGATTGATGTAAGGATTATGGGGAGAGCTGGTCAATGAGATTAGTTTGGGGATTGATACAGGGATTATGGGCGAACTGGTCAGTGGGAATAGTTTGGGGATTGATACAGGGATTATGGGCGAACTGGTCAGTGGGAATAGTTTGGGGATTGAAACAGGACCATGGGGAGAGCAAAGGTTGGTGGGACTAGTTGTGAATTGGGCTATCTTGGAACAGACTGGATGGTCTGAATGGCCTCCTGCTTTGGCATAAACCTCTCTGTTGATTGCAGATATTATTTCCCTGCCAATCCCACAGGTGTACAAGGGGGAGGATACAACATTCCAGATCTCAGGCCTTCAGACGAACACAGAATATCGGTTTCGAGTCTGTGCCTGTCGACGCTGCCAGGACCTGTCGCAAGAGCTGACTGGACCCTTTAGTCCTTCTGCCATTTTCACACTACGGAGGAAGGAATCTCCTCCAGCCAGTGAACTGAGAACCGCAGAGTTGGCCAAAATGAGGAGTATGATGCCCAGTGACGAGCAGTTCGCTGCTCTCATCCTGGTGGGATTTGCCAGTTTATCGATTTTCATCGCCTTTGTTTTACAATATTTCATCATGAAGTAACAAGAGGGTGAAGAAAGCAAAAAAAAAATTACGCATATAATTCTTGAGGTATAAACGTAGCCACGTACTAGTGCCAGCAAAAACCCATTTAAATATTCCTGTTGAACTTCTATTAATCGTATTTTAGTTTTAAGTTTGTTTCTTTTCCCTTTGCCCTTTTGCATTTTGGGTTTACCCCAGTTCAAAGGTTAGTCAAAAATAAAAAGGGGGAAGTGAAATGAAAACCACACTGGCCGTTTTCTGCACCTTTTCCGGAAATTACTTTGACCCTATCACCACAGGCATTACTTGATGCCAAGTGGGAGCTGCCCTCCTGCTAAGGTTGGGTTCCTCACTGCATGAGGTCGCTGTGATTTAGTTAAAGTATTCTCCCAGCTGAGGTTTCAGTTGGAGGTTTTAGCATTTTTTATATATATATATTATATATAAAAATATATATTTTTTAAAAAAAAAATTTAGGCTGGGAGGGAGGGAAGGTGGGGTGGAGAGAAGAGAGAATGAGCCTCAGATTGTTTGAAATTGTCAATTGGTTGACAGCCCAGGGTTTTTATTTCACATTTAGAGGAATGCAACGGGCATCATGTTTAATTCAGCTGTAAAACAGGGAATATTTCCTCTGGTGTTGGCAGTCAAATCTACCTGGCAATAAGGGTGCTATATTACTGTAATTATGCTGTGGTAGACCACTTCGCCCTGCTCCTGTTCACTGCCCTTCAT
The DNA here is from genome assembly GCF_021869965.1 of Rhincodon typus. Taxonomy (NCBI): domain Eukaryota; kingdom Metazoa; phylum Chordata; class Chondrichthyes; order Orectolobiformes; family Rhincodontidae; genus Rhincodon; species Rhincodon typus. Next base: position 18,375,375 of record NC_063344.1, on the reverse strand, counting down.
GCCCCCACCATCAGTGAGAGACACAACACAGCGCCGTTAAGTGTGATCGCAGCTGTAAGAAATGGGATTCTGTTGAGAGGGAAGGTGGTGAAGAAGACTTCACCCTCCAATCTGCATCCCCCCCCGCAATTACTTTTCAAATGGGCATCTGACGCCACTTTGACCCCCCCATGTCCCCCCCTCTCCCCTCGAGGAGCTATCCCTCCCAACCACCACCACCACTTTTGACTACTACTGGGCAAGTTAGTGGTTGGTGGCATCGCAACTTGCCAGTTGGGCTGCCCATCATTTTCCCACTGTGAAGGTGCCTTACCTGCAGTCGTCCTGTTGGAATCCACATCCACTGCCCTTTCCAAACACTGTACTCTCAAACACATGCCTTCACCCTGCTGCTTCTGTGCCTTTGCTTCCCTCGAGGAGCTATCCACACCAGTTGCAGGTGGCACACTGCCAAATTCAGCACTGCCATTCAATAGGGAGTGGATTTATTTCCCAATTTTGTTCTTCTGTCATTTCCCAACTCAGAACTGCTCCCAGTGTTGGTCTAAAGCTTTAATTACCTCCCTGCCCTAGTGGAACGTGTGATCCGCAAAATCTCCAGGTCAAGTCCCAGTTTGTGTTGGGTCAGCTGGGACAGGTGCTACAATAGGCCTCAGTGCCTCTGGGATTCTGGCGGGCTGTTGGGAACGTCAGGCAATGGGATGGGGTGGGTGGACTGCAGGGTTCACACTTGCATTCATTGTGTCCAATGGACCATCACCAAGTGGTGGCCAATTTCAACCTTTGAGTTGAACAGCATGTTGTCAGGTGACTCTCTGAGCTCCCTGCGAAAGAATTCCAGCTTGTGGAAGCTCCCGTTGCTACTTTTAACAAAAACCAATGCTGAGGAGGGAAGTGGGGGGAAAGTAAATACCTCAGATTCCTACTTATGTTCTCAAATGACTGATAATTGCCTAAAATTTCCAATTGTATGATATAAATGTGCACCAAAACCAATCTTAAGTTTTGAAAACGACAGCACTGTCCTTTTAACTTTTAGTTTTTATGGTACTTAATCACCAACAACATTTTCAAGTCCAACGATTTTATAAACAGACAGTTTGGAATTGAGCAGCCATTTTGGAATCCAGTGGCCATTTTAGAAGGAACTATCCCAGTGCTAAAAATAATTGTATTTGGTACAGCTACTGAGAAACCAATTCTAGGCTAAAAAGCATGCGATCTAAGTATCCATGAGGAGGTGTTAGAATTAGAAAGCCTATTTCTGGCCACAGTTGTATAAGGCTGTTTCCACGGTGCCATGGGAGACCAAATCAAAAAGCTACTTTTACTTACTATTATTCAGAAAATGATCATTTGCACTTTATCTCATTCCCCACTCTCTCCTGTCTCACCCACAGAGATGGTGTGAAGCAAGGAAAACTGGGAGGGTTCGGCATGGCAGGCTGCATCTCACTTCCAAAACCAATGTCCAACCATTTCCAACACCATCGCTACTGGCAACTGACTGCCCACAGGAATAAAAATAAAGAATTCAGCACAGTTTCACTTAGATTCCAGTGCGACAGTGCCTCATCCTGATCTTCCCAGAATAAGATCCTGAACTGTAGCTGGCATAAGTCACTGCCACTACCCCCAGACCTGTGCCATTACAAGTGCTAGAAATACCGAGTAGGTCATTCAGCCTCTGAAGAGAGTAACAAAGCTAACATTTGTGGTCAGTACCCAAGCATCAGAATTCTTTGCTTATCTCTCCTGGTGCTTACAACTCCTCCTAGTTCCCACCCACTTCATCTGATCTCATCAGCTTATCCTTCTATTCCTTATTCTGTTTATCCAGCTTCCCCTTAATTGCATCAATATTGTCCACCTCCCTGTGCTCCACATTCTCCCCATGCCCTGGATGAAGAGGTTTTCCTGATTTTTCAATAGGATTTATTAGTGATTGCTTGATATTTTTGACTCCTTAAGTGGCAACATCTGAAGTAACATCTTCTCTACATCAATCCCAACCATAATCTTTTTTTATAAAACCCCTACAGTGTGGAAGCAGGCCCTTCGGCCCAACCAGTCCACACTGGCCCTCGGAGCATCCCACCCAGACCCATTCCCCTATAGCCCACCTAATCTACACATTTCTGAACACTACGGGCAATTTAGCATGGCCAATCCACCTAGCCTGCACATTTTCAGACTGTGGGAGGAGACCGGAGCAAACCCACACAGATACAGGGAGAATGTGCAAACTCCACACAGATAGTTGCCTGAGGGTGGGATTGAACCCAGGTCCCTAGCACTGTGAGGCAGTGGTGCTAACCACTGAGCCACCGTGCCACCCAACTCATTGATCACTGCTCAGTCACTTCCATTTGGAGAACAGAGTCCCATCCTGTTCAATCTTTCCCAAAAACCAGAATCTCTCAGACCTGGTGTCATGCACAAGCAGGATATGGTACATGGAACATAGAAGAGGTAAAACAGGATGCTTGTACAAAACCAGTCATGGTACTCCGAAATTGCTGTTGGCTATAGAGTTCTTTAATAGACCTAAATTAAATTTACATCACAGAAACAGGCCATTTAGCCCAAAGGATCCATACTGACATTTATATACCACATGCTTCACTCTTTATTGGGATGTGGGCATTGCTGGCAAGACCAGCATTTGTTGCCCATCCTTGTTGCCCTCAAACAGAGTGACTTGCTGGGCCATTTCAGAGGGCAGTTACAGGTCAAGCAGATTACTGTGGGTCTGGAGTTACACGTAGGCCAGACTGGGTAAGGAAGGCAGATTTCCTTCTCTAAAGGACTTGAATGATCCAGATGGGTTTTTAACAACAGTTTTTAGTTTCATGCTCACTGAGATCAGCTTTCAATTCCAGATTTTTCTTTTATCAATGAAATTTGAATTTATGAACCCATGTCGCAAGGATCTATGGGTTACTAGTTCAAGGACATTACTACAATGCCAGTAACCCACACCCCACCTTCCCCCTCCACATGAGGCTTTACCCCACCTCATCAGTTTCTCATTCTGTGCTTTTCTCCCACTGTCTTCCCCTTAACAGCTGCGATGTTGCTGAAAACTCACCACGTCAGAAAAATTCCGAGGGCAACAGTGATTTCAGACTATCTGTACTTTGAACCTGCGAGGTGCAGATTGTATTGCTGTGTTTATGTTGCAGGGTACCTGACAGAGCTGCAAACCTGGAAGCGAAGTGTCTGACGTTGGCAAGCAGACACCCATTGTCAATTGGGGAAGGGCAATGTGACTTGGTACAGAAATAGTGAAAGAAAGAGTTTAGAAAACCAAGTGGAGATGGAGAATGCAGGCCATTGGAGAGACAATCCAGGCCGAGTCTCACATGACGCTGAATGAACAGACAATATCTCATGTAGCACAGTGACAGTCATCCCTCAAACAGACATCGGAGTTAGGGCAGTACACAACAAGATCCTATGGGTGCCAAGTGGCGCCAACTGACCAGTTCAAGGGTTTTCTTCTAAGGCATTTGAATGCAAGAAATAGTTTGCATTTGCATGATGCCTTTGACATCCCCAAGGCACCGCAAAGGGCTTTACAGCCATTGAAGTGCATTCACTTCGTCACGTACGTAAACGCAACAACCAATTGTTACACAGAAAGATCCCACGAGCAATAATCCGGTTGGTTGAATCAGGCTTCCTGCTGTTGTTCAGTGAAGTCCAGGTCAAAGATTTTACAGTGACAGTGTTATGTGGTGGAGCGATAGCTGTGAAGAAAAAGAGGTCCATGCATTGACGGAGCCCAACAGCATCCCCCACTCCCGGCTTCTAATTCCCATTCATGTTGTCCCGTTTAAGTTGATCAACACTTGGCCAGTTTGAACTGAGGAAGTTTACCTCAATCCAATTTCAAACTTTTGATTAGGGATATCACGGATTCGCTCCCTGACGATGAATGATGAATAAATGCCTTCGGGGGACAACAACATTTTAGGCAGTGGCCTTTGCCCCCTGAAGCCTGGTTCCAATCCATCTGAGACTCACCACACAAATACTTCCTCTCTCCAGTTGCTGGAAGGTCTGATGTGAAATGGGTTTGGCAAATCACAACCTATTGCCTACTTTTGTTTTCTGTAACTTAGACCACTAATTATCTCACAAGCCATAGAATCATCTTCAAGAGGAAATAGAACAAGATCATACTTGATTGCTGTTGCTATACAAAAAGATTGCCTGTTCAAAGAAACAGTCACTGTTCCATCACACTCCTGACTTACAGGACTGCAGAAGGCAGGAATGTTTTGAAGGGTTGCAGCCTCTATCCTCTTGTAGACATGGTTTTACTCATCAGTCTGGTCTCCTTGTTGGTGGCTAAGTTGCAGGATGTTGATAATTGGGCGCTCAGTGGTAACTATTAATCATGTTCACTGCAATGAGCGAAAGACAGGGCACACTGTTAGAACAAAGAGGTAGGAATGTCATCCCACCCAACCCCAAACCTGGCTGACCCCTCGAACTAATTGGCCCAAATGTTAATCACCATTACTGTCTGTGAGCTAAGCTGCATGGGCCTGAAGCTCTGGCGATCTTGCCACCCTCTGCCTCTTTATAATGTTCCTTAAAACCTACTTCTTTGACCAAGCTTTTGGTCACCTGTCCTTATAGCTCCTTGAATCACTGCATGTCGATTAGTTTTGTAATTTCTCCTGTGAATTACCCTGGAATGCTTTACAACATGAACGGTGCTAATACAAATGCAAGTCTCTTTGTTGCTGATCACTGAATGTTGCTTATTGCGTTTGGGACCTCAATAGTCACATTGGGCATATTGTAGTGTTGGTGAACTCTGCTGCAGGATTTTCAAGGTAAATGAAGGATTCTTGCTCGAGTTGTCTCTGAAGGTGTGATTCTCATGGGCTGAAAATGGGATTGCAGCATTGGCTGGGAAATGACAGGCAGGCGCTGTTGGAAGAGCACAGAATGAGAAGAACTTGCTGTCTCTGACATGATCCTTGCAAGCTTAAGATTCCATCCACCCCTTACTCCGAAAACTCTCAATAAATAAGGCACACAGCCCTTCTCCCAGGTGCCTTTCCTCACCACGAGAGGCCCAACTCTCCACACAGATAACTACTCACTATTTCAATTCTGTCCACGATCTACATTTTCACCAACAGGGTCACACAGCACAGTCTATTCAGCCCACTGTGCCTGTACCAGCCCTTTGAAAGAGCTGTCATTGAAAGAGCTGTCCACATATTCCTGTTTCCACTGGTCTGTTAGTGTAATCTTTCAAATCTTTTGCCTGTGGGTGTTTATTCACACGTGTTAACATAGCCTCCAGTGCTATGGGCCAAAAGCTCGAAAATGGGATTACTGTTGTCAGATCTTTGTTGACCAGTGCAAAAAGTATTGCACCAAATGACCTCTCCTTAGCCTAAGGGTAACAGTCCCATCTTCTCTACATTCCAACGTAATGGAGAAGGGTAATAAACCAAGGGTTACAGTTTTAGAGTAAGGAGTTTTAGAGATAATTAGAGGAACTAAAATTTCACCCAGAGGATGGTGAATGTCTGGAACTCACTGCTGGAAGGGGTGGTAGAGGAGGAGCTGGATGTAAATAAGACCAACACAATGAAATGAGGTTGATATCTGGTTCCACAGGCAATTTCTGCAGCTTTTGGTTTCAGTTAGTATCCCAGGAAACAATCCGAGGGATCTCAAAGTGAGAAGCTTCCATTTGGAACAAGCAACCCTTTCTGGTTCTGGAGCATTCCCCAGGAATAACATTGAACAAACACAGCTAAAAAGGACATTCACTCCTGAATATCTTGTCTGGTCTCTCAACAGGCTGTCACAAACACAGAGATAGTTATAGCACAGAGGGAGGCCATTTGGCCCATCATGTTTGCACTTGTCAACAAAGATTTGATTACACAATCCCATTTTTCAAGTGTTTAGCCCCAGCCCTGGAGGCAATGAAACACGTGAATATTTAAAATAGAGATTACAAGGTGTGGAGCTGAATGAACACAGCAGGCCAAGCAGCATCAGAGGAGGAGGAAAGCTGATGTTTCGGGTCGAGACCCTTCTTCAGAAAATATTTAAATACTGTTTACGTTAGGAGAGTTTCTGACTCAAACCATCTTTTCAGGCAGTGATTTCCAGAGCCCTACCACAACCTCCTCCTCAACTCTCCCCTCAGCCATCCACTTCTTACCTTAAATCTATGCCCTCTGGTTGTTGTCCTCTCTACTAATGGAAAAGTACACATTTTATCTATGCCCCTCATAATCTTATACGTTCCTATCAGATCATCTGTTGTCCTTCACTGCTCTGAGGAAAATAATCCCACCCTATCCAATCTGTCCTCATAGCTCTGACCCTCCACCCTAGGCAGTATCCTGAAAAATCTCCTCTGCATCCTCTCCAGGACTATCGCTTTCCTATAAGGTCATGACCGAAACTGCACGCAGAACACCAGTAGTGGCCTAACCAGAAATTGGTACAGTTCCAGCATAACCGCTCAGCTCTTGCCTTCTATGCCTTGGCTGAAAAAGGCAAGTATTCCATATGCATTCATAACCATGTTATTTACCTGCCCTGTTACCTTCACAAACCTGTGGATTTGTACGCCAATGTCTGTCTGATCTTCAGTACTTTCTTACCATTCATAGTGTAATGCCCTGCCTTGTTAACCCTTCCCATGTGTATTACCCTTTTTACCCAGTTTTCGGGGTTGAAATCCATTTGCCACTGCTCTGCCCATCTGACCAGTCCAGGCTTTGCTTCAAATTATGCATCTTTATCCATTAAAAATATGGAAGTTTCTTCAAAGGATACTTTTTGATCCTATGAATTGCATTCCAAAGATCTTGATGGTCCCTTTTAATTCAATTCCACAAAATCCCATTTCCAAATAACCGTTTGATAATGCAGGACTCTGAGCATTGCTGAAAAATAAGGAGCAGTGTTTTGAAGCTTTTTGTCTTGCATTCATCAGGACAGTTTGTATGAAATACCAAGTTAAGGAGAAAACCAACATTTATACTGCATGAGATAAGAGTGCTGATTGGCTTGCACATAGATTCTAATTGGTAGAGCATTGCCTTGGAGAATGCTCCAATTAAGGATGATTGACAGATAGCTGTCAGGCTTTGTCCTGGTGGGTATGAGATGAAATGTCTCAACAAAATGTCTCTTTTCACAGAAATCCTATTTCGTTATTTGATTCTGAGTAAGAGCCCATTCAAAAACATAAATGTAGCAGGTTCTTGAGCAATCCTTGAGCTTCTTCCCTTTGAACTCATAACCTGTTCTCCCTGTCTCCCATCACACAGTCCTCCAAACACGATATCAGCACCAGCACTTCTCACTTTGTTCATTTCTAGGCTGGTTCAGGCTGCATGGTCAATTTTGATCTAATTCAATACTTTCACCAGGAGCATCCTACTGCCTGATTCATTGGAAAGAAAGATTTGCAATTTTATAGTATCTCTCATGACCTCAGGATGTTGCAAAATGCTTTACAGCCAATGACGTACTTTTGAATTGCACTCATATTTGTATTGTGAGCTGTTTTGAAAAGTAATTTTGTTAGTTTTGCTCCCAGGCATCAATGCCTATTATATCCCTGCCCAGCGTGCAGCTGTACTGATATCAACTAGGCTGAATATTGCCATCTATATCCCTGTTCTACTGCCAATGCTGTCGTAATTTGCTGCCATTTGTTGATTTCTGTCACTGCCTGGAAATAGAAGCAGGAGTAGACCATTCAGCTTCACCATTCAATCCGATTATGGTTGATCTTTTGCTTCAGTTCCACTTTGCTGCATGCTCCCCTTGATTCTCTGAGAGACCAAACATCAATCAATCCCAGCTTGATCTGGCCTGTAGCTGCTGATCTTATCCTTCCTTGATCCACACTACCTAATCTCCCTGCTCTTCCACTGTCACCCATGGCATCTCAGGCCTTGCAAATTTGAAACTCTCAGGGATTGTCATTTCCTGATCCTCAGACCTCTCGTGTTCTGGTGGAATGGGTAGGTCTGCCCACTGATTGGTGCAAAAATAAACCAAAGGAAACACTTTATTTGCCTAAATTCAACTCATCAGGGTACAACTTATTCTAGTTCTGCTAGAATCCCTTGCCCCCCAACCGCAGGAAGTTGAAAGAGCAAATTCAGGTCAAACATGCAAAGAATTGTAACAATGGCACACAGACAAACGTGCCATTGTTTGAAACCTCTCTCATGACTGAAGTTCCTCCATGGTACCCATTTCAAAAGATGTTGTTACTGACACTGGTTCATTGCCTTTTGTTCTTATTGGCCTAGGTTCCAAATGTGAGCTGACAGGATTTAACATGGTGTCAAAGTGACTTCTAAACACCACCCACTCCAACATGTATCGCATTCCACCTTCTCTAACAATCAGGATATCCCAGTTTCCCAACATGCAGTTCATAGAGAAGAAGAAATAATGTGTCGATAATTCCACCAAGCCTGCCAATGATGGCCTCCCTTATTCAGACTGCCTTACTCAGCTGGTGATCTAATCAGTATTTCTCAAACACCATTTGAACAAAAATGTAATGAGACTGATCACTATCACTTCAGGACCAGAAATAATCTGCCATTGAAGAGAGTTTACCTCAGAACAAGACTTTGGAGTAATAAGGTCCCCAGAGGGTGTGTGGGGTAGTTGTGCATTCCTGTTATTGTGACTTGCTTTCTCCTGTCTGTCTGGGACAATGGGGCAGCAAGACTCCTTTGCCAACCTGGGTCCATTGCACTCTCTTTTGTTCCAACAGAATTCATGTCCAGCTCTCGAAGGTCCTTCTGAAACGTGCTTTTCCAGCTGCTGTTTACCTCACATGTAATCTGTTTGTTCTTAAATTAATGGTTTATTGTGTTTGGTTTTTGTCTTCCCTGGCTCTTTAACTCCATGGCTCTGAGCGTTGGATCCTGAATCAATCTTGGTGTATTTTTCCTTGGGAATTGTTCCCTTTCCACCTAACACAACACAGAATCCCTGGGAATTTTCAACAGTGGGAAGGGTTAAAGAGCCTAGCTAGCCAGGAAGGGGTGAGGGCCTTATCGACTGTGAGAGACTGGGTTAGAGTTCCTCCATCTCTGTCGGAGGTTTCAGGAGTGAGGAAGGGGACAAAAATGACCATGAGGACCTGGCAAACATATTCATTGGGGTCTTACCTGCTATTAATTCCTCCATATGTACTTTTCCTCTTCCATCCCTGTGACTGCTTTCCCAAGTGGGAATTCCAACACATTGGACCCCACACCTGACAATCCCATTGCAGTATCTAACTGAAAGTCTCAAACTTGGCACCAAGTACCCTCCCTGACCAACTGAATCATGCTGTTGGGTCACCCTCAGTGTGCTCAACCACATCTGACCTCAATGTTGCATTGAGCTATCTGTGTCTCGGTCCGTCTCCTTGACAGTCTCCATTCCCATCACAGACCCCCGTGCAGTGAGCAACACCGATGCAACATAGTATGGATCAAGTCCTATGAGAGATGGATAAATGGGATAAAACTTTATAATATTTCCAGCAAGCGTCCTTAGACAGCACCATCCAAACCCTTGACCGCTACCATGTAGAAGGACAAGGACAGCAGACCACATGGGTGCAGTACTTCCTGTAGGTTTCCTCCAAGGCACACATAACCATGACATGGAACTATATCACTGTTCTTTCAATGCCGCTGGGTCAAAATCCTTAAAATCCCATCCTAATGGTGCTGTGAGTGTCTCTGCACTCCATGTCTGTGGCAGTTCAAGTCAACACCTCAGCACAACCACCCTGAGGACAATAAGAGATGGGCAATAAATGCTGACCCAGCCAGCAAAACCAGCATCCCATGAATGAACAAAGAAATTGCAGGTCAAAACAAGCAGTACTAATTATCTTCAGCACCGCATGGACAAGATTCTCATTCCATTTGCCCCACAATGTGTATAATGTCCATCATAAAGCAAGTAGCTACAGGTCTGAGCAACATGAGCACTTAGAACTCAGGCTACAGTGCAAGGTGTGGACAGGGTAAGAAGCAAGGAATTGTTCTTGGTCAAAGGCAGAACGATAAACGTCAACACTAATAAGTGGTGAGAGAACATCTTCTCTCCGCCCCTCCTGCCTCAGACACATTTTAAATTACTTTAGACTTGAAAACCAAAAAAAGAGAAAAATCAACTAACAGGAGGATCTCGAAACCCAGTCTGAGCCATTGCAACTCTGATCCATCTGCCTCTCCACATCCCCATCTCCCTGTCCAATCTCGGTGTGGCAGGAGGGGAATTCCAGCATTTAATTCATCAATTCTTATTTATACTTCTTATTGCATTCAGTACTTTAAAAAAAGCCAATTACAGTGCAATCCTATTATTTATTGTAAGTATGCGTATGTACTCATTTTAATTTTTTTCTGGGTAGCATGCTTTGTTTTTTTTTAATGTGTCATTTTTGAATTGTTCCTATTTTAGGCATTTTTTGCTGTAGGTGTCTCTAAGTTCTACTTCCTTTCGTAACACTTTTTTTTATCTCAAATCGGGAATTTTCTTTATGTCCTGTGAGTGGGTGTGTGCACACATAAGCTTGTGTGCTCTCTTCACCAAAAGCATTATTTGTGAATGAACTGTTTACACATAGCCAGGCTAGTAACCATACCTTGTCTTTGTTTTCAGGGTGGGAGGGTTTATCCTCTTCAACACTCATAGTATCCATGGGGCCCAACCGCAGAGAACAGGGTCGGCAGAGTTGGGGGGGAAAAGGCATATAAACTTCGAAATTTCTTGATATGAGTAATGTCTCCTGAGTAGTAACAACATCCCCCCTTCCCCTCCCCATTTCTGTAGCTGGTTGTGCCCCTCTGGTTATCAGTTGATGTAGCAATATTAGCATTGATTTATAGTTTATTCTCGCAGTTTTTTATTATTATTTTCAATCGCAGAACTTGACAAAGCAATTGGAGCAGATAGTTACATTTGAGCAATTTGTTTTATGATTTAAATATTACTTTCTGTTGCCAAAGCTTCAGGCATGTCTACTTTAACCATTTTTTTTAATTTAAACTGTTATTCGTGTTTTGTGATGCTTGCTTTTAATTTTTTTTTCTTCTCTCTTTGAGGTCTCATGTACGTGTCATTCAACCTTCTAAAAGTTTTTTGTTTAAAAAAGAAAGAGAATTAGACTGTACTTGTTTCAGTTTGAAAGTTCAATTGTGTCAGGAGGGTCTTGTGGTGCAGTGATAGTGTTCTTGTTTTGGGGCCTGGAGGCCCAAGGTTCTGTTTGAGTTATGGAAAAGGTTGTCTCATTCAGAGACCGTACGTCACTAGGGTTTTGTCTCTATGTCAATCTTGGCCATCCTCAAGTCAATTTGACGCTCACAGTTACTGCCCACTAAGCCTTGGCCCGCTATGGAGTGGTACAGCACAATTACAAGGCCGGAAGTTTCTGGGCATCCCCTCCCATCTCTTTGCCATCATCAAGTCGTGTTGCTGCTGTGAGACTTCAACTGTTTCCCCACCAACGAAGCAGCTCTCTGATAAGTTTTGAAAGAAATTAAATGCCTCTCTTTTACCTCAAGTGTTGAACGTACATTCCAAGCTTTTCATTAAAAAAAAGTAAATAAAAAACGAATGAAATCATAAACATTTGTTGTATTGTAAATTTTAGATTATTTCATAAGCATTATATAAAACTGTCATATCAATTTTAATGTATAGATTTTGCAAATACTACCCTATGTATGTAAGACTAAACCTTATCTGTAGCGTACATATGTAATATATTTATGCCCAAATAAATGTTTTAATTCTTTCTGGTAACAGGGATTATTTGTGTGCTTGTATTTGACCTTCCATATCTTCTCTGAGTCAATGGGCTGGATCTTATAGAAGAAGACAGAGAATTGCAGGAAATCTGAAACCACAAACAGAAATTGCTGAAGAAATTCAGCAGGTCTGGCAGCATCTGTTGGGAGAATGCAGAACGTAGAACTGTACAGTACAGGAATGCACCCTTCAGCCCACAATGTTGTGCTGAACATGACGCCAAATTAAACTAATCTCTTCTGCCTGCCCCTGGTCCGTATCCCTACATTCCTTGCATATTCATGTGCCTATCTGGAACTCCCTTAGACGCCGCTGTCGTATCTACCTCCACAAACAAACACTGGCAGTGTGTTGCAGACTTTTACCTCTCTCTGTGTAAAAAACTTGCCCCTCACGTCTCCTTTGACCTTTCCCCCTCTCACCTTAAATGCGTGCCCCGTTTAATGTTTCGACCCTTGATCAGAACTGGCTGAATCTTATTTCTTTTAGCTGAGTGTTAATTGCACACAGTTTTTCAGAGAGTTTTTCACTGCCTAGTGAAACTTCTCACTGTATCTTACCAAATTTGCTTCATTAAACACCTTCCGATGTGTCCCTCTAAGCTGTTGCTCCATTTCTGTGCCTGGTAATTGGCATTGGTTCGCTGATCGCGTGCCATTGGAAGCTAATTCTAGAAGTCGCTGGTCTCAGAGCTCCACGCAGCTGGTAAGAAAATTACCTATCCTATCTCATGGTGCCCCTCGCATCCAATTCCAGCCTCCTGAAAAACTCATCACTCAGAGGATATCCTGGAATTCACCAGCATTCTTTGCAGTGGTGCCATCTTTAACAGCCCAATGTGCACCCGCGCAAATCAGTCCTGAACAACCCTGTACAGTCCCTGACATGGAAGACAGGGTATGGGGGAGGGAGGTTGCAGGCAGGGACCTAGAGGTCTTGCTGGTTGGGAGAGTGCAGTGGCAGTACTTTGTCTTCACCCAGGACCAGCAGAGGAGGTATTGGCACCAGACCGTTCCAGCCTGGTCCAAAGCTGCCATCCAGGTTGAAACAGATTCAGCCACCTGGATGAATGGCCAGCGCAGATCAATAACCTTCTCCGCTCCATCAACGTAAGCACCACCATCTTCTTCCTGATACCTCACACTCACTCTAACTCTGCTATTGTGCCCACTACCCACCTAGGTTCATGCCCTATCACCCTCACTATTGCCGGCAACATCTTCCCACACTCGCTGTCACCCACCCCAACCTCCAATACTACTCACGCTGCGTGCCCTCTACGCCGCCTACTTACTCACGTCAGACATCTGCCCATCTACAAGTCACAAGTAACATTGACGCCATCCTGTTTAATTTCCCTTAATACCTGCCTTTCTCTCATCCAGAGGAAAATCATCCCCAGTATTTCAGAACAATGATTCTATGACTCTAATAAAGATGACTGTATAACAACTCAAGATGAGTGATGGACAACACAACATTCGCCTCCTCAACCTTTATAAGGAGAGGATCCAACCTGCAACCACCCTGATTAGCTGGCTGTGTGCAAGACTCTAGGCTAATGACAGAGGCTTCCCTTCACTTCCTGTGCTGGCACTCCCTGACTGAAGGCTATCTCCCTTGGCTTGGCTTGAGGCCTACTGTCAACCAAGACAAGCTTCCAGGTTTTATGCCTGTGCTAAATGGTAAGGCAACACATACAGCATAACAGCATAAGAGCTAGGAGTAGGCCATTCAGCCCTTCGAGACAGCTGCGCCGTTTGATATAATCACAGCTGATTCATCTCGGCCTCAACTCCACTTTCCTGCCCGCTCTCCATAACTCTTCAACCCAATGTTAATGAAAAATCTGCCTTTCTTCTCCTTACATTGACTCAATATCTCAGCAAAGACTACACTCAGGTGAAGTAATATTAGCCTGGTATCTCTGATTGAGGGGGCAAAGCACATAATGACAAGACAAGGTAGGGATGCTGTGAGCATCCAGATAAGGTCAGAGAGAGTGAGTGCTCCGATAGCGAGTTGAGAGCACAGAGAATGCAGCCTGGTCCAGTTGATGAGCTGGGTGTGCGTCCCTGAGTGCACAGTTTCCTTGCTGCCGCATTATAATGAGTCATCAGCGCAGCCCAAGGTGCAACATTGAAATGCAGAAGAATCCTGTAAATGGGCTGGAGATGTGCCATGAGGATTCTTAAAACAGGCTCATCAGTGCCAATGTCCTTGGACATAGAGTGAGTGTGGCTGGTGCTCGCGGAGCATGCCCTCAGATGTTGGTGTTCAACATGGAGGTACTTCAGAGCAAGCAGCCTGTTGAATTTGCCAGGTACGTGCTCTGATTTCCATATCGGGTTTTCTCACATCTAGCTTGTTTGCTAAGATAGAAAACTGAGTATTAATGAGGCAAGTCAGGCTGACGACAATCTATTGAACAAGCAATAATCCCCGTATTTGTCAACTTGCCACTGCCTTGCAAGAAATTTGCCACGCCACTCGTTAAAGCCTAAAAGATAGAATGAGATGCTCCACGCGTGAAGCTTGGCTTTGTAGGACCTCATGCTCGCACATTAATGAGATTCTGCCCAATGGTTATAGCTCGGTTTATAGCACATGACCAACATTAATCTCAGAGATGGACTCAATCACAGCTCACACCCTATCCCTGGCTTCCATAACCACTGACCTTATACACTGGATACACTGGCCCTTGGCCTCAGAACCAATTGAAAATTTACACATCACACAAAACACGGAAAGTGCTGAAAATAGTGAGATCACAGTCCAGTCTGTGTTGCCTTGCCTCTTCTCCCTTTGATGGATTGTTGTTTGCAGCTCCTTTTAAATGTGACATTTTATGGGTTTCTCTTTCTCCAGTTAGCGGCATAATTTACATCCACAGCCATCTTTGGCTGTATCTGTCCTCTTTTTAAAAAAATCACAATTTAGAATTGCAAATTAAAAATGTACATAGGTACTTAGGGGTTCTGACATATGGTTCTGACAGTAGTTAAATATGCATTTTCGTAGACTATTCCTTTTGTTAATATTTGCATCATTTTCTGAGTAAGCTTTGTTTGCAATAAATTCATTATTTGATTAACTTTTTTCTGAAATTCATCTAAATACAGTCTGATACCTTTATACTGAGCAATATCATTCTCCCTGTGTCTGCGTGCGTTTCCTCGGGGTGCTCCAGTTTCCTCCCACAGTCCAAAGATATGGTGGTTACGTGGATTGGCCATGCTAAATTGCCCATAGTGTCTAGGGTAAGGAGTGGGTCTGGGTGGCATGCCCTTCAGAGGGTTGGTTTGGACTTGATGGAATGAAAGGCCTGCTTCCACACTGTAGGCATTGTATGATATCATTGTCCTTTTTGATGACCAATGAAATGGGACAAGGAAACAAATCAATTCGCTTTCCAACCTGGGGGTTCAACCTGGCTCAGGTTTAGCAATTCTAAATACCATACTATCGCAAATACACTGGAAAGGGCAATAAATGCTGACCAGCCAGTGCCCACATCCTACAGGAGAGTAAAAAAATCAATGAATTTGGATTTGTTCTCCTTAATGTAACATGAGATTTGAATGCATGTACAGCCCAAAGATCATGAAACAGGGATCCTTTGTTCTACTGTTCACTAGAAACAGGAAGGAAAAGCAAGGATACACAAGAACTAGATATGTATATGGAAGGACTGAGCAGATACACTGGGCTGAGGAGATAACACAGTGTAAAGCTGGAGGAACACAACAGGTCAGGCAGCATCACAGGATCAGGAAAGCTGATGTTTTGGGTCAGGACACTTGTTCAGAAATGGGCTGAAGAGTTCCTTAGTCTGTCTGCCTCCCTTCCCATCAGCCCAGATACTCTTTTGTTTCTGGTGAGAATCCATTTGACTGTTTCAGTTGTTCTTTCTCAGTGCTGCCACCTCCTAGTGAGGACCCTGTTGAATTGCTCAGCTCCCTTGTTCAATGCTCTATGTCCCCATCACCACCGTCTGCAGGAGGTCCTCTTTCATTAGAAAAGATTGAGAGGAGATTTGATGGAGACGTTCAAAATCATAGGTGGCTGAGTAAAGTAGAAAGAGAGAAATTGTTCCCAATTTGGCAGAAGGGTCGGGAAACAGGGGGCACAAATTTAGTGCAAGTGGCAAAAAAGCCAGAGGAAAAACATGGGAAATTTTTTTTTTTTGGCAGTGAGTGGTTAGGATCTACAATGCTCTGACTGAAAGTGTGGTGAAGGCAGATTCAATTACAACTTTCAGAAGTAAATTAGATTATTGTCAGTTTCGTGATTTCATTATAAGGGATTAATTCTAACTGTGAGATATGCCAATAAGATATTAGACAACATCAGAGGAAGTGATGCAGTGTCACATTATCTTGCCCTCTCTAGCAGCTTCATAGCAAGATGACTGGTTTGAACTGACTCTGCCACTACCATGGACTGAGTTAGTTCTGCTGTCATAGTTTTTGCCTATCAAGAGGTCGAAGTATATAGGTGCAGTACTGCAATCTGTTGGCTGTTTTATTCAGCTAGACTGCCCCTACTCTGCATCTGCAGGAGGTTGTTGTACACATTGGAACGAATGACATAGGGAGTGAAAAGGATGAGATTCTGAGGAGAGAGTATAGGAAGATAGGCAGGAATTTCAAAAGGAGGTCCTCGAGGCTAATAATATCTGGATCATTCCCAGTGCAACAAGATGGTGAGGGTAGGAATAGGAGGATGGAGCAGGTGAATGTGTGGCTGAGGAGCTGGTGCAGGGGAGAAGGATTCACATTTTTGGATCATTGGAATCTCTTCTGGGGTAGAAGGGACCTGTATAAGAAAGATGGGTTGCACTTGAATGGAAGGAGTCTCATATGGTGGCGGGGTGATTTGCTTCAGCTGCCTCCAACAGGAGAGTTTAAAATTGTGGAATAGTTGGTGGGGGGGTGGGGACCCAGGGAGATAGTGAGGAAAAAGATCAGTCGGAGACTGGTACAATTGGGGAAATAAGTAAGTCAAACAGTCAGGGCAGGCAGAAACAAAGCAGAGAATGAAGTAGGACTCATAAATTAAACTGCATTTATTTCAATGCAAGAGGCCAAACAGATAAGAACTCAGGCATGGTTGGAAACATGGCACTGGGATATCATAGCTCTTACAGAGATGTAGCTCAGGGATGGACAGGACTGGCAGATTAACGTTCCAGGTTATAGCTGCTATAGGAAGGATAGAAGGGGGAGGAAGAGAGGAGGGAAGTTGTTTGGGTGGAACTGACAAACAAGAATGGGATGAACACCTTGTTGGGATTGAGAAACAGATTTGTAAGGAGGTTTCGGTTATCTGGTAAGAATAATATGATGGTTATAGTAGGGCATTTTAATTTTCCAAACATAGCCTGGGAATGCCACAGTGTTAAGGGCTTGGATGGAGAGGAATTTATTCCTGATTCAGTGAGTGGATGTGCCTATTGAAGAAGACGCAAAACTTGACTTACTCTTGGGACATAAGGCAGGGCAAGTGACTAAGGTATCGGTGGGAGAGCACTTTGGGTCCAGTGACTGTAATTCTGTTAGTTTTAAAATTGTGATGGAAAAGGATAGACTGGATCTAAAAGATAAAGTTCTAAATTGGAGGAAAGCCAATTTTGATGGTATTAGGCAAGAACTTTCATACGTTGATTGGGGGCAGATGTTCACAGATAAAGTGAAGGATGGTAAATGAGAAGCCTTCAAAAATGGGATAACGAGAGTCCAGAGACAGTATGTTCCTATTAGTGTGAAGGGCAATGCTGGTAGGTGTAGGGAATGCTGGATGACTAGAGGTTTGGATCATGAAAAAGAATGAAGTATATGTCAGGTATAGACAGCAGAGATCGAATGAATCCCTCAAAGAGTATAAAGGCAGTAGGAGTATACTTAAGAGGGAAATCAGGAGGGCAAAAAGGGGACATGAAATAGCTTTGGCAAAAAGGGTTAAGGAAAAGCCAAAGGGTTTCTACAAACACATTGAGGACAAAAGGGTAACTAGGGAGAGAATAGGGTGCTTTAAAAATCAGCAAGGCTCATTGTGTGAAACCGCAAGAGATGGGGTGATAATAAATGAGTATTTGCATCAGTGTTTATTATGGAGAAGGATATGGAGGATAGAGAACTTGGGGAAATTAACAGCAACTTCTTGAAAAATATCCATATTAGAGAGGAAGAGGTGCTGAACTTCTCAAAACGCATAAAGGTAGATAAATCTCCAGGACCTAATCAGGCATACCCTAGAACTCTGTGGGAAGCTAGGGAAGAGATTGCTGGGCCCCTTGCTGAGATATTTGTATCATCGATAGCCACAGGCAAGGTGCCAGAAGACCGGAGTTTGGCTAACGTGGTGCCACTATTTAAGGAAGTTGGTAAGGAAAAGCCAGGGAACTATAGACTAGTGAGCCTGACATCAATGGTGGGCAAGTTGTTGAAGGGAATCCGGGGGGATAGGATTTACACGTATTTGGAAAGGCGAGGGCTGTTTAGGGGTAGTCAACATGGCTTTGTGCGTGGAAAATTTTGTCTCACTAACTTGATAGAGTTTTTTGCAGAAGTAACAAAGAGGACTGATGAAGGCATAGTAATGGATGTGATCTATGTGGACTTCAGTAGTTGTTTGATAAGGTTCCTCATGGCAGACTGGTTAGTAAGGTTAGATCATACTGAATACAGGGAGAATTAGATATTTGGATACAGATCTGGCTCAGAGGAGAACTGGTGGAGGGTTGCTTTTCAGACTAGAGGCCTGTGACCAGCAGTGTGCCACAAGGATCGGTAATGGTTCCACTGCTTTTGGTAATTTATATAAATGATTTGGATGTGAACAAAGGAGGTAAGTTTGCAGATGACACTAAAATTGGAGATGTAGGGGACAGCATAGCAGGTTACCTAAGGGTACAACGGGACCTTGATCAGATGGGCCAATGGGCTGAGCTGTGGCAAATGGAGTTTAATTTAGATAAATGTGAGGTGCTGCATTTTGGAAAGGCAAATCAGGGCAAGACTTATGCACTTAATGGGAAGGTCCTGGGAGTCGAGCTGAACAAAAAGACCTTGGAGTGCAGGTTCATAATTCCTTGAAAATGGAGTCACAGGTAGACAGGATAGTGAAGAAGGCATTTGGTACACTTGCCTTTATTGGTCAGTGCATTGAGTATAGGAGTTGGGAGCTCATGTTGCAGCTGTACAGGACATTGGTTCAGCCACTTTTGGAGTATTGCGTGCAATTCTGGTCTCCCTCCTATAAGAAGGATATTGTGAAACTTGAAAGGGTTCAGAAAAGATTTTTGAAGATGTTGCCAGTATTGGAGGGTTTGAGCTATAGGGAGAGGCTGAATGGGCTGGGGCTATTTTTCCTGGAGCGTTGGAGGCTCAGGGGGTGACCTTATGGAGTTTATAAAATCATGAGGGGCATGGACAGGTTAAATAGGTGAGGTCTTTTCCCCAGGGTTGGGGAGTCCAAAACTAGAGGGCATAGGTTTAAGATGAGGGGCAAAGACATAAAAGGAACCTAAGGGGGAACTTTTTCACACAGAGGGTGGTGCGTGTATGGAATGGGCTGCCAGGGTAAGTGGTGGAAGTTGGTACAATTACAACATTTAAATGGCATCTGGATGGGTATATGAATAGGAAGAGTTTAGAGGGATACGGGCCAAATGCTGGCAAATGGGACTAGATTTATATAGATATCTGGTTGGCATGGACGGGTTGGACTGAAGGGTCTGTTTCCGTGCTGTATAACTCTATTAGCCTATGACTCAATGCTGCATCTCAAACTGTGTAACAGTCTTCATTCCATATCTCATAGTCATACTGTCATAGTCATTGCCAAATTGTCATAGTCATTACTAAAGTGCAAACATGTCGATCGATTGATTGATTTATTGTCACGTGTACCAAAATACAGTGAAAAGCTTTGTTTACTAGCGGTACAGGTAGATCATAGTAAGCAAAGGATGTATAGATCAAGAGATAGTAGGAACTGCAGATGCTGGAGAATCCGAGACAACAAGGTGCAGAGCTGGATGAACACAGCAGGCCAAGCAGCATCATAGGAGCAGAGAGGCTGACGTTTCGGGCCTAGACCCTTCATCAGAAAAGGGGGAGGGGAAGGGGGTTTTGAAATAAATAGGGAGAGAGTGGGAGGCGGATAGAAGAGGGATAGAGGAGAGGATAGGTGGAGAGGAAACAAACAGGTCGAAGAGGCGGGGATGGAGCCAGTAAAGGTGAGTGTAGGTAGGGAGTTAGGAAGGGGATAGGCAGATCAAAAAGGCTTCGACAGAGGCATACAGGTTACGTTGCGCGGGGCGTGCACTAGGTGAGATCAATGTCAGCAAGATCAGCATTATTTGAAGGTAGAGAGTCCATTCCTCAGTCTAATAACGGCTAGGAAGAAGCTGTTCCTGAACCTGTTGGTGTGTGTGTTCAGGCTTCTGTATCTTCTGCCTGATGGAAGAGGTTGTAGGAGAGCATTACCGGGGTGTGATGGGTCTTTGATGATGTTGGCAGCCTTTCCGTGGCAGCGAGCCGTGTAAATAGAGTCCATGGATAAAAGTTTGGCTTCTGTGATGCACATCACCTTCTGTTTTTTACAGTCCTGGGCAGAGCAGTTGCCGAACCAGGCCGTTATGCACCCAGACAGTATGCTTCAAATGTGCATCTGTAGAAGTTGGAGAGGGATCTTATGGACATGCCAAATTTCCTGAGCTGCCTGAGGAAGAAGAGGCATTGGTGTGCCTTCTTGACCATTGCATTCACATGGGATGTCTGGGAAAGTATGGCGTATGGCCGAATTCCGATCAAAAGACTAGGTAAAGAGCCAAGAAAACAGGGAATGGATAGGCTCTGATCACAGAAAGTTATTATATCAATTGGATTGTGCACAAAGTTATTTGGAGCTGCTCATGTAATTAATGTGATCACTGTAATTGGTGCTACTTTGATACTATAAAATACATTGTAATTTCTCTTCTTAGGATCACTTATTCTGTCCTTTGGCTCCCATGCATGTGCTTGAATAAAGTAGACCAAATCAAGATACTTTGAGCGTATGGACTGGGTTATTCCTCCTAGTGTAAAATCATTAACAATAACGTATGCATTCCCATTTTACAACAGAAGACACAGTAAAATATTTCTTCAATAAAGTTAATGTATTTCTTGCCTCAGCAGATTCCATAACTTTTCTTTAGCAGCACAACAAGACCAAGAATGTTACAATCTGGGAAGAAAACATTTTCGTCATATAATCCCTATCGTGTGGAAGCAGGCCATTCAGCCCACTGAGTCCACACTGATCATCTGAAGAGCATCCCACCCAGACCCAGTCCCCTACCTTATCCCTGTAACCCTGCATTTCCCATTGCTAATCCACCTAGCCTACACATCCCTAATGCTTTAGCATGGCCAATCCATGCAACCTGCTCATCTTTGGACTGTAGGAAGAAACCAGAGCACCTGGAGGAAACCCACACAGATGGAGAGAACATGCAAACTCTACGTAGGCAGTTGCCCGAGGTGGGACTGAAACTGGACTGTCATGCTGTGAGGAAGCAGTGCTAAACGCTGAGCCACCATTCTGCCCCTTCCTAGGCTACGTAGAAAAGGCAAGGGAGTGGCACCAGCTGAGTCAGTCTTGGAAATGAGCACAGTTGTACAATGGTCAGAATGGCCTCCAGCAGTATTATTACCATCCTAGGATTCTAGAGAAAGTATCAATCATTTCTAATTTCAGTCAGTCTGTTCCAGGCCTTAAGGATCCTGTGTCTAATCTTCTCATCTCTCCCTCTTGCGTTGCCTCCCACTGTTTTACTCACAAGTTCTTTGTCTGGTGATCTTTTATTGCTTTTGTGCATGTCTTTGCATTGTTTGATGGAAAGAACATCTCAGTCATTGATCCATCTGCTGTATTATTCTTCAAATTGGATTATGTGGTCATCCCGCCCATACTTTCCCCTCCTTTATTCTCTCCTGATTTGTCTGGAGTCTGTTAGAAAGTTTGTTGGTCTTCCGGTCAAGTGAATTATATGGAGACTTCAGGATGGAAAGAGGCTTTTTGGTCCAACTGGTCTGTGCCAGTGTTTTTGCACCATAAAAACTTCCTCCCACTCTAATTACTTCTTCCCACATTTGTCCCTTAACCCGCTGTTCTCTTTTCCCTTGTGTGTTCATTAAGCCTCCGCTTTAATGCATCAACACTTTGAACTTCAAGCACGTCACTTTTCTGCGTAAATAAATTTCTCCTGGCTTGTTTACTTGATCTGTCAACAACTGAATCTGAAATCAAGCATTAATCTCAAGGTGGTGAGCATCAATTGACTGGTGCTTTTAACATGTTTTTTATTCACTCATGGGGTGTGGACTGGCCAGCATTTATTGCCTGTCCCTACTTGCCATTCAGAAGGTGGTGGTGAGCTTTCTTCTTGAAATGCTGCAGCCCACCTGCTGTGCGTTGACCCACAATACCATTAGGGAGGGAACTGTAGGATTTTGACCCAGAGACACCGACAGAATGGTGATATATTTCATATGGATTCCCTCTGGGTTCCCTGGTTTCCTCCCACAGTCCAAAGATGTGCAGGTTAGATGGGTTGACCATGCTAAATTGCCCATAGTGTCTAGGGATGTACAGGCTAGGTGGATTAGCCATGGGAGCCATATAAGTCACTTGGAAGGGAACTTGCTGGTGGTGGTGTTCCCATGCGTCTGCTGCCCTTGTCCTGCTAGATGGACGTGGTTGTGGATTTGGAAGTTGCTGTGTAACATACGCACAAATATGCAAAAAAGGAGTAAAAGTAGTCCAACCAGCCTCTTGAGCATGTTCCACCATTTAAATAGCTTGTGCGTGATCTGTTTGCATTTCAAATCCCACATTCCCATCTATCCCTGATCACCTTTGATTCTGTTATGTATCAAGATCTATCCACCTCCATCTGAGAAATATTCGAAGATACTGCCTCCACCACCTGCTGATACCCAGTGTTGCAAAGTCACACAATCTGTGAGAAACATTCTTTTCTCATCTCTGCTCTAAAATTGGAATCCTTAATTTCCAACCAGCTTCCCCCAGTTCTGGATCCACTCACAAGACAAACTGTCCTATCCACATCCACATTGTCAAGACAATTCAGGATTCAAAACCCTTCAATCAAATCACCCGTCACTTTCCTAAACTCTAAATGCAGCCTATCCAATTCTTCCTGATGAGGCAACACAGTCATTCCAGGTATTAATCTAGTAAAAACCAAAAGAACTGCGGATGCCGTAAATCAGGAACAAAAACAAAGTTGCTGGAAAAGCTCAGCAGGTCTGGCAGCATCTGTGGAGGAGAAAACAGAGTTAAGGTTTTGGGTTCAGTGACCTGTGCTCAGAACTGATGGTGGCCGGGAAAACGTCAGTTTATATGCAGAAAATAGGGAGGTGGGTGGAGTAGGGAGTAAACGATAGGATAGAACCCAAAGAGAGAAAAAGACAGTTGGACAGACAAAGGAGTTGCTAACGATCAGGCTGGGAGGGTGAGTAGTTGTAAATGGTGAGTAGTCGTTAATTAATCTAGTAAACTTCCTCTGAACCACCACCAATGCATTTATATCCTTCCTAAAATAAGGAGGCCAAAATAGTGCAGTGTATTCAAGATGTGGTCTCACCAATTCCCTGTATATTGAAGCATAACATCCTTACCTTTATGATAACTTACTCTCGTAATAAAGTACAGCATCCCATGAGCCTGCTCCATTAGATGATTTACCTCCCTACTCACCTTTTGTGACTCATGCCCTCACATACCTAACTCCCTTTGCGCCTCAGAATTCTGCAATTATTTGCTGCTTAAATACTAATGTGTTTTTATTCTTCCTGACAAAGTGAGCAACTTCACGTTCTCCACATTCAATTCCATCTGTCAGATTTTTGCCCACTCACCCAACCTACTTATACTTATCTGCAAACTTCAATTGTCCTTTTCACAATATAGTTCTCTAATGACCTTGTTGCCATCTGTGAATTTAACCACTTTCCCTTCAATGTCCTCATAGAACCTCCACAGTCTGGAAACAGGCCATTCAGCCCATACCAACCCTCTGAAGATCATCCCACCCAGATCCACCCCCTACCCTATCCCTGCATTTCCTGTGGCTAATCCACTTAGCCTATACATCCCTGGACACTATGGGCAATTTAGCAAGGTCAACCCATCTAACCTGCACATCTTTGGACTGTGAGAGGAAACCAGAGCACCCAGAGGGAATCCACACAGACACAGGGAAAATGTGCAAACTCCACACACAGGGTCACCCGTGGCGGGGAGGAATTGAATCCGGGTCCCCGATGCGGTGAGGCAGCAGTGCTAACCGCTGAGCCATCTAAGTCATATATGTAAACTGTCAGCACAGAACCCTGCGGGACTCCATTTGTCCCCTCCTGCAAGTCAATAAAAACCCATTTATAGATAATGTTTTTCTCTGCCCGCCAACCAGCCATTAATCTATCCATACTCCCCTCAACACCAAGAGTTTCTTTTCATAGATTTCGTAGAATCCCTATAGTGTGGAAACAAACCCTTTGGCCCAACAAGTCCACACCAATCCTCAGAGCATCCCACCCCGACCTATCCCCCTATAACGCACCTAATCTACACATCCCTGATGTTTCATTTTCTGTAGGAATGTTTTGTGTGGCGCCGTATCAAACACCTTCAGGAAATCCAAATACGGCATGTCTTTGGGCTCCTGTTTGTACACAGCACATGTCATTCCTTCAAAGAAGTCTATAAATTTGTTAAACATGATTTCCCTTTCACAAAACCATGCTTTTTCTGATTCCCTCGAGTTTTTCTAAGGGTGTTGGTATAAACTCCTTGATGATTGATTCCAACACCTTCACCATGACCATAAGACCATCAGACATAGGAGCAGAAATTAGGCCATTCGGCCCATCGAGTCTGCTCCACCATTCAATCATGGCTGATAACTTCCTCAACCCCATTCTCCCACTTTTTCCCCATAACCCTTGATCCCCTTGATAATCAAGAACCTACATCAAGCTAGTAGGACTTCAGGTTCCTGCCTTCCTCCCTTCTTGGCTAATGAGGATATATTTGTTACTTTCCAGTCAGATGGAACTTTTCCTGAATCTAGGAAATTTTGGAAACATTAAGTAAGGAAATCTGCTGTCCTTGTCCTGTCTGACCAAATGAGATCTTGGAGTCACAGAAGTGTCATTGATTCTTAACGGTCCTCTGAAATAGCCTGAACGTTAGTTAATGGCAAATTGAAATTTGCCACTACCTTCCTAATTCCAGGTGAGCAATTAATGCTGCCTTTACCAACAACACAAACGTCAGGGGAATGAATTGTTAAAAGCCTCCATACATGGTGACCAAAAGTGATCCCAGCTCCAATCCCCTGTGACCAACAGTGACCAGAGCTTAGATTCCCAGTGACCAAGAGTGACTGCAGGTCAGATCACCAGAGAACATCACTTCCCATTTCCTGCCAGTCAGAGAAACATCTCTTAACTCGACCTTCTGATTTCTGGTTTGGAACATCAGCCAAGTCATTTTGCTCTGTTAATCATCGCTCCATGCTTCCTGACTATTGACATCACCCCCTTATGTGGTAATCTTTATGCCTTAACACACACACAGAGGTTGAAGTGTCATATTTATCCTTCTTCTCCACACATACTGACTCATCTGCGGTGTCCATCCAACATTCTTTTATTTTTTGTGACAAATTTCTGGGTTTTAACTCTGAATGATGTAAATATCCTACAGGGATCAGTATGAAACAATGGCCAATCAAAATTAATACAGCCCCAGTGGAGAAATGATAATGTACAACCCCCTCAGATGGGAAAGGTATGCAATTATATGATTTAGTTGTTTGATATTTTTCAGCCTTAGGATGTGGGCACTACTGGCATTTATTGTCCATCCCTAGTTGACCTTTAGAAGTTGGTAGTAAACTGCTTTATTGAAATTCTGCACTCCATGTGGTGTGGTGACACCAACAGTGTTGTTATGGGGGATGTTTCAGGCCTTTGATCCCACATCAGTGAAGGAACAGCCAATATATTTCCAAATCAGGGTGATGTGTGGCTTAGTGGAGATGGTGTTCCAGGCACCTGCTGCCCTTGTCTTTCTAGGAGTTGGAGGCTTTAGGGTGATTGTGTCAGAGAAACCTTGCTGAGTTGTTGCAGCACATCCTATAGATGGGACTCTACAGAGGTCTGCTGCTGTGAGCCAGTGACTGAGGGAGTAACTATTTCAGACAGCAAATGGGACTCCAATCAAGCAGCTGCTTTGTCCTGGGTTGGAATAACCTTGAGTATTGTTGAAGCAGACCCATCCAGGTAACTGGCATTTGGTCACACCCCTGATTGGTGCCTTGGGCAGACTGTGGGGATACAGAATTTCCTGCATCTAACCTGCTTCTTGTAGTCACAGAACGTACGCAATCAGTGATAGAATTTTCCCTGTTCTCATGGGTTGTGCCCTGACCATCCTTGAATTGGAAATCGTGGAGATATGAGTTGGCACTTGTAGAAGAATAAGTGCAGTATGAAGGGTAAGCAATGCCATCGATTTAGATTGAGGAGCATGACTTTCAGGGTCTGGGATTCCATACACACTGGATGTGTGTCATATCCTGTTACAGCCGGTAAAAATGCAAATGAGCCATTTGAGAGCATTAACATTGCCCAATCATTGACATTTTTCCTTCAGGATTCATCAATGCCTGCTGAGAAAAATCCATGGACACTGACTCAATAGTGAAGTACAGACCCCTGTTTACTGACTTGGTACATGTGCGAGAATGGGTATATGTCTGTGTGAATGTATTATAGAGAGAGTGTATGTATATGAGATTTGTGAATACATGTGACACAAGGACCGTGAGAAATTCACCTTCGCGCATGACTGTGAGAGTGTGTCTTTGAGTGTATGTTTGTGTCAGCATGTGTGAGATGGTATGTAAGTGTGTGTGTGTGAATGTGTTTGTGAGACAGTGTGCAAGTGTGAGAAACAGAGTGTGTGCATGCATGGGAGATTTGTGTAGGTGTGAGGGTGGGAGAAAATGTGTGTGGAGTGTATGTGTCTTTTAGTATGCCTGTGAGATTGTGTGCGTGCATATGTATATGTGTGCATGTGTGTGCACGTGTGTGTGTGCTTGTGTGCCTATGAGTGTATGAGTGTGCGTGCATATGTGTGTATTTGTGTGTGTGAGAGAGAAAGATAGAGAGAGATTAGGTAAATGTGCATGTGTCTTGGTGAGAAAAGTATGTTTGCATGTTGGATTTGTGTATGTTTGTGTGTGTGAGTGAGAGCCCATGCATGAGTGTGAGATTTATGTAATTGTGTGATATAGTGTATTTGTAAGATTGCATATACGTACATGCGTGTGAGAGAATATGTATGTGACTTGTGTGAGAGAATTTGTGTATGTATGTGAGAGAATATGTGCACGTGTGAGTGGAAGAGTGTTTGCGTGAAAAAAAAATGAAAAGAACTGGGGGTGCTGGAAATCAGAACCAAAAACAGAAATTGCTGGAAAATCTCAGCAGGTCTCGTAGCATCTCTGGAGAGAAATCAGAGTTAACATTTCAGGTCCGATGAACCTTCTTGAAGTGAAGTCGCATGGGGTTCAGGGTGTACCAGCTAGATGGATAGAGAACTGGCTGGGCAACAGGAGACAGAGAGTTGTAGTGGAAGGGAGTTTCTCGAAATGGAGAACTGTGACCAGTGGTGTTCCACAGGGATCCTTGTTAGGACCACTGTTGTTTGTGATATACATAAATGATCTGGAGGAAGGTATGGATGGTCTGATTAGCAAGTTTGCAGACGACACTAAGATTGGTGGAGTAGCAGATAGTGAAGGGGACTGTCGGAGAATGCAGCAGAATATAGATAGATTGGAGAGTTGGGCGGAGAAATGGCAGATGGAGTTCAATTCAGGCAAATGCGAGGTGATGCATTTTGGAAGATCCAATTCAAGAGCGACCTATACAGTAAATGGAAAAGCCCTGGGGAAAATTGATGCACAGAGAGATCTGGGTGTTCAGGTCTATTGTACCCTGAAGGTGGCAACGCAGGTCAATAGAATGGTCAAGAAGGCATACGGCGTGCTTTCATTCATCGGACGGGGTATTGAGTACAAGAGTTGGCAGGTCATGTTACAGTTGCATAGGACTTTGGTTCGACCACATTTGGAATACTGCGTACAGTTCTGGTCGCCACATTACCAAAAGGATGTGGATGCTTTGGAGAGGGTGCAGAGGAGGTTCACCAGGATGTTGCCTGGTATGGAGGGTGCTAGCTATGAAGAGAGGTTGAGTAGATAAGGATTATTTACATTAGAAAGACGGAGGTTGAGGGGGGACCTGATTGAGGTCTACAAAATCATGAGAGGTATAGACAGGGTGGATAGCAAGAAGCTTTTCCCCAGAGTGGGGGACTCCATTACTAGGGGTCACGATTTCAAGGTGAGAGGGGAAAAGTTTAAGGGAGATATGCGTGGAAAGTTCTTTCCACAGAGGGTGGTGGGTGCCTGGAATGCATTGCCAGCAGAGGTGGTAGAAGCGGACACGATAGCGTCATTTAAGATGTATCTAGACAGATACATGAATGGGCAGGGAGCAGAGGCATACAGATCCTTGGAAAATAGGTGACAGGTTTAGATCGAGGATCTGGATCGGCGCAGGCTTGGAGGGCTGAAGGGCCTGTTCCTGTGCTGTAATTTTCTTTGTTCTTTGTTCTTTGTTCTTCAGAACTGATGGTATCTAGGAAAAAGTATTTTTTTATTCAGAAGGTAGAGTGGGAGGAGGGGGTAAGGAGTAAACAATAGGTGAAGACAGAGCCCAAAGAGAAAGAAGAAAAATTGGACAGGCAACAGAGTGGATAATGATCAGCCTGGGAGAATGAATAGCTACTAAAGGACAATTATTGGCTAATAATAGTCTGTGTGTTCTCAAAGACTATGTAATAAAAAGGCCTGGTGTGTAGGTATTGGGGTAAGGACATGGGAGAAGGTGCCTCAAGTCCTAAAATTGTTAAACTCGATATTGAGTCCAGAAAGCTGTAGAGTTCCCAAGCGGAAAATGAAATGCTGTTCTTCCAACTTGCATTGAGCTTCAATGGAACACTGCAACAAGCCTGAGACAGAGATGTTGGCCAGGGAACAGGGTGGTGTGTTAAAGTGGCAGGCAACAGGAAGTAGGAACAAGAACATAGGTGTTCTATGAAGCAGTCATCTAGTTAATGCTTTGTTTCTGCAATGTAGGGGAGACCCACATTGTGAACAGCAAACACAGTAGACTAGATTGAGTGAAGTGCAGGTAAATCATGGCTTCATCTGGAAAGTATGTTTGGGCCCTTGGATACTGAGGAGGGAGGCAGTTAACGGCAGGTGTTACTTCAGCGGTTGCAGAGGAAGGTGCCATGGGGCTGAGGTAGTGGCGGTAGGTGTTGGGAATGAAGGAGGAGTGGACCAGGCTGTCCTGG
The DNA here is from genome assembly GCF_021869965.1 of Rhincodon typus. Classification (NCBI taxonomy): domain Eukaryota; kingdom Metazoa; phylum Chordata; class Chondrichthyes; order Orectolobiformes; family Rhincodontidae; genus Rhincodon; species Rhincodon typus. The sequence goes on along the minus strand of NC_063344.1, from coordinate 18,346,017 downwards.
AGGGAACACGGAAAGCTGACAGGGGAATATGTGTCTGGCGGTGGCATCCTGCTGGAAGTGATGAACATGGCGATCCTCTGGATGTGGATGCTGGTGGGATGGTAGGTGAGGACAAGGGGATCCTATCACGGGAGGGAAGAGAGGGGGTGAGGGCCGAAGTGCGGGAGATGGATTGGGCCCAGCTGAGGACCATGTCAATTATGGTGTTGAGGAATACTCAGCTGAGGAAGAAGGTGGACATTTTGGAGGCCACCTTGTCAAAGTTGACATTGTCAAAACAGATACGACAGAGACGGAGGAACTGAGAGAATGGAATAGTATCTTTACAAGAAGCAGGGTGCGAGGATGTATAGTCAAGGTAACTGTGGGAATCAGTGGGTTTATAGTGGATATTGATGGCCAGCCTCTCCCCGGAAATAGAAAGAGAGATGTAGAGAAAGGGAAGGAGGAGTCAGAAGTGGACCAGGTGAAAGGGACAGTGGGATGGAAATTGGAAGCGAAACTGATAAACTTTTCTAATTCCCAATGAGAGAAGGAAGCAGCACCGATGATATCATTGATATACTGGAGATGGGGTTGTGGGTGGGAGCCAGAATAGGACTGGAACAAGGAATGTTCTACATAACCCACAAAGAGACAGGCATAATAAGGACCCATGTGTGTATGCATGGCCACCCCCTTGACCTAACGAAAGTGAAAGGAGTTAAAAGTTGTTCAGAGTGAGGACCAGCTCAGCCAGGCAGAGGAAGCTGGTGGTGGATGGAGACGGTTCAGGCCTTTGTTCCAGGAAGAAGTGGAGAGCCCTGAGACCATCCTGGTGGGGGATGGACGTGTAAAGGGATTGCACGCTCATGGTAAAAGACGAGGCGACTGGAGTTCGCAAACTTGGAATTCTGAGTGTGTTTGAATGTATGTGTGTGAGAGAGAGATTGTATGTGAAATTATGTATGTGAGAGACTGTGTTAGAGATTTGTGTCTGTTTGTGATTGTGAGAGAGCTGGGCTGTGTTGATAAACAGGAGAAAGTTCAAACCTGGGGCAGGAGCACTTCCACTAACCATTTCTTGGAACAAATGCTTATTATTCCGTGAGCCTCAGCTTCTCCAGTAATCTGACCATAAATCACGCCCCATCCATTAACTTCCAAACATTTGTCAAAAAAAAAACTCATCCCAAAAGAGAATGTGTAGATAAAACATTTTTCATTGTTTTTATCTCCCTCTCATGAAATGAGTCAGAGAAAACGTTTCCTTTTATTTCCTTTTCACTGATACTGTTGATCTTTTCACTGTCTCTCAGTAACTACTTTTTTTATTTTGTTTTTACCATATGTTGCTTCATTCCTCCCACACAGTAGACAACTACATTGGAATGCTGTCTAGAAATACTGTAATACAGCATAGGTATTAACAGAAATACTGCAATGTCTTGATTATTGGGAAATAGGATTAAAGGGAGGCCATTCAGCCCCAAGGGTCTGTTCTGCCATGTGCTATATCTAATCCATACTTCATCTCCATTTTCCCACCTTTTCTCCATACACCTTGATACTCTTCACCAATAAAATGTCACCATTCTATTAGGAGTGGGCAATGTAGTGATAATATCGCTGGACTAATGCTCCAAAGATCTAGGACATGGGCTCAAATCCCACAGCAGCTCATCTTTATAATACTAACCATAAAGCTACTGTTGGTTATCTTTTAAAGAAAAACATCTGGTTCACTAATTTTATTTAGGAAAAAAATCTAGCTGGTTTGGTCTACATTGACCCCAGAACCATAGTAATGAGATTGACAATTAACTGCCTTCTACCATCAAAACACTCTAGGAACAACTAAGGTGGGACAGCAAATGTCGGCCTTACCAATTATACCGACATACCATGAAAGAATGCAAAATATTCTCAGTCTATTGTTGTCATATGCCTTTATCTGGAGTGGGGGTCAGTTCAAGATTTCTATCTTCTTTTGTGTGGAAAGAACAATTCTCCACTTGGTGGTCCATAAAAGTTACCTTTAAGTAAAACTCCAGTACATTTGTGTGCAATGCCATTAATCCAGATCTTCTGCAAAGTGGGAATTAGAAACAGATCACCACTCTGTTCCTGTCTATCAGTGCTGCTCTGCATTTCTGCCTGGATCATCTGAGCCCAGCTTCTGAAAAGATGTGGAGTGTAAAATCCTACAAAGTGCTCCTTTATGGTGCTACAGTGTTTGGGGGAAGACCCCTTTATTAGATCACTAGTCAGTGTAAGGTGATTTTAAACATCCAGTTCAATGGGTGAATGTATAAGTAATAAGGAGGATAGGTGGGTAACTGGTCGAGGTGAGTGGGTAAGGGTATAGGGTAATAATACAGCACAGAGTGATACAGGGAGTAGATGTGCTGGGCAGGTGGGTAAGGAGGTAGATGAGCTTAGTCAGGTCAGATTAGGACGAGGTAATCATGATATGCGGGTTAGAGTGATCAAGGGGGATAGTCAGGTCAGGTTGCATAGGTAGTTCAGGGACTGGGGATTAGTTCGGGGGGTTGAGGGGTAATAATGTAGTCAGTTGTATTGTTGCCCAGGAGTTGAACTTTTATTTGTCTAACCTTTCTTGGTTAACTATTCATGTCATTCCATTGGAACTAGCTCTAACTTAGAAACATAGACTTTTTTTGAAATGTACAAGGTACCAGGGGAATTGTCTCAAATTCCAACATTCAAATTAGGAACAGAAGTAGGTCACTCAGCCCCTTGAACCTGCTTGCCCATTCAGTAAGGCTGGTCTGATTACTTCGCATTATCACCTATCCCAGATAATCATTCAACAAACCCCCAAGTCTCTCTCTACCTTATCAGAGTTCTGAAATGCAGAGGGGTCAGGTGTCCTCCTGCATACTATCCTGCTATCCTTTTGCAATTTGTGCGAGAGGACAACCAGACCTGTCTGGACCTGACAATCTGCAATCTCTCCCCATTTCGCTCGCCTTTTTATTCCTCCTGCCAAAATGAACAATTTCACATTCACCCACATTATACCCCATTTGCCAGATATTTGTCCACTCAGTTACCTGTTGGAAGATCAACCATCCCAGGCAATTCCAACAGGAGCCAGTGGAACCAATATTTCCACAGGGTCTAAACCCATATCTTGGGAAGTACATTTGGTGTTTGATGATCCAGAGGCTAGGACATCTGGGCAATAATTGCAAAATGGTGGTATCTTGTTGGGGTTTTGGAAGATCTTGTCTAGTGGGACCTATTATCAGATTTTTAAACATTTGTTCATGAGAGTCGAAAGGTATCCTATGGGTGTTACTAGCTAGAGCAGAGATAGGAGGAACTGCTGATGCTAGAGAATCTGAGATAACAAGGTGTAGAGCTGGATGAACACAGCAGGCCAAGCAG
>NC_063344.1:18325116-18342224 GCF_021869965.1 Rhincodon typus | reverse complement strand
CTGCTTGGCCTGCTGTGTTCATCCAGCTCTACACCTTGTTATCTCAGTGATTACTCATCCTGATTGCCCTGATGGAGGTAGTGATGAGCTGCCTTCTGGAAGCACTGCAGTCCCGGTAGTGTAATTAGAGCCACAAGGGAGGGAGTTCCAGTGAAACTGAAGGAATGGCGATGTGTTTCCACATCAGAATGGTGAGTAGCTAAAAGAGACATTTGCAGGCGATGGTGATTCTGCCACCCTTGACCTTCCTTGGGATAGAGTTGGTGGGTTTGGAAGATGCTGTCAAAGGAGCCTTGATGAATTACTGCAGTGCATTTTGTAGGTGGCACACTCTGCTGCCTATATTCATTAGAGGTGGAGGGAATTAGGGTTGCATATGGTGGATGTGGGGTCAATCAAGTGCTAATTTTCTGTCCTGGATGTTGTTAAGCTTCTTGAGTGGAGCTTCTTGTTGGAGCTGCACCCATCCAGACAAGTGGGGAGTGTTCTATTAAAGATCTTGTAGGTGCTGGAAAGGCTTTGGGGAACAAGAAGGTTAGTTACTCCAGAACTGTGTGATCAGTTCTGAGAAGAAGGATTTAAGAAATCTCTCAAATGTGGAGACAGATGGTGAAATATTCAAATGGCTGCCCTCATCTACAACTCTACTTGAACCTGAAAACTTATTTTGATCCTAGTTTGCGAGACTCAGCTTGGATCAAACAGTGAATCTTACAGTAAAGATGGGGAATCCAGCCCATTGTGTCTGAACTGATCTTTGAAAGGGGCTGTTCTAGTCTATCTGCCCATTCCCCATATCCCTGTGAATATTTCGTTTCAAACTCGTTTCTAATTCTGTTCTGAAAATTATGTTTTCCATTGCTGCTTTCAGGCAGCACTTACCAGATCATAACAAATCAGTGCTTAAAAAAAATCCTCATCACTCTCTGGGTTTTTTTTGCCAATCAGTGTCCCGAAGTTACTGACCCACCTGCACTGCGATAAAAATTCCCTCTTACTTATTCTATCAAAACCATTCCTGATTTTTGAATACTTCATTATTAACCATCTCTCCTCCAAGGGGAACAATCCTGGCTTCTCTATCTCCTGAAGTGCATCTTTTAAAAATATTTATAAATAACTTAAATGAGACCGGGCTCTTTTCAACAAAGCACTGCTCACTTGTAAATCACAAATTACATCTCCATTGTATCGATATTAATGGGAATGAATTATGACACAGGGTTAAAATTCAGGGATTGAAATTGTCCTGTGAATTAATTACTGTCATCCCAACTCGAGATGAAGGAATGACAAATCTCCTGCAGAGTTACTGAGGTTCACTAAGAACTCGGCATCAAGATGACCACAGGTAGATTGGAGATTGTGAAGACACGTCAGCTTACTGCATTATTGACAATCTCCACAAGGGTCTTCTTCAATCAGAGGTGCCGATCATACTATTGTCAAGCAAGGGTTTATACGCATGTGACACAATCTGGATAACTCATTTGAAATGCTGTCCCCATACCCATTCCCAGTCGCATCCTAACTGATTTTACCCTTCTGTTTAATTGGAGTATGACATGATTGATTAATGAACTGTTTACGTCTGAATCTCACAATTAGGGTAAGTAGGAAAGACAATACAACTGATCCTCACTCAATCAGAATGGTCTTAAAGTTCCTGCTATCCTTGTACTCCGTAAGACCATAAGATGTAGGAGGAGAAATCAGCCACTTGGCCCATCGAGTCTTGTCCAATCTTCAATGAGATTTGATATTCCTCAACTCTTCTTTCATGCCTTTTCCTCATTATCCTTGATTCCTTTGATTAAAGGTCTTCAAAATGCTTACACAACCCCCAAGTCAGTTAGTGAAGGGTGGGACCAGAGTATTCTTTATTCGATCTATCATTTAGTTACAGACTGAAGTATTACTGGCATATGTTTCCTAATTTACCCATACCACAGTGTCAGTCATTGTCTTTTTGATTAAATCAATGGAAACAAATGAACTGATTAACTAATTGACAACCACTGAAATCAGCAATCAGGAAGAATAGACCAGAGGGGACTTGAGGAGAATTTTTTTTTCACACAGCATTGTCGTGACCTGAAATGTAGAAACAGATTCAATTATAACCATTAAAAGGGAGCTGGATAAATACCTGAAAGGTTAAAATGTACAGGACTATAGAGAAAAGTACAGGTGCATGAGCCCAATTGGATGGTTGTTTCAAATAGACAGCAGAGGCATTTTGGGACTGAATAGCCTCCTTCTGTGTTCTGATACATAAAAATGCAAGGGAATTAGCGAAGAATTTTGTTTAAAATTGCCCCTAAATACCAAGACCAAAAACAAATAAATAGCTCACTCATTGCATTGCATTTTGTGGGATCTTTCTGTGTGATAAATGGCCAATCACTGACCAGCTCCCAGCTCCAATATAAACTCTGCAATAACTCAGATTGTTTCAGTGCATGCAAAGGTGCTTTGGGATGTTCTGGGAGAGGCTGTGAATGTCACTCCTGTCTCCAATGTAAGATAAGCAAGGCTTTGCAAATTGCAGCCCTGAGTTCTGGGGCTGGACAATATAAAGAGCGATTAGTTTAGCAAAGTCAGGCTCTCCCAAATGTTTGTGGAGGAATCCGTGGAAGATGGATTATGTCTGAGACTTAACCACAGCCTATAATATTTTGAAAATTAATCAGCCTTGGACCTTCAACCAACAGATTACAAAATATCATTAGAGTTGAATTGATTTGTGTTGAAATATCCCAGTCCTGTCTGTTCTTTCGCTATAAAGAGCAGTTATTTCTATAGTCTGGGAAAATATTGCAAGTAATGACTTAATTAACCATTTTAGGTGATTTTCCATGGCAGTTACAATGAAGAACATTTTCAAACTCCTTTGATGACTTTGAATCATTGAGTTTGATTCTTATTGAGGTGGGATGCAAAGCAAGGGGAGGGGAAACTCCAGAGGGGTATTGGGTGCAGTGGCAACATCCAATTTAACTGCAGATCCCTTTAGTGTTCATAGAATCCCTACAGCGTAGAAACAGGCCATTTGGCCCAACAAGTCCATTCCAACTCTCCAAAGAGCATTCATCCCAGACTCACACCCCCTGCCCCTCACCCTATGTCTTAAGCCTGCATTTCCCATGGCTAATCCATCTAATTTACACATTATGGGCTATTCAGCATGGCCAATCCACCTAACCTGCGCGTCTTTAGACTGTAGGCGGAAACCGGAGCACAAAGCAGAAGCCCACACTGACACAGGGAGAATGTGCAAACTCCGCACGGGCAGTCAACCAAAGCTGGAATTGAATCTGGATTCTTAGGTCTGTGAGGCAGCAGTGCTAGCCACTGTGCTGCCCAATGTAATCTACCATCTGGTGGCCAGTCAAACTGACAAGTATTTAATCCAGTGACTGCTGTCTTACCAAAACAGGAGGGGAATCCCAACCTCTTGTTTGGAGCCAGGGTGTGAGAGCAAAGCAGCAAACAACAGAGGAGAAGTTTGATGGTGAGCTTGAGTGGTATGAGGTGGAGGGGTGGTGGCGTGATAGTTGCTGTGGTAGTGGGGAAGCACTTGTGATCTTCCTGGACCACAAGTACTGGAGAAGACCCCTACCTCCATGAGATGGCAGCTTTCCCCCCATCATTCCTCCTGATGCTGATTATCTCCCTGCCAGGAGATCTGTTATCACAGGGCTTTACAGTCACCTGTCTTGCCCCAACCTCACACACCCACTGTAATCTCACCTGTGACCGTACCATGACCAACCACAACTCTGAATGGACTTCTCAAACTTTAAATTTAATGTTAATTGCGCTGTTTGTGCACCTTCTCTGCAGCTGTAGCATTGTATTCCTCGCTGTCTTCTATCACCCTTATGCACGTTGTGTGGTATGAAATGCCTGTACAGCACACAAAACAAAACTTTTCACTGTACCTAGGTACCTGTGACAATAACCAATCAACTCAAATCAGAGCTACCTCTGCCTTCCACTTTTTCCCCAGAAAAGATCACTGTAGCTCTTTAGCTGCGATCAAATGGCCAATATACTGACATTTTCTTTTCTGGATGCCACTTTTTAGAGTTCTCTTTGCTCTTGCAATTTCGACAATCTCTTCAGGTGTCTGATGCTCTGTATATGGAACATTTAGCAGACACCTTAGCATTTAAATTTCAAAGAGCTTTTCTTCCACTGATTTTTACTCATTGTTCAGGCACACAGGAAAGTGGAAAGAAAGTAGCATCTTATGGATTTTTTTACCTTACAGCAAGCTTGCATTTTCTTATTACTGACACATCCATCATCTTCACAAAACTACTCTGCCTATCTTTGTCCCTCTTCCAACTTCTGCATCACAGCTGTCATTGTCTGTTATCACATCTTAAATTTAAAAAACCTATCACCTTGTTCCAGTATGACACTCTTCACTTCTATCTTTAGTTTCTTCTGACATATTCTTTATGCCTTCTTGGTGTTCAAACTCAAACCATATTTTAAACTTGTTGGTTTTACTTGATCTACAATATTTTGTAGTGCTTCTTCCATGTAATGTGAGCTGTGTTTTGCCTGAGCCCTGGGAATCATGGCCAGTCTCTGTTGACTCTGTTAGGTTGGCATTGTAACTCAACAGTTATCGCTGCTGCTTCACAGTACCAGGGACCTAGGTTCAATTCCATCCTTGGGTCACTGTCTGTGTAGAGTTTGCATGTTCTCCCTATGTCTGTGTGGGTTTGCTCCTACAGTCCAAAGACGTGCAGGTTAGGTGGATTGGCCTTGCTGTAGTGTGTAGGCTAGGTGGATTAGCCATGGGATTGGCAAGGTTACAGGGAAGAGTGGAAGCTTTTTAGAGAGTCAGAGTGGACTGCTTCCACACTGTGGAGATTTTATGTTTCCATGAATTGAAATTGTGATTCCAATGGTGCTATCATAGCCCGGTTTAAATATGTAAGTGGAATGCCCTGTCTGTCCAAAAAAACCCTAATTTGCCTCACCACCCCCCACACTAAACTGACAACAGGCATGTACATGTTCACATGAGGTGATGCTTTGTGTTTTTTTTATGGTTTACTGCTGCCTGTTCCACCCATGAGCCCCATTCTTGTCCAGTGGGTTTAACATTGACCATGACATGCGTACAGCACAGGAGGAGGTAAATCTACCTGTGTGTCTGCACTAACTCTCTGGAGGAACTATCCAATTGGCTCATTGCCTGGGTCTTTCCCGATAACCCTGCAATTGTTTTCATTTTATAAGTATGGGGATAAATACAATGTGCATAAGGTTGTTACACTTTGGGACTGTGAATGGGGTCATGTGACCTTTTCAGAAACCTACCTGATAACAGACCTGGTTGGCGTAACTTTTGAAAAATGAATGGGAAGCTGTGATTCTTTGAAAGAAGATGTAAGGCGATCGGACTCATAGCATTTGTGCTGATGGTGCTTAGATTGATAATTGTGGGATTTCCACCTCCCTAGATGCTTTCGGCTGCCGATGGTGGAACAGGCAAATGGGTGGGTTGACACTGCTGGGTTACCTGCCCTCTTCCTCCCCAACCTCACCAGTTAAGTTCTGGAGGGTTCTGTTGAAGGGTCGCCGGACCCAAAACGTTAACTCTGATTTTTTCCTTCATGGATGCTGCCAGACCTTTTGACCTTTACCAGCAACTTCTGTTTTTGTTCCTGATTTACAGCATCTGCAATTCTTTCAGTTTTTATTAAGTTCTGGGAGGGGATGAGTTGGTGAGTTTCCAGTTCCATCAGTCATGTAAGGGCCTTAAGTGGTCAACTAACAGCCTCAAGCATATGCCTTCCCCAGCAGGGATACCAGGCTGGGCAGCCTGCTTGTTTCGATAGGCTGGAGGGCTCTATTTCCCCCCCATCTGGAGACAATTGGAGTCACCAATTGTAGAAAAGCGTTCATTTGATGGAAGCCACAGCCTGCCTTTGTCTCAGAGTCCGAGGTCCCTCTCTATAAGACTATCACCTCACAATCCTCTAAAAAAATTGGCTCATCTACTTGCTGTTGCAACTTTTCACTTTCTGGGCCTCAAGTTATGGTCTCCAGCTCCCTGAAGCGACCCGTCTCTGGTTAGCCTATAGCCTCAGGTGAGGTGGGACTTCATTACTGAAGCTCTTGATGAACCGAGAAGCCCACTGCTCAGCTATTACTTGGATGACTGGAGCTTGATCTAGCAGGTTCTCGCGCTGGTGGTGAGTTAATCATACTTAAATATACTCAGAATTAGTTAGTCCGTTGTCTAGTCTCAAAATCTCAGGAAGGTATTGACAATGTTGAGTTGTAAACACACGTGCTTTAAACTGTCAAACTACTTTTAAGTTAAAAGAGTGGTAGAGACTCAAGAATAGATAATCAACATGTCTACGTGGATACAAGACCCACGTGATTCACATTGCCATGGAGATGGAGAGGTACCTCTGAAAACTTTCAGACTCAGGCAGTCTACCAGGTTCTAGAAGACTGTAAACAGTTATAGGCCCAAAGTTTCTCAGGTTCACCGTAAGAATTTGAATCAAGACTGAAAGGTTCACCTAACTTGTGCTAGAGAACGAATTGCCAGGAAAAAGGCCCTCACCATGAGAAACCATTCCAGGGCTAAAAATTACCTGACAATGAAAGGAAAAGAATGGAAATAAGAACCATGTTGTCCTGGGTCCAGAAAAAGCAATTGACTACTTAAGGGACAATCTAAAGTGTATCTATGATTTAGGTTTCTCAGTTGTGCTGTAAGTAGGAGAGGAAAGTTCTGTTGTGTAGCTTGAAGTATGAATTGTCTATATAAATATTGCTTAGTCAATGGGGCTTTTAGTCTTTTCTATTACAGTATGAAGTCTTAAAATATAAAAGTGTGTTGTATCATCCTTTCAGTTATCAATGTGAAGTTCAATACATTTTTCTAAATTTATTGATCACTACAGAGAACTTGACAAACATTTGTCTAATTCCCTTTCAAAAGTTGGTATTAGATTTACTTTCATTAGCATTTCAGGCAGCACAATCATAATTCTGGTTCTATTTCATTTCTTAAATACCATAGAGTCTTTCAGTCCATCAGACATGTGCAGTATCTCCTGAAGAGCAAATCAGTCAGTTGTTCCTTCACTCTTTCCCCTCATCCCTGAAAACTTTTATTCTTCAAGTCATTGTCCTGCTCCCTTTTGAAATCTCTGATCTAATCTCTATTTTATCCGACACTGCCTTCAAGTCCTCACCTCATTGAACAAAAAAAAGTTCTCATATTTATTCTGTTTCTTCTGACAGTGAGCTTAAATAGAAGCCCTTTATCTAATGAAACTTTAGGTAATAGAACAGCTTTTTTCAAAAATTTACTCTAGCCAAATCCTATACGAAATTATGTGTCTTTCTCAACTCTTCCCTCAACATTCCCTGTTTGAAAGCGAAGACTCTTGACTACACTAGTTTATTCACATAACCCATTATTCTTGAAACTATTCATGTTAATCTGTTTTGCAGCCTCTCCAAAACTTTGCAGTCAGTCTTAAAACATTGACATCTAGAATTTTGCACAACTCTCTAAAGGGGCCAGGACTATTGCTTTAGTTAGGTTCAGCATAACTTCCTGCTTCTTTTTCTCTTTGCCTCTGCTCTCTGAGTGTTGTTGGCAGATATAAAACAATGACATGAGAATCACTGCAATATCACAACACAACCCAACAGCCTGCAAGCTGTCAGCATTTCTCGTTTTCTCATCTGAAGTCTGTGGCAATTTCTGATTAAATATCAGGGCAGATTGAATAGGCCAGGCCTCTGTCTCTGGACAAGAGACGTGATCCGTTAAAAATCTTTAAAATTATGAAAGCACTTCGATAGGGTAGACATAGAGGAGACATTTCCACTTCTGGGAGACCAGAACTAAAGGTCATAAATGTTGAAGTGAACAGCAAGGGTGCACTTAAGTGGAAAACTAAATAAATGCAGAAGAAACTCGTAGAAGGATTTGCTGATGGGGTGAGAGGGAGAGGGGTAGGAGGAATACAGAATAGATACAAGTGTAGAGTCGTTGGGCTGGATGGCTTGTTTCTATACTGTAAGTATCTCCTAACATCTATTTTGGACACATGCTGATATCGTTGTCACCATGGACTGTGTTACTTCCATAGTTTTAAGCCGGCATTCTAACTACCCCAGGGTGTCTGGGTGTTAGGTACCTGTAATGCATACTTGAGTTTGTTTTATTATACTAGACAGTTCCTGTTTTGAGTCTGCTATATTTCTATCTTTACCTGATCTCAGAATAACTAAATAACCAATATACTGAATACTGATCACAGCTCCCCAGTACAGTCTCTCCATTCTCCTCCACTTAGAGTCCCAATAACATGTGACTGGTGATGTAAAAGTTGCATCATCACCATAAACACCTTCAATCTTCAACTATACTGCATCACACTCACACTTGTATGTGTGTGTATTTGTGCATGAATGTGTATCTGCGTGTGTGCATGTCTGCGTAAGTGCGTGTGTGTGTGTGAGTGTGTGTGTGTTTATCCATCAGATAGCACACACATATACAACCCAATTACCCTCATCCTCCAATCTTGTGTGTGGAGGTTGAAAGATTGGGTTAAAATGTGGGTTTCTCCAGAAGCCACAATGTCATATGTAGAGAGATAGCCCTTTCAAGATAACATTTTTACACATCCAGAAGAGTAAATTGTCATGAGGAAAGGTGGGAGGAAGGGTACCTAAGGAGGAGCTACTGGGCGATAGGAGGTGGAAAATGTTGAGTACTGATGGGCTTTTTATTCCTTGGTAATCTTACATGTTCACAAACACCTCACAGTGTAAACCTGGCCCTGGGAACTCTCGTGATTTTAGTCTCACTGTGAGGGTGGGAGAGAGTGAGGGATTGCGTGAAGAGGTAAAGAAGCCAAAAATTGAGAATAAAATGTTCCCTCATGCTGTGAAGGGACGATGACGTTAAAATCATCTCCATGTCACTGACTAACAGCTCCCTTTTTGTAAAGTGTAATTTCAAACTCTGATTGATTTTTTTTAGCAAACATGACTCTTGTAGGTTCAAATTTTCAGTAGCACATATCTCGGAAAGATTCAAACATTGATAGTGAAGTGAATCAAATCATGTATGTGTTAAGCTTATTGATCAGGTAGAGTGGTGAAGACATTGTGACAGAAGAGCAGAATTAACCAGGCAGCATCTGCAAGAAAGATAGTTGGAGGTAGTAGCTGCAGTAAGTGTAATTGCTGAAGGCTCAGATTCCTTCCATTTTTTTTGGTGCAGATCATGATGAAAATAGAAAGAAAATAACTTGACCACAGTTGAAATACTGTAAAGAACTCTGGTTTTCTTTCCTAATAGAAGAGGTACTGTTATTGGATGCAGTCCAGAGAATATTCACCAGGCTGATCCCAGTTATGAAGGAAGATTTTTATAAGGAGAGGTTGAGTAGGTTGGGTCTGTACTCATTGGAATATAGAAGAATGGGAGGTGACCTTACTGAGACATACAAGATTCTTAGGAATTTGACAGGGTCAATGCAGAAAGGTTGTTTCCCCTTGTGGACAGTCAAGTGCATAATCTCAGGATAAGGGATCGCACATTTAAGACAGAGTTCGGGAGGAATTTCTTCTTGCAGAGAGTTGTGAATCTGTGAAATTCTTTACTGCAGAGGGCTGACAAGGGTGGATCATTGATTACCTTCAAGGCTGAGATAGATTTCTAATCAGTAAGGGAATCAAGTGTAATGGGGATAAGGCAGGAAAGTGGAGTCAAGGATTATCAAATGAGCCGTGGTCTCACTGAATGGCTAAGCAGACTCGCTGGACTGACTGGCCAACTAAATGGTCTTGCATTTATATAACCTTCACAATGCATTCAAAATGCGCTGATTGGCCTCTTTCTTTTAATGATCTGTGATTCACCTCAACACAATGTTTCAAAAAGCTTTACAGTCAATGAAGTATTATTGAAGTGTCATCCTTGCTTTGGTATAAGAAACAAAACAGCAGCAAATTTGCACACAGCAAGCACCCAGAGGAAACTATATACTACCAACCAGATAATCTGAAGTAGTTATGTTGTGATTAAGGGGTAAATAGTGGTCAGGATACTGGGGAGAACTCCTCGCATTACTTTTTGAATTATTTACATTCAAATTACTCAGCAAAGGATTAGACATCTAATTACAAATGCTTATATTTTGTGATAAACCCACTTTTAGTGTTAGTAATGAAACTACACAAACACAGCATGGAAAACCAAACTAGTAGCAATTACATTCCCAGGAGGCCTGAAAGTTGTAGATGAATTTTATCAGAAACTCAAAGTGTGGTTTCAGTATACAGTGTATTTAGAGGTGGAAACTCTAGCTCTTTATGTTTAATTTTCTACTCAATATTCTGCAGCAGTAAGATCAGGGATATAACCCAGGAGAGATACAACCTCTGTCAATATAATGTAACATCAGCCTGCTAGAAGCTATCATCTCACTAAACATCTAGACACAACCATAGAAATAGATCATTTCCCACATCAAATGCCACTGTTGCCTGAGGGAGATTACCTCAATTAGGTTGAGTTATGGGCTGTTGTGTTTTAAGTTATATTGATGCTGACTCTGTCTCTGAGGTAAATTATTTCACTTCTGCTGCTATCAGAGATTGTAAAATTTTACAGCAAATATCTGACCCGTCGAGTCTGTGCTCTCTCTCTCTCTCTAAGAGCTCTTCAGTACCTGTGCCACTTTCACAGTGTCTTGCAAATTCTCAACTTCTTCTTACTGAAATTCTTACTGAATCTGCTTCCACGTCCCTTTCAGGCAGCGTGTTCCAAGATGCAACAATGTTGACGTTGAATTTAACCTTAAATCTATGACACTGGTTATGAACATACATACACCAGAACATATAAAATAGGAGCGGATGCAGATCATTCAGTCCCTGAAGACTGTACAACCATTCAATAAGATCATGGCTAATATGTTTGCATTTCACATTCCATATTCCCACTTACCCTGAAATCCTTCAATTCCCTTTTTCAGGAGAGGTGTTTGTCCATGGTCAGGAAAGGCATGGCTTCAAGGAGGAGTGGACATTGTATGACCACACCTGGCATGGTCCCATCATATGCCAGGAGCCGGGGTGGAAGGATGGCCAGGTGCAGGCTCATGTAGGCATGTTGGGTGGGCACAAGTCAGAACGGTAACCGTTTATCTGCAGTTAAGATTTTCTCCCTATCTACTCAATTAAATCTATTTCTAATTTTTAACAACTGTTAAATCTCCCGATTAAGCATTCTACACTAGGGAGAACGATCTTAACTCCTAAACCTGATTGAAAGTCCTCATCCCATTCTGCTTTGTATCATTTCCAAGGCCTTTGACACCCTTTCCTAAAGTGCAGGGCCCAGAATTAAACACAATGCTCCTATGGGCCTAACTTTGTTTCCCACTGGAGGCAGGATTTGAGTCAGAAATTCCCCATGGTCTCTTATAACCCCATGCCATACTGACCATCTGTCCACTGCCCATGACTCCAAATACCTCCATGCTATTCTGCCCATTTCCCAGGGCTTATCATACTCCTATGCCAATCAACAGTTTCCCTATGGCCCCTCATATCACATGTGGCCCCAATCAATCCCATAGTCCTTAATCGCTTCTATGCCAACTCACTGCCAATACATATTCCCCTCCACCACCTCCTGCACTTCCTTCCCAATGACATCTTGTCTATCATCTAGTATGGGCATTAATAAGGAGGCATTCAGACAGAAAATAAAATTATTAGTTTATTCATGAGAAAACTGTTGATACAACATAGAACAATTTTAAAATTCAATACATTGAAATTGCTTCATTTAATCCCTTATGAAAACAAATAATTTACTTAAATGCTAAATGACTTATGTAAACAAGCATTCAATAACTTATGGAAACAATTATTTCCCTGAAGTTTTTAACCGCTGATGTCAGCAAACATTTCAGTTAATAAGCAACTGGAGCTGACTATCAAAAGCACATCAATGTGACAACTATAGTTTAGGAAATTATTCATGCAGTACAAATCCTACAATGATATTAATATGAACAGGTATTCTGAAATAGCTAGCACTGCTTTTTTAACTGCACAGCTTCTAGCTAACTATGCCTATTTCATGCATTTATGCAGTTTTTGTGTAAGCGAGTCTGTTCACACTTACAAAGGGTGCTTTACCTCCACCAAGGAGACTAGATCCAGGGGGTTATTATGCCACTTCAAAAGGAGAGGTATATAAAACAGCCCTCACTCCTCACACACCACCATTTCCTTCATTTCCTCATACACACCATCTACACCACCCCGTACAACGTAATGCTTTCTATTCAGCCCACGCTCCCATTCAAACTTACTGCTGCTTCCATCCATCACCCTTTACCCCTTTACCCAACAGGCAGCTGATCATTTCAATAATGTAAGCTATAGCCCACTCCTAATCTTGCCCCTGCGAAAAAGAGAGATGCCAGGCTCAGGAACCCGAGGCAAGGGATTTCTGACACCTTCCATCATGGTGGAAGAGTTCTCTGTCATAGTGAAGGTAATGGCCAGGTGCTCTAAAGGGCAGGCACAGAGAGGCCATACTCTCACAAACAGTTGGGTAAACCTTTCCTCCCATCAACAGAGAAAGAAAGGAAGAGAGAGATAGAAGGAAAGCCAAGGAGAAAGAGAAAGAAAAAAGAAGAGAGGGAAACATTGTTCTCACATCTCAATAATATCTCAAAGTGCTCCACAGTGGTTTAATGTATACTGATTGCTGTATGGCCAATTATGTACATAGCAAGATTCCATAAATTGACAACTTAACATAGCTGTGGTTCAGCGGGTATCTGTCAACATTACTGAAGAGTACAACTTAATTATTTTTCACATTGCTGGTTGTGGGAGCTTGATATACACAAATTGGATACATTACAACATTACAAGAAAATATTTCATTGGCTGCAAAGTGCTTTGGATCATCCTGAGATCAAGGTGCTGTGAGAATATGAATGCTTTCTTACAGACTGTTTTCCTTGGATCTTCACAACAGGGTTCAGAGCTCAAGCTTTTAAAATCATTATTGTACACCTAAACGACTGAACACTGCCATAAATGTGTTCCTATATTTTTTCACTTGTTTCAGGTTCTTGGTAATCTGTGTTTAATGAAAATGCTTGAGAAGAAACAGGATCTAGCAACGCTGAATATTCTTAGTGAATACATTCCATGTGGTCTGAGGCAATGCGTTCCCGGTCTGTTTTATAATTGATACATTATCAGACATTGACTGTTAAGGGGCTGTTCTTAGATTAGATATTCAAACTGGTGAGGAGCATTGACAATAAGGAAACATTTCAAAATACTCATATATTTGGATGGCACCACTGACAGCAATCCTTCAGTACAGACACTCCAACAATGTGGCAGTCCCTCGGTACTGACCCTCCAACATTGCAACACTCCCTCAATACCAACCCTACGACATTGTGGCACTCCCTCAGTACTAGCCTTCTGACAGTGCAACACTCCCTCAGTACTGACCCTCTGACAGTGCAACACTCCCTCAGTACTGACCCTCCAACAGAGCAGCACTACCCCAGTTCTGACCCTCTGACAGTGCAGCACTCCCTCTATACTGACCCTCTGACAATGTAGCAATCCCTCAGTACTGACCATCTAACAGTGTGGCCCTCTCTCAGTATGACATTAAGATGGTCAGCATTCATTATCCCATGCTTGAGTTTCTGAGGGGAGATGACCATCTGTCTCAGAGGCAAGCACATTATGCACTGATCCCACACTGGCATCCAATGTTGGCTCAATCAAAGCAAGGGAAGTCTTTATCCTTGAACGGAAGCTCACTGAAGCATTCGCAAACCAGGCAGCTTTAGTTTCAGCATTAAGCAATCAGATTTCTTCTCCACATCTTCACATTGTCATTCCGTGCAGCCGCTCAAATATTCTCATTTCCTACGAACGATAATAAATTCCTAAAATACCATTGAAATTCTCAACACAATCATTCCAGGGTAGAACAGCCACTCTATGTGTGTTTAACATATTTTTCTTACTTTTCATCATTGTTTTTAAATTCTCAACATTCCGCCACTCTCCATCTTTCCGCTTCCTGTGTTCTATGGTAATTCGTTAAGTCTGAAGTGCAGAAAAAGGCTATTTGGTCCAGCTGCACCATGCTGGTGTTTATCATCCACATGATCCTTCTCCCGCCTCCTCTTCATCTTACCCTACTCGTATTCGTTTCTCCTTCCTGTGTTTGTCTGGCTTCCCCTGAAATGTATCAACCATTCCCTGTAGGAAGTTCTACATTCTCACCACTCTCCGCGTGGAGGTTACTCCTGATTTCTTCATTGGATTTACAGCCTTCTGTTGGTTTAGATACTTAAATCACCTGGCTCTGGTGGAAATGGAAACATCTAACCTCTCAAACCATTTCATCCATTTCTTGTTCAGCGTTCAGTTAGCTCAGTGGACTGAACAGTGGCTCTACAATTCAGTTTGATGCAAAACAGCATGGGGTCCAATTCCTAAACCTGTTCAGGTCACCATGTACCTTCTCAACCTTGCTCCTTCCCTGAGGAGTGGGGACCCTCAGCTTAACTTCATCACCAGCTGAAAATTGGTGGAATTATGAACAGTGGGGAAGGATATCAAAGGATACAACAGGATATAGATCAGTTGGAAAGTTGGTGGAGAAATGGCAGATGGAGTTTAATCTGGACAAGCATGAGGTGAAGCATTTTGGGAGGTCAAATGCAAGAGGAAAGTATACAGTAAATAGCAGTAAGCTTCGGAGCATTGAGATACAGAGGGATATTGGAGTGCAAGTCCATAGCTCCCTGAAAGTGGCAACACAGTGGATAAAGGGGGTAAAAAAGGCATACGGCATGCTTGTCTTCAGTGGTCAGGGCATTGAGTATAAATGTTGGCAAGTCATATTGTAGCCAATTAAAACTTTGGATAACAAGGTGTAGAGCTGGATGAACACAGCAGGCCAAGCAGCATCATAGGAGCAGATTTAAAATTTTAGTTGGGCCATATTTGGAATATTGTGTGCAGTTCTGGTCACCATATTAAGGGAAGGATGTGGAGGCTTTGGGGAAGGTGCAAAAGAGGTTTACCAGCATCTTACCTGGATTGGAGTGTATTAGCTACAAGGAGAGATTGGTCAAACATGGAGTGATTTCATCTGAGTGTCAGATACAGAGGGGCAACCCATTAGAAATGTATAAAATTATGAGAGGCATGGAAAGGGTGGATAGTCGGAGTCTTTGCCCCAGGGTGGAAATGTCAAATGTTAGTGGCCATAGGTTTAAGGTGAGAGAGGAAAAGTTTAAAGGAGATGTGTGAGGCAAATTTTTTTTTTACACAGAGAGCAATAGGTGCCTGGAACGTGCTGCCTGGGGAGGTGGTAGAAACAGATATGACAGCAATGTTTAAGAGGCATTTAGACAGACACATGAGGAGGCAGGGAATACAGGGATACTGACCATATGCAGGCAGATGGGATTAATTTGGAATGTCGTCATGGTCGGGACAGACTTGGTGGGTAAAAGGGCCTGTTACAGTGTTGTATTGTTCTATGTTCCAGCAAAGGCTGCCTAAAAAGCTCCTTAAAAAGCTTATAACTAAAGAACAGGTCTGACAGGAGAAGACAAATATTTGCATGGAATGTGTAACTTGGGTTGGAAATAAACACACCAGTCCATTAGCAAACTTTGTGCCAACAAACTCGAGGACAAGAAAGGTCAGAGTGAAAATCCAAACCTTGAAAGGATTCAACAAAAGATGAAGAAACAAGTTCCCCAGGGAATATCACTGAACCTCTAATTTCAAGAAGTTTCATTCATTTGTGTCACTGCTGATCAATCAAGGAGACATTGCACCACATCCCACTCTCCACCGTTCTCCACTCATTGTTCCCCACCCTTGTTCACACAAGCTACACCACAACCAACCTGCCATCCTCTCTCCATCAAACTCCCCACCGTCTCACACACACCGTACCCCATCCAACTCCCCACCCTCTCTCACACACTGTACCCCATTCAACTCCCAATCGTCTCACACACTGTACCCCATCCAAATCCCACCCTCAAACACACACTGTACCCAATCCAACTCCCCACACTCTCACACACACAGTACCCCATCCAAACCCCACCCTCAAACACACACTGTACCCAATCCAACTCCCCACAATCTCACACACACACTGTACCCCATCCAAACCCCACCCTCAAACACACACTGTACCCAATCCAACTCCCCACACTCTCACACACACACTGTACCCCATCCAACTCCCCATCCTCTCAAACACTGTACCCAATCCAACTCCCCACACTCTCACACACACATTGTACCCCATCCAACTCCACACCCTCTCTCACACACTGTACCCCAATCAACACCCAACCCTCACACAGACTGTACCCCATCCAACTCCCCACCCTCTCTCACACATTGTACCCCATCCAACTCCTCACCATCACACAATCGCACTGTACCCCAACCAACTCCGCATCCTCTCTCACACACTCCACCCCATCCAAATCCACACCCTCTCACACACACACTGTACCCCATCCAACTCCACACCCTCTCTCACACACTGTACCTCAACCAACACCCAACCCTCACACACACTGTACCCCTTCCAACTGCCCACCCTCTCTCACACACACTGTATCCCATCCAACTCCCCACCCTCTCTCACAGACTGTATCCCATCCAACTCTCCATCCTCTCACACACACTATACCACATCCAATTCCGCACCCTCTCACATAGGCACTGTACCCCATCCAACTCCCCACTCTCTCACACACACTACCCCATCCAACTCTCCACTGTCTCACACACACTGTACCCCATCCAACTCTCCACCCTCTCTCACACACTGTACCCCATCCAACTCACCATCGTCTCAGACACACTGTACCCCATCCAACTTCCCATCCTCTCACACACACTGTACCCCATCCAACTCCCCATCCTATCACACACTGTACCCCATCCAACTTCCCACCCTCTCTCACACACTGTACCCCATCCAACTC
>NC_063344.1:18273926-18290116 GCF_021869965.1 Rhincodon typus | reverse complement strand
CATATAACTCACCATCCTCTCATACACACTGTATCTCATCCAACTTCTCACCCTTTCACACACACTGTACCCCATCCAACTCCACGCCCTCTCATACACACACTGTCGCCCATCCAACTCCCCACCTTCTCTCACACACACTGAACCCCATCCAACTCCCCACCCTCTCTCACACACGCTGTACCCCATCCAACTCCCCATCCTCTCACACACACACTCTACCCCATCCAACTCCCCACCCTCTCACACACACTGTACCCAATCCAACTCCCCACCCTCTCACACACACACTGTACCCCATCCAACTCCCCACCCTCTCTCACACACACTGTACCCCAACCAAATCCCCACCCTCTCTCACACACTGTGCCCCATCCAACTCCCCACCCTCTCACACACACTGTACCTCATCCAACTCCCCACCCTCTCTCACACACTGTACCGTTTGCAACTCCCCACCCTCTCTCACACACTGTACCCCATCCAACTCCCCACCCTGTCGCACACACACTGTACCCCATCCAACTTCCCACCTTCTCACACACACACTGTATGCCATCCAACTCCCCACCCTCTCTCAGGCTCTGTTCCCCATACAGCTCCCCACACTGTCTCATGTCCTGTTCCCCATCCAAGGTTGCATTTTACCAAGTGTGATATCAAGACGCTGCAATAAAAACAAAGTCAATGGAGTCAGGGCAGAATCCTCTGCTGTTGGTAGTCATGCCTACTTTAAAGAATGTAGGTTGTGGCTGTTGGAGGTCAATCATCTTAGCTCTGGGGCATCTCTGCAGAAATTCCTCAGTGTGGAGTCTTAAACCCAACCATCTTCAGCTGCTTCATCAATCAACTTCCCACCATCATAAGCTGAGAAGTGGAGATATTCACCAGTGATTGAATAATGTGCAGCACCATGCATGACTCCTCAGACACTTAAGAGGACACTGCCCAAATGCCAAAACAGAAATAGCTGGAGAAACTTAGCAGCATCTATGGAGAGAAAACAGAGTTAATGTTTGAGTTCAATGACCCTTCTTCAGAATTAACTGTAACTCGGAAAAGGCTGGTATATATGCTAAAGATTAGATGGGGTATGGGGGTCACAGCCTTCATAGCTCAATATCAAGTTCAATCATTTCAGGGCCTGAACACTGTCTTCCATCTCCTTACTCCATCCCCATACGCTAGGCCTTGTCATCACATGGGCTGCTTTCATCACAGCCAACACATTTCCCCCACTAATGGTCCCTTTTCCTTTGTCTGCCCAACTGCTGTTCTATCTCACTCTAGACTCCTTCTCCACCTATCATTGACTGCTCTTGCTTCCCTCCCTTCCCCTCACCAACCTCCCATCTTCAGCACCTTTTGCCATCTACCCAAATGTTAACTCTGCTTTCTCTCCACAGATACTGCCAAACCTGCTGAGTTTCTCCAGTTTTCAGTTTTTGTTTCAGATTTCCAGCATCTGTAGTCTTCTGTTTTTTTTGTCCAAAATGCAGCAAGGCCTGGACAATATCCAGGTTTGAAGTGACAGCTCGCAAGCAAAATTCACTCCACACAAGTGCCAGGCAATGACAATCTTCAACAAGAGAAAATCTATCCATCGTCTCTCGACATTTAATGGCATTACCATCACTGCATCCTCCACTATCAACATCCTAGAGGTTACCATTGATCAGAAACTGACTTGAACCAACCATGTAAATGCAGTGGCTGCAAGAGCAGGCCAGAAGCTAGGAATCCTGTCACAGGTAGCTCACTTCCTGATTCCCAAAAAGCCTGCCTACAAACTAGAAGCAACAAACCAGGAGTGTGACAATACTTCTCACTTGCCTGGATGGTGTAGCTCCAAGAACATTCAAGAAGCTTGGCACCATCCATATTCAAAATGGCGCCACAGCAGGTGAAAATTCACCCTTTGCACTGTGTTTTTTTTTTAACGCATGCCACAATAAATCATTCAATTCAATTCAACAACATCCAGAACAAAGCAGCCTGCTTCATTGACACCTTGTCCACAAGTATCCACTCCCTCCATTACTGACTCTCAGTAGCTGTAGTGTGTGCCATCAAAGAAGCATTGTAGAAATTCACCAGCTGTCCTCATGCAATACCTTTTAAACCCATGACCACTAGCGTCTAGATGGGCAAGAGCAACAAATACATGGAAACACTACCATATACAAATTCCCCTCCAAGCCTCTTACCATCCTGACTTGGAAATATATCATTGTTCCTTCAATGTCACTGGATCAAAATTCTGGAGTTCCCTCCCTAATAATATTGGGTGGAATTACACTGAATGGTTTGCAGCAGTTCGAGAAAACAGTTCAGCATCACCTTCTCAAGAGCAACTAGGGACGAGCAGTTAATGGTGATCCAGCCAGTGACACTCACACGTCCTGGATGAATTTTTTAAAGTATTCAAGACTCATTCCTACTCTTTCTTCTTTAGATTTCTTTCTTTTGTTAGTTATTTACTGACTTCCCTTGACATCCACAATCCCTTTTCTTTCTTGTCTACATAACCCGATTTCCAAGCCATGGGTGCAACTGACCCACTTTCAGGGTTGTGCCAACAGACATAGTTCCCACCAAAATGTCCAAAGCTGTGAAATTTGCTCTCCTGGTGAGGCAATTTGCCCAATTGAGATAGGGAAGCTGTCAGATGAGGTTCCAAGTCACCAGAATGGCCTCTATTCTATATAACATTGAAAAATAAGGATGTTGTTAAACACACATGATTCTGAAGAAATTTTACAGTGTAGATACTGAAAGGTTGCTTCTGCTCCCCCTGTTGTGAAATCTGGAACATAAGAATGCAGTCTCAGAATAAGACATTAATTATTTCGGACTGAGACAAGGAGAAATTCTTTGCTCTGAGGGTCTATGGATGTTTAGAATTCTCTATCTCAGACAGTTGTGGATGCTCCAATGATGAATATATTTAAGGCTGAGATAGATTTTTGACCGCTCAGGAAATCAAATGTTATGGGATTTGGTGGGAAAGTAGCATTGAAGCCAAAGATCAGCGACAATTGAATGAATGTTTACGGGGGAATATAGCCTACTCCAGTGCCTGTGCCTTTTATTTTTGTGACTCAATGGCTGTTGTGAAATATGAGTTGAAAGCCCAGAATGACTTCAAAACAAATGAGAAACATCTCCAGACAGCTGAAGATGTTTGATGTTGTTTTAATCATTTTTTAGAAAGCTCCACCATAATAATGGCTCCATTTGAGTAATGTTACTCTGCATTGCCCTTGACTAAAAGTGAATGGATTTTTGAATTGATAAATCATTTATTTTAACGTCAGATTTAATTAAAGCACAATGAATAATGCCACTATTGCACACTGCCATAAAATTTTGACTCTGTCGGTCACCTCTGAATTAAAAACTTGTGGGTTCAAACTCATTTTAAGTGTTTAAGTATATTATCAAGGCCACACCATGTACAGAATCATAAAATCATTGAACAGTATAGTACAGAAAAAGGCCAATCTGCCTATTTGTTTTGTGCTGGTTTTTTCAAAGAGTAATCCCATTCTCCTGTCACCTCTGTTTGTTTTACCAACCACATTAAATCTAGTTATCAATTCTCCTGTCATGAGAAAATTTCTCCTGGTTTATTTAATCTAAACACGTCTTCATTTTAAACAACATGAACAAATTACCTCTCGCCATTGCTGCACTACAGGCAATGATCTTGTAACTCTAACCTTTTACCCGATACCATCCGTTGTGCTGGTTATCATGAGATGAAAATGCGATCAAGGAATTAGCGCTATCTTTGGAATTCCTCAGCTGCTGTCTTTGATGTCTGTTCGAATCTTTCATCTGCTATATGTACTGCCAGCAAGGCCTGTGTTTGTTGCTCAACCCTAATTAAGCTTGAACTGAGTGGCTTATTCGGTCATTTCAGAGGGCAGTTAAGAATCAACCACATTAGGGAGTCACATGTAAGTCTGACCAGGCAAAGACAACATTTCCTTCCTTCTAGGGCAATAGTGAAACAGATGGGCTTTTAACGGCAATCAACACTTGTTTTATGATCTTCATTAATGAGGCAAGCTTTCAATCCCAGATCTTATTAATTGAATTCAAATTCCACCATCTGCTGCATTAGTCGGGGCTTCTGGATTTCTGTCTCAGTGTCATTCCAAAACACCATCATTTCCATAGGTCATTCCCCGTTGTTAGTTCCCAGCATTCAAGATGAAAATTAATTGGCCATCTAACTCAGTTCGCAACTATAGAAGCTTGCTGTGCAGAAAACAGAGATAACAAGGTGTAGAGCTGGATGAACACAGCAGGCCAAGCAGCATCACAGGAGCAGGGAGGCTGACGTTTCGGGCCTAGACCCTTCTTCAGAAATGGGGGAGGGGAAGGGGATTCTGAAAGAAATAGGGAGAGAGGGGGAGGCGGATAGAAGATGGATAGAGGAGAAGAGAGGTGGAGAGGAGACAGACAGGTCAAAGAGGCGGGGATGGAGCCAGTAAAGGTGAGTGTAGGTGGGGAGTTAGGGAGGAGATAGGTCAGTCCAGGGAGGATGGACAGGTCAAGGGGGCGGGATGAGGTTAGTAGGTAGGAGATGGGGGTGGGGCTTGAGGTGGGAGGAGGGGATAGGTGGGAGGAAGGACAGGTTAGGGAGGCAGGGACAAGCTGGGCTGGTTTTGGGATGCAGTAGGGGGAGGGGAGATTTTGAAGCTTGTGAAGTCCACATTGATACCATTGGGCTGCAGGGTTCCCAAGCGGAATATGAGTTGCTGTTCCTGCAACCTTTGGGTAGCATCGTTGTGGCACTGCAGGAGGCCCAGGATGGACATGTCGTCTGAGGAATGGGAGGGGGAGTTGAAATGGTTTGCGACTGGGAGGTGCAGTTGTTTAGTGCGAACCGAGCGTAGGTGTTCTGCAAAGTGGTCCCCAAGCCTCCGCTTGGTTTCCTCCACCTACTATCTCTGTGCAGAAACCAGTTCTGGATTTCTCTATAAAACAAGACTACAGGCAGATCCTGGGTTGTGAATGGGTTCTGTTCTGGAGTCTGTTTGCAAGTCGATGTTGCATTGATTGTAATGAGATCAGCCAGGTGGACCGAATAGAATAAGAGTTCCATGATTGGGGGTGTTAATCTGGTCCAATCAGGAACCCGGGTCAACAGATAACAACAGGAGTGTCAGACATCCTGCTCACTCTGAGAACTGGCTCTGAGGGAACTGGATCAGCGTCAAGGACTCTCCACATTTAAATGAAGGATGACTTGGAGATGGGATACTGGCCTCTGTGGAGTTATTTCAGTCGCAACGAGAGAAAAGCATGCTCCTGAAGAACTTTACTTGCAACAGTTGTCTTTGAGTGGGGCGTGGGCAGGGGTGCAGCTCAGTGGTTAGCACTGCTACCTCACAGCACCAGGGACCCAGGTTCAACTCCAGCCTTGGGCAACTGTCTGTGTGGAGTTTACACTTTCTCTCCGTGTCTGTGTGGGTTTCCTCCAGGTGCTTTGGTTTCCTCCCACAGCCCAAAGATGTGCAGGTTAGGTGGAATGGCCATGCTAAATTGTCTTTAATATCCAGGGATATGTAGGCTCGGGGGATTAGACATGGAAAATGCAGGGCTTCAGCATAAGGTAGAGTAGGGGGTGAGTCTGGGTGGGATGCTCTTCAGAGAGTTGGTGTGGACTTGTTGGGCCAAATGGCCTATTTACACACTTTGGGTATTCTGTGATTCTATCCAGAAGAGTACGCACCCTCAAAAGCCCACCTATGCCTGCTTTAGAACAGTTAAATTGCTTAGCAACATCCAGATCAGAACCAACCAAAATAATGTCTGGCTAAATGGTTACCTGGTTCTAATGGAGGTTGATACCAGCATGGCCATTACAGTTATCATAGAACCAGTCTTTAACAAAATTCTCGCTGGATTCCAACCCTTAAGTTTGCGCATGATGGAGAACCTATAACAGGGAACCTTTACAGATTAAGGTTACAACTTCCGCTCTGGTCTCTTATGAGAATCAGCTGGTTCAGTTACCACTGATTACAGTAAAAAGCTCCGGCCCAAGCCTGGTGGGTTAAAATTGGTTGAGAAAAATTCACCTCAATTGGCTCAACATTTTTTGATTAGAAAATGGCTGCCTAAGTGAAATCCTAATTAAATACACAGAAGTTTTTCAAGAAGGTCGAGGGACTATATCAAAGGAGACAAGGCTACGCTGCATATAGGCCAGGAAGCAATTCCATGATTCTGCAAAGCCTGCTCAGTGCCATTTGCCTTATAGGCAAAGGTAGAGGCAGAAATGAGGAGGCTGGAAAGCGAAGGGATCATCAAACTAGTCCAGGTTGCAGAATGGGCAGCTCTGGTCATACCAATTGTGAAACCCAATTGGTTGGTTTGCCTTTATGGGGATTTTAGACAGACAGTAAACTGCTTTTCACAGCCAGATAAATACCCAATCCCTTGCATAGAGGATTTGTATGCAAACCTGGCAGTGGGGAGCTGTCTTTCACGAAGCTGGACATGAGCCATGTGTACCTGCAACTGAAGTTAGATGAGGATTCCCAGAAGTATGCTACAATTGATACCCATAAGGGTTTGTACCAATACACGAGACTGCCATTCGGGGTATCATCAGCCTGTGCAATTTTTCAGTGGATGATGGAGAACATTTCACAAAGCCTACCCCAGATAACATGTGCATAACAAAAAAGACAAATAAGGAGCACTTAGAGAACTTGGACATAGTTCTTAGACGTTTCTCCCAGGCGAGTGTAAGCCTTAGAAGGGAACAATGTGCTTCCCAGTCCCCCCAAGTGACCTATTTGGGCTATTGAGTTGACAAGACCCAATTACACTCATTGGAAGATAAAGTGAGGGCGATCAAAGGTGCCCCAGCTCCCATGTCTGTATTGGAGCTCAGGTCTTTCCTTGGCCTGTTAAATTATTATGGAAATTAATACATAACGAGGCCTCCACCTTGCTATCTTTGCATCAACTCTGAAGAAAGGATTAGCCTTGGAAATGGTTGTGTAGCCAAGCCATAGCTTTCAGGGAAGTGGAGAAACAGCTACCATCCTCTAAGGTGTTGGCACACTATGATCCCAAATGAGATCTAGTATTGACATGCGATGCCTCCCCATAAGGCTTTGGGGTCATATTAGCTCATAGAAGAGGAACGTCCAACAGTGTATGCATCCGGGACTTTGGCTAAAGCAGAGCAAAAATACACCCAGATAAAGAAAGAAGGGTTGGCTGTCATATTTGGAGTCAGAAAGTTCTATCAATACCTTTACAGGCATAAATTTGTAATAATAACAGACTATTAACCTCTGCTATGTCTACATAGAGTGGACAAGGCAGTGCCACCCATAGCTTCAGCACTGGGCTCTAATACTAAGTATGTATAACTACAAGTTGGAATGCCATCCGGGAGGCTAAGTAGCAAATATGGATGCATTGAGCTGCCTCCTGCTGGCAGATACTTCACCGGTGGTACTGCCAATGGAAGAGTCTGTAATGGATTTCAATTTTCTGGACACGCTTCCAGTCACAGTTGACAATATTAGACTTTGGACTCAGAAAGATCCAGTCCTGGAAAAACCGAAATAGCTAGTGGTGAGCAGGGAAACCAAAGGGCCATCGCAACCAGAATTGAAAGTTTTTGGACCCGGAGAGACAGAATCACAGTAGCGGATGGCATAATATTATGGAGCAAGAGTGATTGGCCTGAGCAAAGGTTAACATTAGATATAGGCTGTTATGTCTGATGGCCAGGATTGGATGCAGACATTGCCCTGTTGATGGGGCAGTGCCCACAGTGCCAACAAGGATAAAAATTACTACCAGCAGCGGTACCTCATTATATTCGTCGGAATGGCTGGGTAAACCCTGGACAACTGTGTCAACTGTGCAGGCTTCATGAGCCCAATGCTCTTGGTCAGTGTGGGCATCCACTCAAAGTGGCTGGATGTGCATAGAGTTCATTCATCAAACACAGGGATGACAGTAGAAAAACTGTGCAAATCTTTTGCAATACACAGGCTCCTGGAGGTTTTGATAACAGATAAAAGGATATTAGTTACGAGAAGGGAATTTGAGTATTTCCTAAAACCAAATGGTATTTGACATATAAGGACAGTTCCATGCTATCCATTGCCCAATGGTCTGGCAGAAAGAGCAGTCCAAACTCTGAAGGCAGGATTAAAAAAACAGCCTACAACTTCACTGGATACCAAACTACAGGGACAGCTCCAGCAGAGTTGCTGATGAGGAGAAGACTCTGCACCAGATTCAATCTGATCTTCCCAGACATGGCAGGTGGCCGTTGGACAGTGTTAAGAACTCCAATGTCAGACACAAGACTCATCTACGCCGGAGAGACAGTTTGCATTAAGGGATGAAGTTTGGTGTAAAAACCATGGGAATGGCATTGCATGGGGGAGAGGCATGGTTGATGCGAAGTCAAGTCCAGTGACATATAAAGGTTGGGTAGGTGAGATGGTCCTAAACAAGCATGTGGACGACATGAAAGCTGCAAACTCGCTAATGGTGCGGGAGCAAAATGTGCCCAGCTCCTTGACAGATTTTCCGATTGTTCCGGACCTGTGGGTTCACCTTCTCTATCGAGCATTGAAGATACCTCAGAATCTAAGATGGACACAGCGGATGTCACTGCCTCAATGCATTTGTCACCTGAAAATAAGACTGAGTTTCTTCCAAGATGCTCTGGGCTTGTAAGGTGAGCTACTGTGCGTTACATGTTGCCTGTATCAGAGGCAGAGTTGGAGAAACCTGACCCAGTGCTAAAACGCTCCAGGAGGCTCTACAAAAAAAATAAGAACCAGCCTATGTCCTTGGCCTCAGAGGGGGAGAGATCTAGTGATTGTATTGAGGTCAGCAAGGTGGACCTCATAAAATATGAGTTCCCTGGTTGGGGCTGTTAACCTGTCCAATCAGGGAGCCCTGGCTGATAGATTATAAACAGGAGTGTCAGACATCCTGTTCACTCTGAGTGCTGGCTCTGAGGAATCTGGATCAGTGTCAAGGACTCTCTGCATGCAAATAAAGGGCGCCTTGGTGACAGGATACCAGCCTCTGTGGAGTAATTTTAGATATGTATGCAAATCTAAACACAATGCAGGACAATGGAAAGCAGCTGTTCCTAAGTACAGGAAATGTTTGTTTATTGGGTCTATAACCATGTATGGAATTGCGTTCATAAGTACAAGTATTGATGAATTGGAGGTTTGTAAATAGGGGATCCTCTGTACCTACATTTAACAAGGAATGTTTTGGCCATGAATTTTTGAGGAGGTGATGACATGGTAAAGTAATGAAGTTTGTCTTTATTGAATCCAGCTGGGCTGGTTTTAACTTTCTCACGCTGTTCTTTAATTGAGTGTCAAGTCCTAAGTTACAGTGTTCCATGTTTCAAAGTTCATTGAACTGTGCAATTTTACAATGAGGAAGGCAAGCATTCAGTCCATCTAGCTAGTGCCAACTCTCTGAAAGAGCTATCCAGTTAATCCCACTCCTCTGCTCCATCCCCTAATACAGAAAATTATTTCATTGGCAATGAAGCATTTTAGAGGAGTTGGTTGGATAGAGGACATCAGTGAGACCAGCACCCTGGGCTAATGTGGAATATATGTCAGAATCCCACTATGGCAGATGGTGAAATTTGAATTCAATAAAAATTTGGAATTAAAAGCTAGCCTAATGACACTCACTGTAAATTGCCTTAGAAACCCATCTGTTTTTCTAATGTCCTTTAGGGAAGGAAATCTACTGTCCTTACCTGGTCTGGCCAACATGAGACTCCAAATCTACAGCTGGTGGTTGACTCTTAACTGCCCTCTGCATCATCAGGGATAGACAATAAGTGCTGGCACAGCCAATGGCACTCACATCTCCCATTAATGAGCAAAAAAAAGCTCATGAAAGGTGTTATTATCAATGCAAGAATTTGTTTCTTTTCATAATCTTGAAGACTTCAATTAAATCTCACCATACTCTGCTCACAGAGAGCGATCCCTGCTTTTCCAGTCTGGTCAAAAAGATGTTTTAATAAGTTAGATTCAGCTGCAAACACTTGCTTCAAGAAATCCTCTTCAGCTATTGAGATTAATAAAACTTCTCATACAATCTTTTGCAATGACCTTTTCAGCATTCTTAACATCAACACTGACATTCCATCATAAGCATTGTACGTTTTGCTTTGTAATTGTTCACAAGGCTTTTTTGTGTAATTTCTGTCCATCTAAATCATTTTCCTCCCCCACAGTTCCAAACTCCTGTCCCCTCTCAGGGGAGGCAATGGCCTATTGGTATTATCACTAGACTGTTAATCCAGAGACCCAGATAACATTCTGGGGACCCAGGTTCAAATCCTGCCATGGCAGATGGTAGAATTTGAATTCAACAAAATATTTGGCATTAAGAATCTAATAATAACTATGAATCCATTGTCAATTGTCAGGAAAAACCCATCTAGTTCACTAATGCCCTTTAGGGAAGGAAACTGTCATCATTACCTGGTCTGGCTTACATGATACCCACAGCAACGTGGTTGATTCTCAACTGCTCTCTGGGCAATTCAGGATGGGCAATAAATGCTGCCTAGCCAGCAACACCCTCATCCCGTGAACAAATAAAGAAAAAGAATTGTCCGCATCTTAGAAAGGATATATTGATTTTTGAGGAAGTGCGTTACGTATTAAATAGAATAAGAGCCAGGGCTGCAACGGTTACAATGTATGGAGAGAATGTGTCAATTCAGAAGCTTTGGGGCAGGGGGTGATTTTAACTAAGTTTTTAGGATTTTGAAAGGAATCAATAGAATATTATTTCACAGGTGAGCAAGTCTGAGAGAAAGGGACATAATCTTAAAATCAGAATTATTGGGCAATTCAGCATAATATTAAAGTGCATTTTTTCTCCAAAAGAATGTGATATCTGAGATGGATAGAATTTTGTGTGCCAAGAGAGAGATCTGGAGCCAAGGTGGGTGGGTGGAGCTAGGATTTGGATCAGCCATGATCTCATTGAAGGTTGGAACAGACTTGAGGAGTTGAATGGCCTCCTCGTTGTCCTTTATTTTCTAACTCTGTTTATTTAAAACATGGTGCCAGTGTTGGTAGGCTACGGCCCCATCTAGTTACATATATTCCCCAACTTACTTATGTTTTGCAACATCACTAAGATGCAGTTATGTTGTACATGAACATTGGTACATTGTCAAGGTCACTTTGCATATGCAAATTCCCTTTGCCACCTATTCAAAGATTCCTGGGGATGGATGTCCCATTGATTAAAATCGATAACCCTTCAGGATTGCACAGGAATCTCCCAGAGTTAAACAAAAGGAAATGACTGGTCCTGGTTAGAATGGCTCTTATCACCTTAAAATAGAAATCCAGTTCAGATTTCTGCCAGTCTTTACTTAGTAATACACCTTGTATCTCTCTGATCAGGGACTCTCTCATCCAACAGCCTCTGTATACCAGCTCCACACTAATTCTGGTTGTCTTGCAATGGCTCTGCATTTCCATATTACTTTATATTTTACATTGCTCAGTTTGGATACCGTAAATCCTGTCCAATTCATCTGTTAAGCAAGTGATTCATACAAATTGAGGCGAGGCCTTTGCTTTTAAAGCGTTTGTGCATTGAATATACATGATATCCCATGGTCCGGTAAATTCCCTTGGTGGGACTGCAGGTGAGAGCGTGGGTGAATGTAAGGCTGGGGGCAAGTAGGGACAAAAATGAGGGTGGATGTAAGTGGGAAGGAGTGAGGGGGGTGTGTGGGGTGGGTATGTTAGGAAGGGGAGGTCGAACCCCTCTGGTAATTAAATCAAAACACAAGCCCTCAATCTCTCACAGCAGGAGTAAAAGTCCCCTTCTAATCATTAACCCCAGGCACCCAGAGAAGCCTGCCTCACTTTGCTTAATCTGTTAAACTATTATGGAGAAGGAAAGGTTAAATGAAAAAAAATCACTGATATTCACTTTATAAGTAATAAGTAACGATTTATTTATTTAACCCTAACAGTGAAAAAATTAACAGAATTACTAACAAACTGAACAATTCCCCCTTAACTACTAACTATTCCCTAACTAAACTAAATTATACTGCTACACTGTTCCAATAAACACAAGTCCCACTTATATACACACAAGTGATAAGAAAATAAGTTAAAACATTGTCTCTCAAAGTCTACATGCCTTTCTTCTGATGTTCTCAAGACATAAATGCCTTTCTTCTGCTAATCTGGCTGTCAGGGATGTTTTCTCTATGCAATCGTCTGTGAAAACTCTTAGCTAGAAGTGCTATGGTACCTTTTATGGATGGATGGTGCTTTCTTAGAGAGCTTAGCAATTTCTTGTGAGACCTAGATGCTTATTTCTCAGATGGCGGTTCACTCTCACACCGATTTTCAAAAACCCTCTCCTTATATACCTTGGATGACATATCAATTTTCTTACAATAGCATTGGTCCAAGGTTGTCAAAACCATCAGATTTAAATTCAGTTGGTTCTCAATCGCTAAGTGCTGGGTTTAAATTATTTGGCTGATTCCAGCTAGTTGCCAAGATATCCAAACAAGTCTAAGGTTTTCAATTGCACAGCCAATTGATACATGTTTCCATTTCAGAACTGGCTGCACATCTTCAGCTGCTTAGACACATTTTCTGTACAAATCTTTAAGCTTAGAAAAGCACTTCACCTCTTAAAAGGGCCATGCATTCTTCTCCCTTGTCATTTTTTTTAAACAAGCAAATTCTAGCTTTTTGAGGTTGTTGAAGCTGGTTGGCTCGCCGAGCTGGTTTCTTGTTTCGCAGATGTTTCGTTACCACGCTCAGTAACATCCTCAGTGCAGCCTCCGATGAAGCGTCAGTGTGTTTTCCCGCTCGGTTTTTAAACTCTGGTGTCCTCACTTCCGGGTTTCCTTCATAGTGGAATGTATATGGGGTCGAGTTCAATGTGTTTATTAATAGCCTGCTTCGTGGAGTGCCACACTTCTAGGAATTCTAATGCCTGTCTCTGCCTAGCCTGTCCCAGGATCTTGGTGTTGTCCCAGTCGAAGTGGTGGTTCTCCTTGTCCATGTGGATTGAGATGAGTCAGTATTGGTCGTGTCTTTTTGGAGCCATTTGGTGTTCATGTACTCTTGTTGTTAGTTTTCCTCCTGCTAGTTTCTAGCTTCCTGCCTTCCAATTCACGATTACTCTACACAATTTCACAACCAGTAATTAGAGGCAGAAAAAACTGCAGATGCTGAAATCCAAGGTAGACGGACAAGAACTCAGCCTCCTGTTTGTCTACCTTCATAACAGGTAGTGTTTGAGGGGAGTGTGGGGGGTGTGTGGTGGGAAGTGAGGTGGGGAGAGGAGGAGACAGGTGGGATTTAGGGGGATGTAAGGGGGTTGGAGTATGGATAAGAGGGCCTTCTGCAGTGAAGAAGAATCATATCAAACTCAAAATATTAAATGTGTTTGTCTTTCCACAGATGCTGCTGGACTTGTTCTGCCAAGTTCTCTTTGTTTGCTTACCATCCAGGGTTTTCAAACAACTGCAGTTTATCATTTACTGAATGATAAATCACAAATTGGTGGTCCATTTCAGACTATATTTGGTTTTCATTATTCCCAGGAGAGAGAAGTGTGTGCAGAGTTTAGAACAGGCTAGTCATTAGCTATAATCGCAGCCCCTCTGCTTTGAACTTCATCTCAATCTGTGCACATGGCCCTATTCAAACTGAGGTATAGCACTGCGGGGGAGCTCTGAGAACAATTCCACCATCACAATAGAGAGGGTCTATAAATCTCTTCTGCATGTTTATATTAGTTACATTTAAAGAAGCATTTCTCTTCCAGCATTTACTATAAGTATTGTAATGTTGTTCATATCTTGCTTATTCCAACTGTGAATAAAATCTCATGGGCGTGTGGAACATTCACAGCTTATGAGTTCCACTTAAATGTAGCCCTGAGTCCTTTTGTATTAAGCTGATTCTTGCAGGTAGAATTTTATGGCGCGTGCAAACTGCAACCGGAATTGTTATTGAGCAGTTTTGACTTCAATTCTGTACTGTTAGCAGAGATATTGATGAAGTGTAATGAAAGCAAAATAGTATGTATGCTGGAGATCCGAAATAAAAATAGGAAGTGCTGCAGGGTCCAGGATAACACTTCTTTGGACCTCAAACTAGGTTCCAAAGAGATTCAAAAGCAGAAATTGTTGGAAAAGATCAGCAGGCCTGGCAGCAGAAATCAGAGAAAATCCTAAGAAATCAGAGTTAATGTTTCAGGTCGAGTAAAGGAAAAGCCAAGAAACTATAGACTGGTGAGCCTGACATTGATGGTGGGCAAGTTGTTGGAGGGAATCCTGAGGGCCAGGATTTACACGCATTTGGAAAGGCAAGGACTGATTAGGGATAGTCAACATGGTTTTGTGTGTGGGAAATCATGTCTCACTAACTTGATTGAGTTTTTTGAAGAAGTAGCGAAGATGATTGATGAGGGCAGAGCTGTGGACATCATCTATATGGACTTCAGTAAGGCATTCAACAAGGTTCCTCATGGTAGACTGGTTAGCACGGTTAGATCGCAAGGAATTCAGGGAGGACTAGCCATTTGGATACAGAACTGGCTTGAAGAGAGAAGACACGGGGTAGTTGTGGAGAGTTGCTTTTCAGACCGGAGACCTGTGACCAGCGACATGCCACAAGGTTCGGTAATGATTCCACTGCTTTTCGTCATTTATGTAACTGATTTGGATGTGAACATAGGAGGTATGATTAGTAAGTTTGCAGATGACACCAAAACTAGAGGTATAGTGGACAGCAAAGAAGGTTACTTCAGAGTACAACGGGATTTTGATCAGAGGCCAATGGGTCGAGGATGGCAGATGGAGTTTAATTTAGATGAATGTGAGGTACTGCATTTTGGAAAGGCAAATCAGGGCAAGGGCTTATACACTTAATGGTAAGGTCCTGGGGAGTGTTGCTGAACAAAGCGACTTTGGAGTGCAGGTTAATATTTCCTTGAAAATGGAGTCACAGGTAGACAGGATAGTGAAGAAGGTGTTTGATAAACTTGCCTTTATTGAACAGTGCATTGAGCATAGGAGTTGGCAGGTCATGTTGCAGCTGTACAGGGCATTGGTTAGGCCACTTATGGAGTATTGCGTGCAATTCTGGTCTCCCTCTTATAGGAAGGATGTTGTGAAACTAGAAAGTGTTCAGAAAAGATTTATGAGGGTGTTGCCAGTGTTGGAGGGTTTGAGTTATAAGGAGAGGCTGAATAGGCTGGGGCTATTTTCCCTACAGTGTTGGAGGCTGAGGGGTGACCTTATAAAGGTTTGTAAAATCATGAAGGATAGGGACAGGGCAAATAAACAAGGTCTTTTCCCCGGGGTGAGGGAGTCCAAAACTAGAGAGCATAGGTTTAAGGTGAGAGGGGAAATATTTAAAAGGGACCTAAGGAGCAACTTTTTCACACAGAGGGTGGTGCATGTATGTGCTGCCAGATGAAGTGGTGGAGTACAATTACCACATTTAAATGGCATCTGGATGGGTATATGAATAGGAAGGATTTAGAGGGATACGGGCCAAATGCTGGCAAATTGCACTAGATTTATATAGGATATCATCATGGACGAGTTTGACTAAAGGGTCTGTTTCTGTGCTGTATAACTCTATGACTCTATGACTCCTCCTCTGAGTTTTGATTAAGTCTGATTTCTCTCCACTAATGCAGCCAGACCTGCTGAGCTTTCCAGCAATTTCTGTTTTGTTTCAAATTTACAGCATTCATAGTTCTTTCAATTTTTCAAAGAGATTCATCGGACTCGAAGCATCAATTCTGTCCCTCTCCCCACAGATGCCGCCTAACTTGCTGAGTTTCACCAGTACATTCTGTTTTGATATTGATAATGAGACTTAGATCCCTTCCCAATTTTACAGTCTATCCTTCCTGAAGATGCAGGCATGGAGCAAGCCTCCTGTCTGAGTCTTAGTGTCTTCCTGGGCTATCTGACCACGTCCCTTACTTTCAACCCCATTTGCAAAACAGGATGCTGTGGAACTCGGACGGGAATTTGTAGATGGTGATATTTCCGTGTGTCTGCTCTCCTTGTCCTTCCAGATGGTTGTAGTTGTGAGTTTGGAAGGGGCTTCCTCTGCAGTGAATGT
>NC_063344.1:18219480-18253926 GCF_021869965.1 Rhincodon typus | reverse complement strand
TCCCCCATTTCTGAAGAAGGGCCTAGGCCCGAAACATCAGCCTTCCTGCTCCTCTGATGCTGCTTGGCCTGCTGTGTTCATCCAGCTCTACACCTTGTTATCTGAGACTAGTTTAGTTTGGGATTATGGTCGGCGCGGACAGGTTGGACTGAAGAGTCTGCTTCTGTGGTGTATAACTGTATGACTGTATATCATGAGCCATTTTGGGCAGGAAATAACTCAACCATCTCCATAATAAAGCTCCTTCTCTCCTGGTCCTTCTTGGAACGTAATACAAGGAGAAAACTGGCAATGGGGATAAAAATGGAGATCCACTGGGGTAAGCCACTGATTCATCACAAAAAACAATTCACCCCAAGGATGAGGCGAACAGTGTACAAGAAGCTCACCACGTTTTCCACCCTAAAGGACACCTGTAAGTAACAAATCTCCTACACAGAGGGAAATATCTTGAGCTAAGGGTGTAGACTCCCAAAGAACCAGGCAGTCTCAGGAATACCTTGTTTTAAATAAGAAGAAGTGAAGTAAAGTTAAAATTTTTTAACTTTATATACATCGTGCTATATAGGCCCTTCCCATTTACCACAAATGGCTCAAAACTTTGACACTGTGGGACTGCATGATAAAAATACAAAGAACTTGAACTCCTGTACAGACAGATTCCATTATTCTGGTCAAGCTAATAAAATTGACGCAGACTATAATCATCTCTGTGTTCCTGTATATTATGCAGGCAGTAATCTTTTCACATCCTGAGGTGTTTGGCACAGCCAAAGATGCTGGGTTCCAAAACATATGGAGAAATACTAGGAATCCTACCGAAACATTTTTCACCAAAACCATTGGTGATTGCTGAAAGGGTCAAATTCCACAAACACAGCCAGTGTGTGATGACGTGGCTATCTCCAAGTTTGTAGCAATTCTAAAGATGCGGAATTCTGCAAATTTGAGACAACTTAAATGAGACAAACTGGTGTGTCGTTTAAGACGTGAACCAATCCAGAGAGATTACTGACAGAAAGGAACCTAGACTTAAGGAAAGTACCGGAAGTTGTAGTCTCAGTGGAACTAGCAGCTAAGGAGGCTCAACAGCTGAAGTCAAACATGTGAGCTCACAAATTGGCAGCTGAGAGATGAGCATCAACTCAGGCCTGAAGATGCACTGCAGAAATTCACCAAAGATCCTTAGACAGCACCTTCCAAACGCACAAGCCATTTCCATCTAGAAGGGCAAAGACAGTAGATGCATGGAACACCACCACCTGCCATCATTGTGCAGAAACAGGTGACACAGCAGCAAATTGCTGGAATAAAGAAGCTGCAGGTAGAAACTGCGGCAAAACAAGGGCACATCGAATGGGTGTGTGTGAGGAAGAAACACAAACAACATACAGTAAAAATACAGAGGAGGAAGAGTAAGAACAAAAGGTACATGATACAAAAAGGACATGAGATAAACCCGAACTTTCATTCCGAAGAGGAGGTTACTAAACATACTGGCCATTGCTGGCGACACCAACTGATATTGACTCACTCTCTTACTGAATGACAAACCAATAAGAGCAGAGATTTTTGTTATTCACTTGTGGGTTGGCCAGCATTTATTGCCAGTCCTTAGTTGCCCATGAGAATGTGTTGGTGAGCTGCCTTCTTGAACTGCTGCAGTCTATGTGTTGTAGGTTGACCCACAATGCCTTTGAGGTGGGGGGGGGAACAGAATTCCAGGATTTTGATCCAGCGGCAATGAAGGAATGGTGATATGTTTCCAGGTCAAGATGGTGAGTGACTTGGAGGGGAAAATGCAGGTGGTGGTGTTCCATGCATCTACTGTCTTTGCCCTTCTAGATGGAAATGGCTTGTGCATTTGGAAGGTGCTGTCTAAGG
The DNA here is from genome assembly GCF_021869965.1 of Rhincodon typus. NCBI lineage: Eukaryota > Metazoa > Chordata > Chondrichthyes > Orectolobiformes > Rhincodontidae > Rhincodon > Rhincodon typus. The sequence continues at coordinate 18,252,042 of NC_063344.1, read as the reverse complement.
ATCTTTGGTGAATTTCTGCAGTGCATCTTGTAAATAGTACAAACTGCTGCTACTGAGAGTTGGTAGTGGAGCGATTGGATGTGGTGCCAGTCCAAAGAGATATACCCAAGGACAGAACAATAATGGGGCATCTGAGTAGAGAAGAGTGACATTGTGCAAACCTCTGAAGATTCAATCATCTCAGGAAAAGACAATGATAGAGGATCTTCTGAGTACACTTAAAGCACCAGAGATTAAAAACAGTGAGAAAAATTAGCAGACGTCTGAGGTGCACTGACAGTCACACAGGTAATGATGTCACCTGGAACATCTTGCCTACTGACTGTTGTATTTATGATTGTAAATATTGTGAATGCTTGATGTAAAGATGGAGGAATGTTGTGTATTTCTATAAGTATGGTGGACTGTCACTTTAAGAGTCCAATCATGTGACATAATAGTAGCATCATCAGCTATATCAGGCAGGAAGGAACTTAATCTAACCTGGCTACCTGCAGAGTGAATACCTCTTTAATAAAACTGTTGTTTAATGCTTTGGCCTCCTGATCCTTCTAGGAACGTAACAAGGGACTAGTTAGTTTACACTGGTAAAGGATCAAACACTAGTGAGGAGTCTTAACAAGAAGAGGATCTTGTCTGAACAAGATATGGTCTATTGCAAAGACAGCAACTACAGACACATTCCATTAGTATGTTAGATATTGTTACTAAGGCTATGGGGAGAGCCGGGTGAGAGCCTACATTGTTCTTCCTTATCCTCATTCAAACCAGCATGATATCATCAGACTGGGTGAAGCTTACTGTAGTTTCCAATATTGACCTTTTCAGAACCATTACCTCATTCAGCAACTATTCAAATGGTGAATTCACAAGTGGCCAGAATGAAAGGATTCCCCAGAATCACAGTTCCAAAGAAGATTATCAATTTGGGAGGCATGGGACTATGGAAAGACTTCAGATCAGGAAGGGGTTGTTCCTCCTACTTACCAGCAATGACTCCCACTGGAAAGTCTCTTTGGGTTGTGCTTGCGTTTGTGTGTATGAGAAAGTGAGCGACTGAATGAATGAGGTAGATGCATTTGGGAAAATAATTGTGTGTCTGAGTGTAAGAGTGAATGTATATTTGACTCTAGATTTGTGTGTGTATATGTGAGAGTGGGGGAATATGTGTGCACAGGATTGACAGTGAGAGTGTGTGTGTGACAGTGTATCTCAGTATGTATGTGTGTAGACAGTAGGATGTGTGTGAGTGCATGCAAATGTGAGTATGGGGGTGTCTGTGTGAATTTTGTGTGTCTGTGCATGTGTGTGTGTTTTTGTTTTCAGGACAGTTTTTCTCAGAGACAGTCATTTGCTTTGTTTTTCAATTGACTGGCTATGTGAGTTCAGGACAGCTCAGCACAGTAAAAGCTTCTAGGTTGGCTCTTGGGCAAGTGATTACAGTCTTGCATCCAAACAATGGAAGAGAAGCTGCAGGCCTGCAAAGAGAAAGTATTTCAAGTCTCTCTGTCCGTCTTGTCTGGCGTAGGAATTGCAAATCTCTGAGTAGCTGGTCTCACTCTCCATTTTCTTGTGAATGGAACTCTGCAAAACCCCTTTTTGAAAGGAGAAAAGGTAAAAAGAAAACCCCTTCAGAGATACTGAAAGGGAAAGTCCTCGACCAATGACTGAAAGACTGAGAATCGGTATATCTCCAACCACAGGTCTTTTGCAAGGATGAGGAAACAAGCCAAACAAAACAAGCCATTGATGTTGGTGACCTGCACTGATCCCAGAATGGTGTTGCTTTAATGATGTTCCTTCCCCACCTGTAATATGTATGGCTTGTCTTGTCTTTCTGTGTGTCTGTTTGTATGTGCATGGAATTTTTAAAAAAGAGTAGAGTTTAAGATTTAGATTTATAAATTAGAATTCATCTTTCTTGCTACCGTTTATAAATAGTTTGATTGCAATAAATAATTATTTTCCTGTTGATGAAAAGCCGAGTGTGCATATTCTTTTAAGCTGAATTATACAGGTAAAATAGGCAGTTTGGTGGTTTGATCAGAGTTTCATATTTGTGATGACTCCAGAAATTTGATTTGATTTCAGTGCACTACCTCAGTGTGTGGTGACAGTGTGAGTGCAAATGTGCATTGTTTGAATGAGTGTGTGTAGATAACTGAATGTGTGAGGGAGTATGTGTGAGTGTGTGTGCATGAATGTGAGTAAGTATGTTTTTGAGTGTATCTGTAAGGGCATTTGTCAGTGCAAGTATGTTTGTGGGTATGTGTAAGTATGAGTGAGTATGTGTGAACATATCTCTGTGTGTGAAGGTACGTGTTTGAGAGTGTGTCTGGGTACATTTGTGAACGTGAGTATGTTTGAGTGCATTACTGCGAGTACGAACGATTCTGTTTCACTGTATCAGTCTCTGTGTGTGAATGTGAATCAGTATTTTCAAGAGTTTTAATGTGGGTCCGTGTCTATGTGAGAGAATGTGAGTGATGGTCTTTGTGTGTATATCTGTGAGTGAGTATGTTTATGTGTATCTGTATGGATGTGTAGAGATGGCCTGACGATGGGATCAGGGCCTATTACATCGAGAATGGAAGAGTTTATACCAAATATTTCTTGCTGCCACATGTCTATTGTGTAACTGTTTGTGAAAGTTTGCAGATAACCTTTTAGCCATTGCCAATTAAAGAATTAAGCTCATTCGATTTCATTTTAAAGAGAAAATTAGATTAATTAAAAATGACTCCCAACCATAGAGTTTAATAATTGTGCTCTAGCTGCCAGTACACAGATGGTGATAAATAGATTTTCAGTGCTGCATAAACTAAGGCTTAATTAAATTGACTAGACCCTTTACAAGCTGTTGTATCTGACAGGGCTAATCCTGATTAAATATCTCCCATACAGTATAGACTTGGTCTGTTTAAAATATCTCCAACATCTACTCTGACTGCACAGTTCCTTTCCAAGAACAGAAGGAAAAGCAAGAGGGGACCTGGATGGCCTTTAACAGTTGTTCCTGGGCAGGTTGCCGGTACTGATGTGGACTGGAAGGGAGCTGCCATCACTTGGGAATGTGACTGGTAATCCCACAGACAACACAATCCATGCTGGCATCACTGAAAGGGAAAACAGGGATTGGCATTTATATCTTGCTATACACAACCACTGGACATCTCAAAGCCTAGTCACTTCTGTCATGTAGAAAACATGGCAACCAACTTGGGCACAGCAAGTTTCTAAAAACGGCAATGTGATAGTGATCAAATCATCTGAACTTTTTGTGACATTAGTTGAGGAATGAGTAATGACCAGAATAAACCAGGTTACATTGTGAATGTACAAAGTAAGAGCAGACATGGACCATTCATTAATTTGTCTGGTTTCAATTTCCATATTTCCACGAATTCCCCCAATAATTTTAATTCACTTCACTAATGAGAATTTATCTATCTCTACCTTAAAAATATTAAATGATTCCCATCGCCAATGAGACAAAAAGTTCCAAAGTCACAAAGTCCTCTGACAGAGAAAAACACAGCAACCCTAATTTTTAAAGCTGTGTCCCCTGGACTCACATGCAATATGAGGCACTGCTTCCACATCCACCTTGTCAAGACCATTTACAGTCTTTACTTTTAAAAACACCAACCTTTTCATAGACATTATGACATAACACTGGAGCACATGGGATTTGAACCTAGCTTTTCTGGCTCAGGGATAGGAACAGTTTCACTGCACCACAAAGGTCCCAGCATTCAGGGTCTTATTTTTTTGTTTATTCATGGGATGAGGGCGTCTCTGGCTTGGCAGCATTTATTGCTCATCCTCAATTGCCCAGAGGGCAGTTAAGAGTCAACCGCATGGCTGTGGGTCTGGAGTTACATGTAGGCCAGACCAGGTAAGGACAGTAGTTTCCTTGCCTAAAGGACGTTAGTGAACCAGATGGGTTTTTCCTGACAATCTGCAATGGACTCACAGATTCATCATCAGATTCTTAATTCCAGATATTTATTGAATTCAAATTCCACCATCTGCCATGGTGGGATTCAAACCCAGGTGCCCAGAATGTTATCTGGGTATCTGGATTAACAATCCAGTTGAAATACCACTAGACCATTGCCTCCCCCATATACTTCAATCAAATCACCCTTCACTCTTTCCAATTGCAGTCTGTTTAATCTTTCCTCTTAAGATAACCCACTCATTCTGGCTCTCAATCGAGTAAACTTCCTCCAAACCACCTCCTATCCATTTACATCCTTCCTTAAATAATTGCAAAATCTGCACACAGTATTCACAATGTGGTCACACAAATGCCTTGTATCACTGAAGCATAAATCCTTACAGCTATGTTCAATTCCTCTTGTAATAAAAGATAGCATCCTGTTAGTCTTCTTAATTACTTGCTGTAGTTGAATGTAGTTGCAACCTTTTGTGACTCCTGCACTGGAAAACCTAGAACCCTCTGCACCTCGGAATTCTGAAGTTGTTCTCTATTTAAATAATATTCTGCTTTTTTATTCGTTCTGCCAAAGTAAACACCTTCACGCTTTCCCACAATGTACTCCATCTGCCAGATTGTTTTCTGCACACAGTCAATCTATTTGTCTGCATCCTGCATATATTTGCCTCCCAACACACATTCTACACCTATTTTGATGTCATCTTCAAATTTAGCCTCACCTTGCATTCACTGATCTCATCTAAGTTCTGCTTTGAAGTAGTGCCGTGGGAATTGCTTACAAACATATGAATTTGGAGCAGAAGTAGGCTGTTCAGCCTCTCAAATTTGCTCCACTTTTTGATAAGATGGTGACTGGTCTGAATGTAGCCTGAAATCCGCATCCTGATAACCTTTCAATGCCTTGCTTAATAAGAATCTATCTACATCTGCCTTAAAATTATTCAAGAACTCTGTTTCCACCACCTTTTCAGGAAGAGAGTTTTTAATGGTTTATTTATTGTCCACTCATAATTCTGAGTGGTTTGGTAAGGCCATTTCCAATAGCAATTAATGGTTATGACATCATGTAAGAAAAAAAATTGGCCTAATCTCTTCACACAGAGAGTGGTGAGCGTGTGGAATGCGCCGCCTGCAGTGGTAGTGGAGACAGATACTTTAGAGACTTTTAAGTGACTCTAGGATAGGCACATGGAGGATAGTAAAATGTAGGCTATGCAGGGTAGTTTGATCTTAGTAGGATAATAGGTCGGCACAACATCATGGGCCGAAGGGCCTGTACTGTGCTGTACTGTTCTATGTTCTATGTTTAAATGGTCAGTTCCTAATTTTTAATCAGTAATCCTTGTTCTAGATTCTCCCATAAGGGGAAATATCCTCTCCACATCCACACTGTCAACAGTATATCCATTCCAGGAGTTGAATGCCTCAGGTTAATGTCTGATATGTAAGAGACTGGCCATTATTTCCCATTTGCCCCTCAGGGCTGGTACCAAAGGAACGGAGAATTCCAAATTCAAAACAGGGTTTACAGATAAGTCCAGCAACTATCCGGTCAGACAGTTTGACCACACTTTGGGGAAACTTTTAGGAACAATAATCAAAATTTGGGCAAATGCAGGTTAATGAAGGAGAGCCACCATGGGTTTGTGAAGGGCAAGTCATGTTTAACTAAGCTGCTTAAGTTTATTTCTGATAAAGTAATACAGAGGATGAAAGTAATTAATGTTTTTGTTTTATTTACTTGTGGGATGTGGGTGTTGCTGGTGTAATGAGGTCTGCCAGATAGACCTCATAGAATATGAGTGCCCTGATTGGAGCTGATAATCTGGTCTAATCAGGGAGCCCTGGCTGACAGATATAAACAGAAATATGAGACATCCTGTTCACTCTGAGAGCTGGCTCTGACGGAGCTGGATCAGTGTCAAGGACTCTCCACGTGTAAATAAAGGGTGACTTGGTGATGGGATACTGGCCTCTGTGGAGTTATTTCAGCTGGCTGAGCCAACATTTATTGTCCACCCATAATTGACCCTTAAAATGAGTGGCTTGGTAAGGCCATTTCTGACGGCAATTAAGATTCAACCACATTGTGGTGGGTCAGAAATCACATGTAGGTCAAATGAGGTAACGGTGGCATTTTCCTTCCATGAAGGACATCAGTGAATTAGATGGGTTTTTACCACAATGGACAGTATTTATGTAGTCACCATGAGGCCAGCTTTCTTCATCAGACATTTTCAACTGAAGTCAAATTTCGAACCCATGTTCCCAGTATGGTTAGCTTGGGATTCTGGATCAGTAGTTCAGTGGCATTACCACTTTGGTGTATATAGACTTCCAAAGTAATTTGATATAGTGTCTTACAACAGAATTGTGAGCAAAGTTAGAATGAATGGAACAAAACAGGCTGTGGAAACATTAATCCAAAACTGGCTGAGTGTCAGGAAACAGAGAGTAGTGGTTCACAGTTACTTTTCAGATTTGAGAAAGATTTGTAATGGAGTTTCCCAGGAATTGGCACTGGGGCCCCTGCTATTCCTGATCTTTAATATTAATCGCCTAGACCATGCTGTACAGGGCATAACTTCAAAACTTGTTAATGATACGAAACTTGGAAGCATTATGAACTTGAGGAAGACAGTGTAGAACTGTAGAACCTAAAAAGGATATAAATATTTTGGTGGAATGGGAGGACAAGTATCAGATTGAATTTAAAGTAGAGGAGTGTGAAGTAATTCATTTGAGTAGGAAAAACCAGAGAAACAACCCAAAATAAAGGTTACAATTCTAAAGAAGATATGTGAGGCTTTGAGATTTCAGACAGTTTTTGAGTACAATTTAGCTGCAACTGATGGTCCACTGTGCCTCATGGTTGCCCAATCTTGAGTTGCTAGATCTGTTTGAAGTCTATCCCATTTAGCATGGTGATAGTTCCACACAACAAAATGCATGGTATCCTCATGTGAAGATGGTCTCCATAGGACTGTGATGTGGTCACTCTTACTGATACCATCAAGGTCAGACATATGTACAACTGGCAGATATGTAAAGAACAGGTCAAGCACATTCTTCCTCTTGTTGATTCCCCTACCACCTCCCACAGACCCAGTCTGGAGCAATGTCGCTTCGGACTTGACCAGCTTGGTCAGTAGCGGTACTGCTGAGCCACTCTTGGTGATGGCCATTGAGATTCCAAGCCAAACAACGTCCAATAAACCCTCTACTTGCAGAAACTCTTCCAAGCAGTCTCCACCTTGGATTGGTACTGATTCATCAGCTGGCAGGGAGGAGGGTGGGGTCTAAAGTAGGCGGTAATCAGCAGGAGGTTTCCTGTATGACCTGATGCCATGATCTTTACTTCAGGGATTCCGCAGTCTCTGTTGAGGACTGCCAGGGGCAACTCCCTCCTAGCTATAAAGCACTGTGCTGCCATCTCCGCTGGGTTTGTCCTGTCAGTGGGAGATGGTGATGGTGGTGTCTGGAAGATTGGCCATTTGGCCCATCATGTCAATTTGACCTCTTTGAAAGAAACTGTCGAATTAGTCCAGCTCCCCTTCCCACAAGGATTTCTATGTGACCACTACCCAGTGATATCTTCCACTGGAAGACTGGCGCAGGAGTTGTATTGCAGACTGTTGTTGCTTTATCCAGCATACATGATTGAAAACCCACATGGGAGTAATAGCTGTTTGTAGGTGGAATGGGAGACCAGTCAGAAGTTATGTAGCAAAGATGGGAGTGGTTGAAAAATGACAAGTTAAAAGAAACAAAGAAAGTTTGAAATTATTCGTGGTGGGGAAGGAACCTGCCTCATTAAAATTTACAGCAATCTATAGGAGTCAAAAAAGAAAAATTGAGAAACAATTCTTGAGAAAAAAACAAGCTTTGGCCATGTTGCAAGTAGTTTTAGGAAATAATAGTCTCTGCATGCAAAGGTAGGAAGACAGACTGAAGTGAAAGTCATGGTGACCTTTTAATTAAGTCTTTCTTTCTGGTATTTGCAGTTGAAGTACGCAGGATCTTGTCTAATCCAGTAATTGAGTTGTCAGAGAATTCTTCAAAGAATCATAGAAACAGAGATTAGTGGGGAAGCAGTTGGTAAAGAAAAGGGGGGAAAATTGCTTAAGGAGGATTTACAAAGATGATTGTTTTTTTTCCAATGAGCCCATGCAGCAAAGGTCACAGTTTAAAGGTGTTCAGTGTCTCAGGGGAACTGGAAGTGTGGAATAAAACTAACCCTAACCTCAACCTGGAAAGGGCAAATCTAGACCCACGCTACCAGCAGTGCAAACAAAATGTAGGACGCACATGCTCTGTGCATCTCTTTAGAACACGGTAAACAGTAGGAGGGCATTCATAGAATCTTAGAATCATACTGTACGGAAGAGAATCTATGGTATACTGCCAAAAAACAACTCACTAAATCTACACTAGTCCTATTTTCCAGCACGAAGCTTGAAGTTATGACACTCCAAATCCTCAAACAAATACTTTTTAAAGGTTGCGAGGCTACACACCTCAACTACCCTCCCAGTCTGTGCATTCCATACCCACTGGATGTAAAATGCTTTCCTCAAGTCTCCTCCTGCCTTTCACCTTTAAAGGCCCCTCCAGACCAGTCCTTCATTCATTTAGTTCCTGGTTAATCCAAACTCCATTTACATAGAAACACAGAAAATTGCAGGAGGAGAGAAAGTAGGAACTGCAGATGCTGGAGAATCTGAGATAACAAGGTGTAGAGCTGGATGAACACAGCAGGCCAGGTAGCATCAGAGGATCTGGAAAGCTGGCGTTTCAGGTCTAGACCCTTCTTCAGAAACATTGCAGGAGGAGTTGACCATTTGGCCCATTGAGCCTGCTCCACCATTCATTATGATCATGGCTGATTGTCCAACTCAATAGCCCTGTTCCTGCTTGCCTTCCATATCCTTTGATCCCTTTAGCTCCAAATGTTATATCCAACTTCTTCTTGAAATCATACAATGTTTTCGTCTCAACTGCTTTCAGTGGGAATGAATTCCATAGGCTCACCACTCTCTGCGTGAAGAAATTTCTCTTCATCTCAATCCTAAATGACTTACCCTGTATCCTTAGAGTATGAGCCCCTGGCCTATCATTGCTCCACGTTTGTTTTTTCACTCAATGAACAAATTCAGTTATTGGGAGAGACATTATTCAAAATGTTTTTCATTGCATTTTGCAATTGGTGTTAACTCAAACGTTTGTGTAGCCACTTGTGAGAAAATTGGTTGAAGGTCAATGCCAGCCCAGACAGCATCCACAAAACACACAAAGGGCTGAATGGCCTCCTTCTGTGTATATAAACGAAAACCCATCTGAAGGGAAAAGAATGTCCCAGGAACACAGAATTTTCCTAAGGAAGGAAAAACTTCCAGGGTAATATTCTCATGAAACTCAAAAGGTTAAGGAATGATCTGATAAAAATTTGCCAAATAATAAGCGGAACTGCGAGGGTAAATCGAAGTTATTTCCACTGGTTGTAGAGTCTAGGATGAGAGAAATAAACCCAAAACCTTTTAAGGAGTGGATCTCAGCAACTGATCTCTGCATGAAGGGTGATAGAAAATTGGAACTTGCTTCCGGAAATGGCAATTCGTTCTAAATCAATTCTTAATTTTAAATATAAAATTGATAGATTATTGCAAGCTAAACAATGGCTCTGTATGCAACACTGCTGCCGCATAGTGCCAGGGACCTGGGTTCAATTCCACCCTCGGACGACTGTCTGTGTGGAGTTTGTACATTCTCCCCGTGTCTGCGTGGGTTTCTTCTGGGTGCTCTGGTTTCCTCCCAACAGTCCAAAGATGTGCAGGTTAGATGGATTAGCCATGGGAAATGCAGTGTTACGGGGTAGGAGGTGTGTCTGGGTGGGATGCTGTTCAGAGGGTCAGTGTGGGCTTGCTGGGCCGAATGGCCAGCTTCCACACTGTAGAGATTCTATGAATATAATGCATTCAGGGATTTGGAGGCCAAGATGGGCACATGGAGTTAGCTCACAGAGCAGCCACAATCTCAATGAATGGCACAGCAGCTTTGAGGAGTTAAGTTGCCTCCTCCTTTTGCAAACCTGGCAGCTCTAGTTTGATTGAATTAAAGGGAGAAAATGATAGAAACACTCAGCAATTCCGACACCACAGGTTGTGGGCATCAGTGGCTAGGCCACCATTTATTGCCCATTCCTAATTCCCAGAGAGCAATTAAGAGTCAATCACATTGTTGTGGGTCTGGAGTCACATGAGGGCCTGACCAGGGAATGATGATAGAGTTCCTTCTCTGAAGGGGATCAGTGAGTGAGATGGGTACTTACAACAAGTCAATGGTTTCCATAGTATCTTTTCTCTGTTGCATGAGTTAATGTTAATGTACAGAAGTTTAGTGGAAAGAATTTTCTTTATATTCTATTCATTTTTGGGACATGGGTGTTGCTGGCTGGCCAGCATATATTGCCCATGCCTAGTTGCCCTTGAGAAGGGGTGGTGAGCTACCTCCTTGAACCGCTGCAGTCCGTGTGCTGTAGGCAGTAAGGAGAGAATTCCCTGTTCTCGTTATCTGTTCAATGGTTGGATACAGGGGTCAGGGCAGATTGTTGAATGAAATTTTGTCCCTTGACAGTTTGCGACAGGTTGTGGCTCAGTAGATAGTTTGATGCCCTCTTTGAGGAAGTAGCGAGCAAGTTAGATAAAGGAGAGGCAGTGGATATGATCTATTTGAATTTCCAAAAGGTGCCACACAAAGGACTGCTGAATAAGATAAAAGCCCATGGTGTTTGGCGCAAGGTATGAGCATGGACAGAGGATTGGCTGACTGGCAGAAGGGAGAAAGTTGAGATAAAGGGGTCTTTTTCAGGATGACAGCTGGCGACTAGTGGAGTTCCGCAGGGATCAGTGTTGGGACCACAATGACTCATGTTAAACACCAACAATCTGAATGAAGGAACTGATGGCATTGTTGCTAAGTTTGCAGATGACACAAAGATAGGTGGAGGGACAGGTAGTGTTGGTGAAATGGGGAGGCTGCAGAAGGACTTGGACACGCTAGGAGAGTGGGCAACAAAGTGGCAGATAGAATACAAAGTGGGAAAGTGTGACGTTACTTCCTACTTTGGTAGGAAGAATAAAGGTATAGATTATTTTCTAAATTGAAAAAGCTTTGTAAATATGAAGCATAAAGGAACTTAGGAATACTAGTTCAGGATTCTGTTATGGTTGACATGCAGTTTTAATTAGCAGTTAGAAAGGCAAATACAGTGTAATCATTCAGTTCAAGAGGGCTAGAATACAGGAGCAGAGATGTATTACTGAGGCTGTATAAGGCTCTGGTCAGACCGCATTTGGAATATTGTAAGCAAATTTAGGTCCCTTATCTAAGGAAGCATGTGCTGGCCTCAGAGGGAGTCCAGACGATGTTTACAAGAATGATGCCAGCAATGAAGGGTTTGTCATTTGAGGAGAGGTTGAGGACTTTGGGTCTGGAGTTTAGAACGATAAGGGGGAGATCTGATTTAAACTTATAAAATACTGAGAGGCCTGGATAGAGTGGATATGGAGAAGATGTGTTCACTTGTAGGAGAGACTAAGACCGGACAGCACAGCTTCAGAATGTAGAGACAACACCTTAGTACTCAGGTCAGGTGGAATTTATTCAACCAGAGGGTGGTGAATCTGTGGAATTCATTGCCACAAAAAATTGTGGAGGCCAAGTCAAGTGTTTTTAAGACAGAGATAGATGGTTCTTAATTAGTAAAGGGATCAAAGGTTACAGGGAAAAGGTAGGAGAACGGGGCTGAATGGTCGAATGGTGGAGCAGTCTCATTAGGCTGAATAACCAAATTCTACTCCTATGTGTCATTGCCTTATGGGCTGACGGTAGCTTATGGAAACCACTTCCCTGCCCCACCCATACCCCAGCTCCAGAGATTTGGCTACAAAATCCAGACCTACATCCGATTGGGAGTGCTATGTTGCTGGGGGAGATTGACTAATGGGGAAGTTGTTGGGATCTTGCTGTGGGTAAATTAGCTGATGTGTTTCCAATAATGCAAGAGTTTTTACACTTCAGAAATTACATCACTGGCCGTGGAGTCCTTAATGATGGTCTTGAGGTTGTCAAATATGCATCAGGAATCCAAACTGTATCGTTTTAGAATATTTTTTTAAGTTCAACAATCAATCTCACTGTTCTGTACATTAAATGAATTTTTCCCTTGGTCTCTTGCTTTTTCAATCTGAAGCCCACCTGACCTCACTCTGTCCCTGACTAGACTTGGTGTGGGATCGATCTTAGTTCTCACATACCAAGATAATTGGCAGTGACCTGGCTCCATTAGCTCACACTCCCTTTTCATACTTAGTGCTGCACTAAGCCAGCACCTAGGACTAGCACACAATTTGTAGCAAGGGTAGTTATTATTTATCAGCAAAAAATCATCAATATCACCAAAGTGATGAATCACTCAGAGTAGCTGGAAGGTAGCAGACTGTGCTGGAGAGGGCTGAATGCACTGAATATTGAGGTTGTGATAATATCATGTGATAATTATCATTTTATTCAATCTGGATTATTCACTGTTGATAAATTGATGGAAATATTTAATCATTTGTATTTATATACCATCCTTAAAACAGCAAATTATCCCTTGGGCTCAACAGGTCTATTATGAGAAAGAAATGACATCAAAGGCCACATAACAAGGTGCAGGGCAGATGACTAAAAGCTTAATTGTTTTAAGGAGACTTTTAAAGGACCATAGAGAGACTGTTGTGGTGCAGTGTTCGTGTCCCTACCCCTGGAGTGAGTAGACCCAGGTTCAAGTCCCACCTGCTCTAGAGGTCTGTAATAGCATTTCTGAACAGGTTGATTTGGGGAAAAAAAATAAAGGCCATCGAGTGACAGAGGAAAGAGAAGCAGAATGGTATATAGAATGAATTCTGAAGCTTCACTCCCAGTTAGCTAAAGGCATGGTAACAACAGTGGAGCAATGATTTAAGGGATCTCTGTTTTACATTGGATTCAATCTTTCACTGTTCTTAGATCAAGCCCAAGGGAGATGAGAGTTATTTACTCATCAGGACTGTAGTTGACTAAGTGTGGCATCAAGGAGTCCTAGCAAAACTGAAACCAATGGATAGCAGGGAGATGCACTATACAGGCTGAAGTCACACCTAGCACAAAGAAAGATGGTTGTGGGCTTTTTTTTATTCATTCATGGGACCTGGGCATCATTTGCTGGGCCAGCATTTATTGCCCGTCACTGGCTGCCCTTGGGAAGGAGGTGGTGATCTGCCTCCTTGAACCGCTGCAGTCCACATGTTGCAAGTTGTTGCACAGTGCCCTAATAGAGGGAATTCCAGAATTTTGAACCAGCGACAGTGAAGGAGCAGCAATATATTTCCAAGTCCGGATATAGTGAGTTGCTTGGAGGGGAACTTAAAATCATTGACTTTTACAGTACGGAAGGAGGCCATTTGACCCATTGTGTCTGTACCGGCTCCTGAAAGAGGTCCCCAGCCAGTCCCATTTTCCAGCTCTATATTCAAAGCCCTCTAAATTCGTCACTTTCAATTATATATCCAGCTCTCCTTTTAATCCTTCTATGGCATCTACCTACACCACTCTCCCAGGCAGCGCATTCCAAATCCGAACTTCTCTGAGTAAAGAAGTTTCTCCACATCTCAGTCCTAGCCCTCTTGCTGACACTTGAGGAACTACACTATTTATTTTCCTCCCAGACCAAAGGAAAAAAACCATCCCCTGCTACTCTCTTGTTTGCTGTCACGTAACCTATTTTATATTTGTATTGACATTGGACATCAACTTTGTGGACAAGCTTATGATGTGGCACTTTATCACAGGCTTGTTGGAAGTCTATGTATACCACATCAATCACACTACCCTCATCAACCACTCTGTTACTTCAGCAAAATCTCAATAAAGTTAGTCAAATACAAGTTGCCCTAAGTAAATATCTCTGATGGTTTTTCTAAATTGCCCAGGTGATGATTAATTCTGTGCTAAATTATTGTTTCTGAAAGCTTGCCCACCACCTAATTTAAACTGACTGACCTGCATCTATTGGATTTATAGAACATAGAACATATAACATAGAACAGTACAGCACAGTACAGGCCCTTCAGCCCACAATGTTGTGCCAAACTTTTACCCGAAACCTAAAGTCTATCTAACCTCCACCGCTGCCTTATACTATCATCCATATGCCTATCTAATAGCTGCTTAATTGCCCCTAATGAGGCCGACTCCACTACCCTCTCCGGCAATGCATTCCACGCCCCTACCACTCTCTGAGTAAAGAGCCTACCTCTGACGTCTCCCCTATATCTACCTCCATTCACTTTAAAACTATGTCCCCTTGTAAAAGCTACCTCCACCCTGGGAAAAAGTCTCTGGCTGTCTACTCTATCTATACCTCTGATCATTTTGTACAACTCTATCAAGTCACCTTTCATCCTTCGTCGTTCTAAAGAGAAAAGCCCTAGCTCTCTCAACCTTTCCTCGTAAGACCTTCCCTCCATTCTAGGCAACATCCTGGTAAACCTCCTCTGCACCTTTTCCAACGCTTCCACATCTTTCCTGTAATGAGGTGACCAGAACTGGACACAATACTCCAGATGTGGCCAAACCAGGCTTTTGTATAGCTGGAGCATAACTTCACAGCTCTTGAACTCAATACCTCTATTAATGAAAGCTAACACACCATACGCCTTCTTAACAACTCTATCCACCTGGGTGGCAGCTTTCAGGGAACTGTGAACATGAACCCCAAGATCCCTCTGCTCCTCCATGCTGCCAAGAATCTTTCCGTTAATCCTGTATTCTGCTTTCAAGTTTGTCCTTCCAAATGAATCACTTCACACTTTTCAGGGTTAAACTCCATCTGCCATTTCTCAGCCCAGCTCTGCATTCTATCAATGTCCCTTTGTAACCTAGAACAGCCCTCCCCACTGTCCACAACGTGACCCACCTTTGTATCGTCCGCGAACTTGCTAATCCACCCTTCCACTCCTTCATCCAAATCATTCACAAAAATCACAAAAAGAGGACCCAGAACACATCCTTGTGGTACACCACGCGTAACTGAACACCATATTGAATATTTTCCGTCCACTACCACCCTTTGTCTTCTAAGGGTCAGCCAATTCTGAATCCAATCTGCCATATTTCCCCCTATCCCATGCCTCCTTACCTTCTGCATGAGCCTACCATGGGGAACCTTATCAAACGCCTTACTTAAATCCATGTATACCACATCCACTGCTCCACCTTCATCCACGTGTTTGGTCACCTCTTCAAAGAATTCAATAACGTTTGTGAGGCATGATCTACCCCTCACGAATCCATGCTGACTATCACGAATCAAACTGTGCCTTTCCAAGTGATCATAAATCCTGTCTCTCAGAGCCCTTTCCAATAATTTGCCCACCACTGACATAAGACTAACTGGCCTGTAATTTCTGGGGTTATCCCTGTTCCCTTTTTTGAACAAGGGAATGACGTTTGCCTCTTTCCAATCTTCCGGCACTATACCCGTGGACAGTGAGGATGAAAAGATCATTGCCAAAGGCCCTGCAATCTCATCCCTCGCTTCCCATAGAATCCTTGGATAAATTCCATCAGGCCCGGGGGACTTATCTATCTTCAACTTCCTCAGAATTCCTAGCACATCTTCTTTACTAACATCAACCTCCTCTAGCCTACCTGCCTGTTTCATAACGTCCTCCTCTACAACTAGGTCCCTCTCAGTTGTGAATACTGAAGAAAAGTATTCATTAAGGACCTCTCCTATCTCTTTAGGCTCTGTGCACAAATTGCCTTTACAATCCTTGATCGGCCCTACCCTTTCTCTGGTCATTCTCTTGTTCTGCACATACGTGTAAAAAGCCTTGGAGTTTTCCTTGATCCTATCCGCCAAGGTTTTCTCATGCCCCCTTACAGCTCTCCTAAGCCCTTTCTTCAGCTCCTTCCTAGCTAACTTGTATCCCTCTAGAGCCTTTTCTGTTCCTCTTTTCCTAAATATCCTTATTCCTTATCCCTATATACATTGTCAATAAAGGGCACAACATTTGTAATTGTCCTGTGGCACCACCATTTCTCTAAGAGATTTGGAAGAAGATGTCATGTGCCTCCACAATTTCCTCCCTTACTCACCTCAGCATCCTCAGATGCATCTCATTTGGTCCTGGTGAGTTATCATCTGTAAATACAGCCAGAGTTTCTAATACCTCCAGCTTATCAATGTTTTATCCTTTTAAGCACCTCAATTACTTCCTTTTGCACTATGACTTTGGGAGTAGCTTCTTCCTTATTAAAAACAGATGCAATGTATTCATTTAATGTCTCAGTCATGCTTGCTGCCTTCATGTATAGATGCCCTTTTGCTTCCTCATCAGCCCCACACCATATTTTGCCACCCTTTTACTAGTAACATGCTTTGAGAAGACTTAGATTCTCTTTTATATTATATTATCTGCTCATAATTTCTCTTTGCTGCTTTAGGTTCTTCCCACTTCCCCTCTGATTCCCCAATATACAGTGTGTTTTATACTTGTGTTTTCAATCTGACATCTATCATTCAATCATTTCTCCCCCTTCATCCTACTCCACATTCTGTAAAGTCATTTCTGATCTTCTTTCTCAGCTCCAGTTTCCTGTTCTCCCATATCCCTTCATTCCTTAGGAATTCATTGCTGCAGAATGGCTCTTTATTGGATTAATTTGTTGCCTGTCTCTGTGGTGGGCAACTGTCCCAGTACACCCTGAAAACACCCCCATCCCACCCCCGCCAACACCACCCCCACCCCCCCAGCCCCTACGCCCCCCACACGCCCCACCACCACCACCATCACCAGAACTGAGATTCCATCAGGGCACTATCCTGAAGTGGCCCCCCATCTATTCCTCAGCACCCACTGCCTTAAGCCACCTTCTCCATGGTGCCAGGTAAATGTAACCCTTTATCTCCGCCTCACAGCTTACTGCCCCTCCTAGCTTTATATCATCCACAACTGTGGCTCAATACACTCAGGTCCTTCACCTAAGTCATTAGCATTTAATTCTGATTGCAAATTAGTGAGGACCCAGCACTGAACTCCTAAAGCCCCATAAATAAAAGCCTCCGTAACCTGAAAATTACCGAATTCTTGTCATTCTCTATTTTCTAACCTTTAACCAATCCTCTCTCCATGCTAACACATGTCCCCAAACCATGGACCCTTGTTTTTGAGATGGCCTCATGTTGTTTTGGAGGTTTCTATGTCTGTATGTCATCAGATTTTATGAAATAGTCTGGGAATGGGAGTTGAAGCAGACTGTGCAAATTGGGTTTCAGAGACAGCCAGGCAGTCTTTTGGAGAAATGTGATCCATCAGGAAAGGATCAAGATGTTTATTGAGGCAAATTACCCATTTTTATTCGTTAACTCTGAAGTTGCATCCATCACTGAGGAAATATTGTTAATATCATTATCATTATTGAGTGATTCTCCTGCACTGATTGGATTGCAATTCCAAAGAGCATTCCAACTGGTTTGTAGGGATGCCAATGGCAATGAAAGAATGTACATGTTAGCCTTTCACATTCAGACCTTCATGGTGTTTCTCTTCATTTGTTTTAGGATTAAGTGTCAATGCCAAAGCTGCCATTTGTTACCCATCCCTAACTGAGCTAAGAAGGTAATGGGTTATGGGTGGATGATGTTTAACTCCTTCCTGATCTCCTCATGGCAGTTTGAGACAAAGGTTTGCTAGCCCACTTCAAAGAATCATAGAATCTCTGCAGGCCATTCGGCCCATTGAGTCCATACTGACCCTCCTACCCAGATCCACGTAACCTTGCATTTCCTATGGCTAATCCACTTAATCTACACCTCCTTGGATACAATGGGCAACTTAGCATAGTCAATGCACCTAACCTGCACATCTTTGGGCAATCGGAGGAAATCGGAGCACCCAGAACAGACCTATGCAAACATCTCACAAAAAGTCACCCAAGGTTGGAATTGAATCCAGGTCCTTGGCATTGTGAGGCAGCAGTTCTAACCACTGAGCTACCATGCCACCAAAGAAAAGCAAAGAATCAACCACATTGGTGTTGGACAGGAGTCACATATAGACTAGGGTGGGTTCGGACAACAGGGGTACTATCTGGAAGGACATTAATAAGCAAGTTTGATTTTCACTACAATTGGACAGTTTCACGCAACTTCCTCAGCCCCCCAGCTCTCCCCTTTCACCATTTGCGAGGGATCATTCCCTCACCAACATACTCACAACCAGCATCTCATTCTCCTCCCATGATATCTTCCCATGTCATTGCAGGAACTTTAATACTTGTTCTTTTACTGCCTTCGTCCTCACTGTCCAAGGCCTAAACACCCTTTCCAGCTGAAGGAATCATCAGAAACAAAAAACAGAAGTTGTTGGAAAAGCTCAGCAGGTCCAGCAGCATCTGTGGGGAGAAATCAGAGTTAACATTTCAGGTTCAGTGACCCTTCCTCAGAACTGATGATAGCTGGTAAAAGGACGGTTTTATACAGAAGATGGGCTGGGGGCAGGGAGAAGAGCGAACGATAGGCCCACACAGTAGACCCCAAAGGTAGAGAAAAACAGTTGGAAAGACAAAGGAGTGGTTAAAGGTCAGTCTGGGGGAATGGATGGGGGCTATTAGTGACTGACAATGAGTTCTGTGTGATAGCAGCCTGTGTGATGCCAAGGCTCGGTGTGTGGGTGTGGGGGAAAGCGTGGGGAAAGGTGCTTTAAGCTGTAAAATTGTGCAGGAAATGGGTCGGACCCAACTGAGGGCTGTATCAACTATTGTGTTGGGGAATCCTCAGTTGAGGAGGAAGGTAGACATTTAGAGGTTCCCTTATCAAAGGTGACGTCATCAGAATAGATGCCATGGAGACAGTGGAACTGGGAGAATGGAATAGAGCCTTTACAAGAAGCAAGGTGTGAGGATGTATAGTCAAGATAACTCTGGGAGTCGGTGGGCTTGTAATGCATATTGATGGCCAGCCTATCCCCAGAAATAGAAACAGAGATGTTGAGGAAGGGAAGGGAGGAGTTAGAGATGGACCAACTGAAAGTGAGGGCAGTGTGAAAATTGAAAGCGAAATAGATAAACTTTTCTAATTCCAGACAAGAGAGGGAAACAGCACTGATGATGTCATCAACATACTCGAGAAAGAGTTGTCGGTGGGTCCAGAATAGGTCTGGAACAAGGAATGTTCCACATACCCCATAAAGAGACAGGCATAACTGGGGCCCATGCAGGTCAAAGAATGGCCATGTGTCACCCCCTCCTCCCCTCCCACAGCAGTGATAAGGTCCTATTATCTCCACCTACCATCCCACCAGCATCCACGTCCAGAGAATCATTAGCTGCCACCTCCAGCGAGATGCCATAACCAGGCACATATTCCCCTCCCCTCCTTTGTCAGCCTTCTGCAAGGACCATTCCCTCCAGGACACCCTGGTCCAATCCTCCTTCACTCTCAACAACCCCCCACAGCCCCATGGTACCTTCCTCTGCAACTGCAGAAAGTGTAACACCTGCCCACTTACTTCTCCCTCCTCAGTATCCAAGGGCTCAAACATACCTTCCAGGTGAAACAGTGCTTTACCTGCACTTCCCACAATCTAGTCTACTGCATTCGCTGCTCACAGTGTGGACTCCTCAACATTGAGGAAACGAAGCACAGACTGGGTGACCACTTCGCAGGACATCTACATTCTGCTCGCAAAAAAGCCCCTGAGCTTCCAGTTGCCTGCCACTTTAACACACCTCCCTGTTCCCTGGTCAACATTTCTGTCTCAAGTTTGCTGCAGTGCTCCAGTGAAGCTCAGTGCAAGCTGGAAGAACAGCACCTTATTTCCTGCTTGGGAACTCTGCAGCCTTCTGGCCTCAGTATCAAGTTCAACAACATTAGGACTTGAGGCACCTTTCCCCATGCTTTTCCCCACCCCCATACACTAGGCCTTAGCATCACATGGGCTGCTACCACACACTTCCCATTGTCAGCCACTAATAGTCCCCATTAGTAGCTACTCATTCCCCCAGACTGACCTTTAACCACTCTTTTGTCAGTACAACTGTTTTTCTCTCTCTTTGGGCTCTATCTCCACTTATTGTTTATACTTGCACCTCGACCCACCCTATCTTCTGTATTAAAAACCATCCTTTTCCTAGCTACCATCAGTTCTGAAGAAGGGTCACTGGACCGAAACATTAACTTTGATTCCTCTCCACAGATGTTGCCAGACCTGCTGAGATTTTCCAGCAATTTCTGTGCTTATTTCAGATTTGCAGCATCTGCAGTTCTTTCAGTTTTTTGAAGGAGCGATTTGTTTGTCTTTCTTTCAATGCAGTCCGCTGTACGATGGGGAGACCCACTGAATGCAGTGCGAGCACAGTTTTGTGGAACATCCCCGCTCAGTCTGCAAGCATGACCGACAATTTTAGCCCATTGTCTTGCTGGCCTACTGCAGTGCTCCAGTGAAACCCTCACTCAAGGAACAGCACCCTCATCCCCCAATGTGGGCACTTCACAGCCTTTCAGCTTCAACACTGAGTTCTACGACTTCAGGGCATGAATCCTCAATTTGGACTTTTTTGAAATCATTTTGTTTTTTCACACTTACCAATTGTAAATTTTGTTTCTGTTGTTTTTGCTTTCAGGTACAGCTGTTAATTATTCTACCAATATCACTCACTCTAGACAAATATTTTGTCTGTTTACTACAATCATTATCAATCCTTAATCTTTCATTCCATGACATCTTTGTTAACTAATCACTTTCATCCTGTCCCAGACCTTCCCTTTTGTTCTGGTTCCCCTTCCCCTTTCAATGGCATATAATCCATTGCACTTCCACCTTCCCTCAGTTCTTAAGAAGAGTCACATAAAACTGCAAACATTGAGTCTATTTATTACTGCACAGTTGCTGCGAGACCCATTGAGTATCTCCAATACGTACTGTTTTTATTCCAATAGATTTATGGTCGATTGTACTGATACCAGCTTTCTAATTTCCCAATTTCAAAACTGTGATTCAAATTCTCAATGCACCACAGTGGGATATTAAATCCTACCCTCTGGATTATTAATCCATGGATCTGGATTACAAATCCCACAACATAAACACTGCTCTACACTACACCTAAATCATGCTAGACCTGTTCGATTGAGACAGTGTCGAGGATGCTTTACTTTCAGTTTAAATGAGCAGAGGGACATTTACTTCGTACCTAATCCTATGAAGTACCTGTCCTGAGAGAAATTGATGGTGACTGTGTAGAGGCCACTTTACTAAATTGTAAATACTGCTCTGTGCCTGCCTTGGGAGTGTTTGGGGTCAGTCTGGTGTGCCTGATTACTAACATCATTACCTGATAATCTCAAAGGAAATGGAGTTTAAAGTTTACAAGGATTGGCACAGGAACAGAGGGTCAAATGATCTGTGGGAAATAATTTCCTCTGGATATTCACAGTTTTATAGCCTGTTTAAAATTACTTTCTATTCTTAAAAGTCAGCAACCTGCTTGTTCAAATAAATTATGATATCCTGGAGTTCTTAGGCAGAGTGTTTGACATCATGGGAACAGGCCATTCGACCCAACTGGACTATGCTGCCATTTATGATGCAAGTGAGCCTCCTCTCAATCCATCTCTCCCTCTCAGCACATCATTCTGTTCATTTTTCCCCTCAGTTTGTCAATACTATTCTTCACAGCCCTCCCTTGTGGTAGCAAGTTCTATAGATACTCTCTGGGTAAGAACATTTTCCCTCAATCCCTTTTGATTTATTAGTAATTATCTTGCATTTATGACATCTAGTTCTTGTCACTCTGCGAGTGGGAACATCTTCTCTAGACCTACCCTATTAAACCATTTGATACACTTAGCCGCCTCTCTCAGTCTTTTTCAGTGACGAGGGTCTCAGCCAGTTTGATCATTTCTAAACCTTTCAAATTTGATATTGGCAGTGCAGATTTTGAAAATGGCTGAAAAGAGAATGATGTTGTCATAGCTTTTTTTTAATCTTGCACTCTTCAGGACAAACACAAGAATGCCAAATGTCAAATGATCGTGACAGCTTGTGCTACAAGAGAAAAGGGTGCTGGTAGGTTGTCAAATCAAGTCTGATTGGCAGAGCTGCTGCCCTGGAGAAAGCAACATGGTATTATAGGCTTCTGAAGGTCCAGCATAATTCAGAAAATGTACAAGGCTTGAACATATACCTTTAGATTGCAGAGAACATATTCCTGCACATGAATACACGTTGCTTCGAGCAAATATAAATGAAACATATTATAAATTCAAAAACAGAAATTGCTGGAGAATCTCAGCAGGTCGGTCAGCATCTGTGGAGAGAAGCAGAGTTGATGTTTTGAGTCCAATGACCCTTCTTTAGATTTGATCGTATCTAGGAAAAGTGGGGCTTATACTGATGACAGGGACTGGAGAGAAAAAGGTGTGAGCAGACAGCTGGAGATGGAGCCCTGAGAGAGAGAACGATAGTTAGGCAGAAACAAGGAATAGGTGATGGAATGCTCAGGAGGAAAAAAACTTGATAATGGGAAACATAACTAGATAAAAGTGGGTTGGCTGTCCTCAAAAAAGCCAGTATCATGACAGGGCCTGGGGTGTGGGAGTGGGCAAATAACATGGGAGAAGGTGTTCAAGTTCTAAAATTATTGAATTCAATATTGAGTCCTGATGGTTGCAGGGTCCCCAAGCAGAATATGAGATGCTGTTCTTCCAGCTTGCACTGAGCTTCACTGGAACACTCCAACAAACCTGAGGCAGAGATGTTGGCCAATGGTGGTGTGTGGAAGTAGCAGGCATACAGGAGCTTGGGATCATTTTTGTGGGCAGAACGTAGGTGTTCCACAAAGCAGTTGCCCAGTCTGCATTTTGTCTCTCCAGTGTAGAGGTGACCACATTGTGAAAAGCGAATCTGGTAGTCCAGATTGAATGAAGTGCAGGTTTCTCCTGGAAGGTGTGTCCGGGAGCTTAGATCATGAGGAGGGAAGAAGTAAATAGACAGATGTTACACCTTCTGGGATTGCATGGGAAGGTGCCATGGGGCTATGGGAGGTGATAGGAGTGGAGGAAGAGTGGATCACAGTGTCCTGGAGGGAACGGTCCCTGCTGAATGCTG
This sequence comes from Rhincodon typus, assembly GCF_021869965.1. Classification (NCBI taxonomy): domain Eukaryota; kingdom Metazoa; phylum Chordata; class Chondrichthyes; order Orectolobiformes; family Rhincodontidae; genus Rhincodon; species Rhincodon typus. The sequence goes on along the minus strand of NC_063344.1, from coordinate 18,228,882 downwards.
ACAAGGGGGGGGAGGGGAATATGTAAACAAAGCTTTTCACTGTACTTCGGTACACGTGACAATAAATCAATCAATCAATCAATGTGTCTGGTGGTTGCATGCCACTGGGCATGGCGGAAATGGCAGCTAATGACCCTTTGAATGAGGAGGTTAGTGGGGTGGTAGGTAAAGGCCAGAGGGAGATCATCACTGTTGTGGGAGGAAAGAGAAGGGGTGAGGGCAGAAGTGCAGGAAATGGGCCACACATAGCTGAGGCCTTATCTGTCTTTGTGTCTTTCTGGGCTCCCTCTCCCATTGTCAGCATTAATACCACTTTTCCCTAGCTACTATCAGTTCCGAAGAAGGGTCGCTGGACCCAAAATTTTAACACTGCTTTCTCTTCACAGACATTGCCAGACCTGCTGAGTTTCTCCAGCAATTTTTCCAGCCTCTGCAGTTCTTTGTTTTATTATATTATAAATTCAAATGATTATCTTAAGTTGGTTCTCCGTATAGTTAGCGACACAGTAAAGATTGGAAGTTGTGATTCTGTGATTGGGCAGCACTTGCTGAACAGTTACAAGTGTGCAAATAGCTACACAAACAGTTCCTTTAAGATAATTAGCATTATCTAGCAACTTCTATGGCATAGATTTTCACCTTTCCAGATATTAATTCAGTTCCAGGATCTGCTGCTTGGGACCCCCAACATCCAGCAACAATGTATGAGCTAAGCAACCAATTGAATTAAAGAATTCTCACAGACAGCAAACTAGAGCATTAAGCAGTGAATCCATCATCTTTTACTCATGTCACAGGGAGTGAAAATAAAAGATGGCATTGGATTGAAGTAGAAGCTGAAATACCATAGGAAATTTTTAAAAATAAATGGAATTGTTTTACCATAGTGGATTAAGATTGACATTTCCCAATGATAGAATTAATATTTTCAGAAGTAATTATGATTCAGTGCATCTTCAAAAACCCAATTACACCTCATTCAATAAGGAGCAACTTTTTCAAGAGTTTTACAGTGAGATTGACAACACAAACAGAAGAGTTTCACAGCAAATTAAGTAATTTCCCAAGATTTCTGCTTGCAAGAATATCATCTGCATATCCTGGAGGAGAGAGATCTATCTGAATTTTCACACTGCACTAGGTGTAGGTGGATACCAGAAACCACTGTCAGTTTCAGAGTGTAATGACCGCAAATGCTGGCAGTTTCACTGTTGCTTCAACCACAATGCCTGGGTTATTATAACTGTATGATTTTTTTTTTTGTTGCACACTACATCAGCATGAACATTAATGCAGTCACCAACCAGACAAACAAAAGGTCTTGAGATTCTGTAATGTATTTAGTGACCACCAGGTGTCTCAAAGAGCTTCATCACCAACAAAGCGCTTTTTGAAGCATTGTCACAGATGGAAAGTTTTCACGCAGCTGCTCAAATCATGTTGGTTTAGGAATATATATTGATCAGCACAAATACATATATATGGTTTAGAATCATTTGTAGGCCATTTGGCCCCTCAAGCCTGCTACGCTATTTGATAAGTCATCTCTGATCTCATTTTGCTATGAGCACAGCTCCTTAGCATAATGCGTAATATTTTATGATATTGCTGTCCATCCAACAATGCAACACTCCCTCAGTATTGATCTCCTACTGAACAGCACACCTTTAGTGCTGACCTTCTGAAAATGCAGTGCTTTATCAGTATCACCCTCCAACAGTGCAGCATTCCCTCAACACTGACCCTTGGACAGTGCTGCATTCTCTCAGTACTGACCCTCTGGCAGTGTTGCACTCCCTCAGTACTGACCCTTTGACTGTGCAACACTACCTCAGTAATGATGCTCTGACAGTGCTACACTCCCTCCACACTGATCAGTGCTCCCTCCACGCTGACACTGCAACAGAGCAGGAGACCCTCAGTACTGGCTCTTTTACTGCACAACATTCCCTCAATACTGATCCTTCTATAGAGTGGAATTCATTCAATACTGGCCAACTGATGGTGCAGCACTCTTGCAGTAATGGAATCTGACAGTACAGTACTCCATCAGTATTGACATCTGACAATGCACTACCTCTGTGCCTTGGCCATGGTTTCTCTGCTAATTGCTACTATTTGTGAAAGTGAGGTGCTCAATGTCTCAAATAGTAAGACTGGCTCAGTGATTATGTTGCTCACTCCTCGATATATGCACCATGGTGGCAAAGTGTACCATCTATATGATGTACAACATCAAATCTCTCTCAAAGGGTCCATCAAGTCCTCTAGCCCTATCATGTAGAAGGACAAGGGCAGCACATACATGGGAACACCATCACCTGTGAGTTCCCATCTAAGCCACTCACCGTCCTGACTTGGAAATTTATCGCTGCTGCTTCAGTGTCAATGTGAGCTGCTTTCTTGAATGGTCTGTTACTGGAGTGTAGCTATACCCACAGTGCGGTTAGAGGACAAGTTCCAGGATTCTGAGCTTGCAACTGTGAAGGACCAGCAGTATATTTCCAAGTCAGGATGGTGTGTGACTGGAATGGGAGCTTGCAGGTGGAGACATAGAGAACAAAGTTCGATGAACAGTACAGCACAGGAACTGGCCCTTCAGCCCACCAACCTTGCGCGAATACTTTACGCCTTTCTACACCAAAAATCTTATGCCACTATGCAGTCTTTATCCCTCTATTCCCTGCCTATGCATGTATTTGTCAAGATGCTTCTTGCTATCACATCTGTTCCTACCACCTCCTCCGGCAGCGCATTCCAGACATTTACAACCTTCTGTGTAAAAAACTTGCCTTTCACATCTCCTTTAAACTTTCCCCCTGTTACATTCGACTTGTGTCCTCTAGTAATTGACATTTCAACTCAGGAAAAAGACTCCAAATACCCATTCTATCCATGCCTCTCATAATTTTGTAAACTTTGATCAGGTCACCCTTCAGCCTCCGATGTTCAGGTGAAAACAAATCAAGTTTGTCCAATCTCTCCTCATAGCTAATATGCTCCAAACCAGGCAATATCCTGGTAAACTGTTTCTGTGCCTTCTCCAAAGTCACATCCTTCTGGTGCTGTGGCAACCAGAACTGTATACAATATTCCAAATGTGGTCTAACTAAAACTAACTGCAACATGACTTGCTAATTTTTCTACTCTGTGCCCTGACTGATAAAGGAAAGCATGCTATATGACTTCTTAACCAGCTTATCCACTTGAGTTGCCATTTTCAGGGAACTGTGGACCTGTATGCTCTGTATGTTATTGCTTCTAATGGCTCTGCCATTTACTGTATTAGACCTTCCAAAATGTATTTGTCTGGATTAAATTCCATCTGCCATTTCTCAGTCCAAGTAACCAGCCTATCTATATCCTGCTTTATCCTCTAGCAATCCTCCTCACTATCCCCAGCTCCCCCAACCTTTGTTGCATCCGCAAAGCTGCTAATAAGACCATCTAGATTCTCCTCCAAATCATTTATATATATTGCAAACAACAGGGGACCCAGCACTGATCACTGTGGAACACCACTGGTCACAGATCTCCAGTCAGAAAAATGCTCTTCCATCATTATGTTCTGTCTTCTATGACTAAGACAGTTCTATGTCCATCTTATCAGCTCACCACAGATCCCATGTGACTTTACTTACTGTATCAGCCCGCCATGAGGGACCTCCTCAAAGATCTTGCTAAAGTCCACGTGGACAACATCCATTGCTCTGCCCTCATTAATCATGTTCCATGAAACAACTGCCCTTGTCCTTTTACATGGTAGATGTCACAGACTTGGAAAATGCTGTCAAAGGAGGCTGGTGAGTTTTTGCAGTGCATCTTCTGGATGGCACATACTACTGCCACTGTGCACTGATAGCAAAGTGAGTGAATGTTGAAGGGGATCGCTGAGGTGCCAATCAAGTGGACTGCTTTGTTCTGGATATCGTCAAGCTACTTGAGTGTTGTTGAAACTCCACCCATCGAGGCAAGTGGGGAGTATTCCATCACACTCCTAACTTAGGCCTTGTCAACAGTGGACACGCTTTGAATACTCAAGAGACTTGTTTCTGTGTACAATCTTTCTCTCTAGTGTAAGGTGTAACACTCACAGCTTGGTCAAGAAGGCTGTGTGTTCAAATTATAGTTAAGAGAAAGAAACACAGAAATCTGGGTTGGGGCTCCCTGTCACTTGTGCATTCATTATGTGTATGTGGTCAGCATTAACTGGGAAATGACCTGTGATCCTGTATATTTGAACAGACTGAAATGGCAGCCTTTGGATTACGAGGTGTATGTTTTGCTTTATATCTCTCACATAAATGCACAAATATATATAAAGATTGGCTCCAATGTTATCCTTCATTACTCGGCTTCAGGAATATACAAACATATAAATTAGGTGCAGGAAAAGGCAATTCAGCCCCTCCAGACTCTGCTGCCGTTTGATAAGATCATAGCTGATCTGGTTGTAATTTTAAATCTGCATTCCCACCTACCCTTGAGAACCTTTAATCATCTTGCTTATCAAGAATCGATCTACCTCTGTTTTGAAAATACTCAAAGCCTCTGCTTTTCAGGAACATAGAATCAGGAACCCTGTGGTACTAGATTGAAGAGTAGCAAAATAATCGAGACGCACTGCAGAAAACAAGATCCTGGTGTTTGTGATTATAAAGTACTTTGTGGCTGGAAAGGCTCTGGGATGCCCCGCGGTTGTGAAAGGCGCTACAGAAAGGTAGGTCCTTTCTCTGTATGCTTACCGAGCATTTTCACCGTCTGCTTGTTGTTCTTCTCTCTGCTGCTGATGCTGGGTCTAACGCTCTCCCTCTTGCGTCGCCACAGTTTCCTCCCAATTAAGCTGTAGAGTATTGAAAGGCAGAAGACGGGCAGGAAGAAGAAGATGCTGGACACCCACACCATGATATTCAGGAGGCCAGACTTGACAGCGTACTCCGTGGCTTTGCACTCGTTAGTCAGCAGGGGGTCAGTTCCATTCATGTGCTCGACCCCAACCAAGACAAAGATGGGCCCCGCACTGACAAACGCCACTGACCAGAGGAAAAAGATGAGACCTTTGACCCTGCCCTTAGTGATGACCACTTTGGCCTTGAGTGGGAAGCAAATGGCAAAGTATCTCTCTACACTCAAGGCCGTGATGTTGAGAATTGTGGAGTAAGTGCAACTCTCACTGACAAACTGGAACAGCTTACAGAGCAAACTGCCAAAGTTCCAGGGCCTGTACTGCCAAATCCTGTACAAGTCCAAGGGCATGCACACAAAGATGAAGAGGTCGGAGAAAGCCATACTGGATAGGTAGAAGTTAGTCGTGGTCCTCATCTCTTTGAACTTTAGCACAATCAGGATAGTCATGGCATTCCCGCTGATGCCAATCAATGCCAACAGAATGCAGGTAACGGTGATTCCAGTCAAGATAGGAATGGGGAAGAGATTGACAGGATAATCGGAGTAACCATCGAAATAGTCCATGTCGTAGAGGCTGCAGTTCTGACTACAGTTCATGTTGGTGGAATGGTTGGACATGCTGCTAACACAACATGGGCTTGGGGTAATTGGCAGGAAGTCCGAGTGCTCTGTCAGACTGCATGGGCGAGACTGTTAGAAGTCCTCACCATCTCAGCACCCAAAGGAAGTTAGGAGAGCGCAGGAAACTGAAGACTGGACCAATCTGCCGAATCCCAGAGCTGGGAACATCTTCTGGCCACATTTTATCTACAAAGGAGAGGAGGGAGAAAATTACCATTCACAGCCAATGTGGTGCCAGGCACTTGGTCTGCCCAGAAACAGTGTCTCTCAATCTCTCTCTTTCTCCACAAGTTTCTTTCCTTTTCATGTCTCTGTCTGAACCTCTTTAATTACCTACATCCATATCTTTCTTTCCATCTTTCTCTACCCCTGCAGTTCCCTGTCACTGATGTCTCTATCACTGGCTCTATCACTCTCCGTAGCTCCCTGTTCTTCTCCTGTACTTTGTCCATGGGTAATTATGTTCCTCTTTGTCGTACTTCCCTCAGTTCAAGAATTGCATTTTACAGGCACCCACCCATCGTCCCAGACCCCGTTCCCTGCACGGCAGAGTTCCTGTCTTCCCAGGCTATGGACTCCCTTCAGATCCAAGAAAACTTCTCATATTCCCCAAACAAAATCCAGCTCAGAAATGAATCGAAATCCTGCGCAGAGTCTGTGGTTGTTTTATTTCCCTCAGACAAAAAGAAAGATTGAGAAAGAGAGAGAGGAGAGGCGCGCTCAAAGAGAAACCCAAATTCAAGCCAGAGAAAGAGGGGCAAATAATACCTTAGGCTGACTCATAGAAATAGAGGGACAGAGAGAAAATTAGGCTAAAGCAGAGCGATAGAGTGACAGAGGGAGACCGAGGCTAACACAGAGAGAGAGGGAGAGACTGAGGCTAACACAGGGAGAGAGAAAGACTGAGGCTAACACAGAGACAAAGACAGAGAGAAATTGAGGCTAACTCAGAGGAAAAGTGAACAAGGCTAACACAGAAAGACAGAGAGATTAAGGCTCACAGAGAGAGAGAGAGAGACAGACAGACAGAGGCTCACATAGAGAGAGAGAGACTGAGGCTAACACAAAGAGAGAGACAGAAACAGAGAGAGACTGAGGCTAACAGAGAGAGAGAGAGAGAAATTGAAAGAGAAAGAAACAGAGGTTAACATGCAGAAAGAGAGAAGCAAGTACACAGGGACAGAAAGAGAGAGAGGCAATAAGATAGAGACCGAGACACTGACAGACAAAAACAATAATCCAGGAACAGAGACAGAGTTACTGGAAAGCTCACATCGAAAGTTAACAAACAGGGATATTCATCAGATAATAAGCAATCATGATAAACATACTGAAAATAATCAAAAAAGTTGCCAAAAATGAAAACAAATGAAGTTAGTAGTCAAATAATAAAATTATTGATAATAATTAAAATTAAACATTAGCAAAGTAAAAAAAAACAGCAGTGAAAAAGAAGCAATAAATCTCTCAGATAGAGATGCTGAAAAGGTCACTCTCTGTTCTGAGTACTGAAGGATTCTTACCTTTTGTCCAGATTTTAACTGGCCCTTCGGTCCACTTTTCTCTCTGAGCATGAATGGAAATCCATTGAAACACTAAATAAGTGGTTGTTTTGTGCGAAATGGTTACTGGAGGAGAACCACAAAGAGAAAGGAACACGAAGCAGATTGCAGTCTCTCATTATCCCCCAACTGATAAACAGAGAGAGAGCTCTGCCCTGCTACAACCAACCAGGGAGATTGCAGTTCCTAACTGATAGATTCCCAGCTAACTCACACACAATTACTCAGAGAGACAGAGAGAGAGAGAGGGAGAGAGGAGGGGGGGGGAACAGTGGGGAGCAGGGGGAGGGGGAAAACACAGACTGTGCAGGTTAGTGTATAAACTGTCTGGTTATAAATCTTGGACAGCAGGTTTGGAGTAAGGCACAGCCTGGGGGTGGGAGACAAACTGTTTCAATGGATGGTTCCTCTTATTGGAGAGAAAGTTACAAAGGAGAAATGACTGACGTTTGACAGATCAATTTCACTAGGTTTTGTCAAAAAAGAGCTAAATTGCCTGGGCTGCTGCAAACAACATTGGCAGGTCTCCCAATTTCCCCTAACTTGAAGATAAAAGCAGAAAAAAAGGACTGCAAATATTGGAATTCTGAAATATAATTCTTAAAGGGTATGCAAGAACAGAGAGACCTAGGGTTCATGTGTGTAAGTCATTAATGTTGGCAGGATAACAGGGAGTCAGCTGTTAAAAATACATACAGTATTCTGGGCTTCATAAATAGGGGAATAGAGTACAAGATCAAGGAGATGATGCTTAACTTGTAAAGACACTATTTCGGCCTCAGCTGGAGTACTGCATTCAGGTCTGGGAAGAAGGTAAGGCATTGGAGAAAGGTTTATGAGAATGAAGCCAGGGATGAGGCACTTCAGGTATAAGGATAGATTGGAGAAGCAGGGACTGGTTTACTTTAAAACCATGGCAACACAGTGGCTCTGTGGTTAGCACCACTGCCTCTCAGTTCCAGGGTCCTGGGTTTGATTCCAGCCTTGGGCACCTCTGTGTATGTGTGTGTGGAGTTTACACATTCTCCCCTGTGTCTGTGTGGGTTTCTGCCAGGTGCTCTAATTTCCTCCCACAGTCCAAAGATGTGCAGGTTAGCTGGATTGACTATGTTAAATGTAGGGTGGGGAAGAAGTGTGTGCACAGACTGAACAGAGAGAAAAGGTTCCCACTCATAGAACTTTAAGTATGAGAGAGGACAGATTCAAAGTAGTTCGTAAAAGAAGCAAACTTGATTTAGTGAAATATTTTCCATGCAGCAATATGGTTAGAGTCTGGAATGGACTGCTTGAGAGTGTGGTGGAGGTAGTTACAATTAATTGGGGCTTTCCAAAAGGAATTAAATTATTTGAAAAGGATGGAGAGAAGACAGAAGAAAGACATGAGGTGAGATGTTCATTTCCTGATGGTCTCAATGGTCTCCTTCTGTACTTTAACAATTCTGTGATTCTTTATACAAAAGATAAATTGCCAGCGAAACTCAGCAGGTCTAGATGCATCAGTGGAGTACCACTGGGCTGTTAATCTGGATGATTCTAGATTTACAACAATGCGGTTGACTCTTAACTGCCTACTGACGAGGGCAATTAGGGATAGGCATCAAATGCTGGTCTTGCCAGCAACAGCTTGAAAGAATAAAGGGAAGAACTCTCCTTTTCCCTGTCTGCCACTCACACACACATAACAATGCAGGCAGTCAGAGATAGCTTTGTACAAGCGCACATGCAAGTAGACAAATATCGCAAATTCCATGATTTTAACGTAGCTTGCCTAACAGAAATGGACCCTTCTTCTAAGGAAGAGTCACTGGACCCAAAACATTAACTCTGATTTCTCTCTACAGATGCTGCCAGACCTGCTGAGCTTTTCCAGCAACTTCTGATTTTGTTTCTGATTCCCAGCATCTGCAGTTCTCTCAGCTTTGAACAGAAATGGAAGCAGTTTATGGCACCTTTTCACACCTTGTCTGATTTTAATGCTAAGTAATTTTAGATTCACAGTCATTGAGAGATACAGTCGAGCAGTGAGACCCAGGATTTTGTCCCAGTGACACTGAAGGAACAAGTTAGAATGGTGTGTGGCTTGGAGGTGAATTTCAAGGTGGTGCTGTTCTCGTGTATCTACTGTCCTTGACATTCTGGGATGTGTTGGTTATGGGTTTGGAAGGTCCTGTCTAAGGAGCTTTGTTAACCTTCACACCATGGCAGATGACAGTCATGCAGCGAACAATGCATTTCAAACACGGTGTCTTCAGATGGTATAGGTTGCTGATGATTGAAGAGCTGATGTTTAATGAATACGTTCAGCTATGTG
>NC_063344.1:18186330-18219080 GCF_021869965.1 Rhincodon typus | reverse complement strand
GCTGCTTGGCCTGCTGTGTTCATCCAGCTCTACACCTTTTTATCTCAGATTCTCCAGCATCTGCAGTTCCTACTATCTCTGTCATTCTGGGTTGTTGTTTTTACCATTGGTGCCTATTACTAAGCTGCTGGCCATTGTGGTTGTGTACACCAGCCACAGAAAGTGTTATCCATAAGACTGCAAGATATAGAGGAACTACTAGGCCATTTGGCCCATCGAGCCCACTCTACCATTCAGTCATGGCTTATGTGTTTCTCAACCCAATTCTCCTGCCTTTTCCCTGTAACCCTCTTATTAATCAAGAGCCTATCTATCTCTGTCTTAAAGATGCTCAATGACTTGGTCTTCACAGTAATTAGCTTTACAGATTCACCACATTCTGTCTAAAGAAATTCCTCTTCATCTCAGTTCTAAAGGGTCATCCCCTCACTCTGAGGCTGAGCTCTTGGGTCCTAGTCTCTCTTATTAGTGGAAACGTCCTCTCCACGTCCAGTCTAGTCAGGCCTCTCAGTATTTTGTAAGTTTCAATGAGATCTCCCCCTCATCCTCCTTAACTTCATCAAATACGGACACAGAGTCCTCAACCGCTCCTCATGTGACAGCCCTGTAAATCTCCTCTGGAATCCCTCCAAAGGCAGCACATCCTTCATTTGATACTGGGCCCAAAACTGCTCACAATGTTCTAAATGCAGTCTGATCGGAGCCTAATGCAGCCTCAGCAGCACATCCCTGCTCTTGTATTCTAGTCCTCTTGAAATGAATGCTAAAATTGCATTTGCCTTCCTAATTGCTAACTACCTGCATGTTAACCAAACGAGAATCCTGAACCAGGACTCCTAATTCCCTTTGCGCTTCAAATTTCTGAAGGCTTTCTCTATTTAGAAAATAGTCGACTATTTTTCCTCTAAGTCTCTGAACAAAGTACACACCCTCACACTTTCCCATGTGGCATTCCATCTGCCCCTTCTTTGCCTTGTTCTCCTAGCCTGTCCAAGTCCTTCTGCAGCCTCCTTGCAACACTACCTGTCCCTCTACTCATCTTTGTGTCTCCTACTAACTTAGCAACAATGCCATCGGCTCCTTTGCCCAGATGGGGTTAACATATAATGTGAATAGTTGTGGTCCCAACACTGATCCCTGCGGAACTCCACTAGTCACCAGCTGCCATCCTGAAAAGACCCTTTTATCCCCACTCTCTGTCTTCTGCCACTCAGTTAATCCGTGCGCCAAACACCAAGGGCTTTTATCTTATTTAACAGCCTCCTATGTAGCACCTTGTCAAAGGCCTTCCGGAAATCCAAGTAGATTGTGGAATTCCAGGATTTCGACCTGACAACACTGGAGGAACACTGATATATTTCCAAGTCAGGATGGTGAGTAGCTTGGAGGGGAACTTGTAGGTTGTGGTGTTCCCGTATATCTGCTACCCTTATCCTTCTAGATGGTTGTGGTCATGGGTTTGGGAGGTACTTTCAGAGGATCCTTGGTGATTTAATACAACGCATCATGTAGACGGTACATACTGCTGCTGCTACTGTGCATTACTGGTGGAAAGAATAAATGAAGACGGTGGATGTACAAGATAACAATCAGCGGACTGCTTTGTCCTGAATAGTGTGGAGCTTTTTGAGTATTATTGAAACTGCACCATTCCAGGTAAGTGTCAGTTGGCCTAACATCTGTTGTTACAAAATGCTATGGTCCAAGAGGAGGTAAATAGATTGCTGAAATATTGGCGAGTTGAGGGTTCTGAGGAGCTGGGGGCAGATCAGACATTATCTTGTTGAATGGTGGGGCAAATTTGAGGGATTGAGTGGCCAACTCCTACTGCTATTTCTTAAGTTCTTATCTGTGCAGCTGTACATTCAAGCCTATATTGAGTTCTTAGCATCAGCATATACAATGGTACACACTCATACACAGAGTCATAGGCAAAGGGCCATATGTGTATGAGACCTGATTAGAAGTTGTGATGAAATGTTATTGATCTGAAAAGTTAACTCTATTTCTCTATCTCCAGGTGCCATCAGACCTGCTGAGTATTTCCAGCATGATGTATCTTTATCCTGCTCAGGTTGAGCTGCCTTGGAAAATTCAACTCTGAGAACCGTCTCCAAACATTCACGTTCATCAGAGATTATTGAAGGTTTACAGGCAGGAGAGTCCAAGCTGATCTGGGCTAATCATAGGCAGACCATTGAACCCACATTGGGATTGTGTGTGGACTGCAGCAACTTGAAAAATGATGCCACAAGCAGTTAAATAGCTCACCAAAATGAACCGTCAAGGTGATAAAGATGAGGGTCTCTCCCGATCAGGGCACCATAACCTTCAGGGGTTGGCAACAAGGATGGTGCTTATTGTTGGCTGAGAGAATGGGAAGAAAATTATTGAGGAAGATCTAACTGCACTTTCCATTCAGTCCCAGATAGGCTTTACAAAATAAATAGGCTAATGGTTCTCAATGTTGGTCATCAGGGAATTCTCCACTATTGGAGATGCTGACTCTCCAAGGCAGTCTTAAACTGAGTCTCCTCTTGTCCTCTCAGGAGGAACAAGAACAAGGGATCTCCCAACCATTGTGCTGGCCACAAGTGTCATTGCGATAATGGCGAGATCGGCTGTTTTAGAAACATAGAAAATAAAAGCTGGAGCAGACCATTCGGCCCAGGGAGCCCACTCTGCCATTCAAAATGGCCATGGCTGATCGTCTAACTCAACATAATTCTGCCACCAATATTCATACCTCGAACAACATGGTCAGACTGATTCCTGGGATGGTGCCTTTGTCCTATAAGGAGAGATTGGGTCGACTGGGGCTGACGGAGCTTAGAGGAATAAAAGGTCACCTCATTGAAATACATAAAATTCTGACAGGGCTGGAAAGACAAGGTGCAGAAGTGATGTTACCCCTGGACACGGTGTGTCATTTTGGACTGAGAGGAGGAAAAACGTCCTCGTTCGGAGGGTAGTGAACACATGGAATTCTCTATCACAGGAGGTTATGGCGGCCAAGCCACTGAATATATTTAAGAAAGAAACAGATTTCTAAAGGCCAAAGACGTCAACTGGGATGGGAAAAGAGTAGAAGAATTGCATTGACTTAGAGATCAGCCATGATCATGTTGATTGGTAGAGTGGGCTCAGTGGGCCAAATGGCCTACTCATGTTGTATGTTTCTAAAACGGACTATCTCGCCATTATCACAAGGCTATTTGTGGGATCTTGCTGTGTATAAATTATCTGCCAAATTTCATGTATGACACTTCAAAAACCCTTCAGCATTTCCACAGCATTTGGGATGTTCTGAGTTGCCGAAATCTACTATTGAAATGCAAGCTATTAAAGATAGAGAGAACAGCTGGCCCCGTAGATAACAGAGCCAAATGCTCTGTATGGAAAGAGGAGAGCAGCTTATCAAAGAACTAACCGAAAACTTCCAGAGATAAGCTTCATTGATCCCATAGCTCCGATTCACCCTGATCAGTCCTCGTGCAAACCTTATCATCACTGCCAATCTCAGAAGTGAATCAGCTAAAATATTCTGAGCTGGGGTACAAATGTATTTGAATATCAATGTTCTGGTTTCTGGCTCAGTCGTGTACACAGAGACAGACAGCGAGACCATTGAAGACCCTTCCCTGAGTTTCTTCAAATCTGTATCTCAGTCAGTGTCTATGACTAAAGCAGGTGGGCTGGTTTTGTACCATCTTGCATTTACATTAAGCACCAATTTAATGCATAACAATCTGAAACATTTAAATGTAACAGGAACTTATATGTGATTAAATCTTGGAGTCTAACACAGCACTTTTAATGCCCAAAGCATTTTGGGGGAACATAACCAGACCAAAAAAAAACCTGCTCCTCTGATGCTGCTTGGCCTGCTGTGTTCATCCAGCTCTACACCTTGTTATCTCAGATTCTCCAGCATCGGCAGTTCCTACTATCTCTCCCCAACATATGGCCCAGTCATTTAAAGCTACATCAAAGAAGTGGGCCTTAAGGAGCATCTTCAAAGGGGAGAGTTTGGGAGAGGGTTTGGGAGTAATCCCAGGGTTTATACTCCTTGCTGAAAGGATGGCTAGTTAAAACAAATGGTGGTTCACAGGAGGTCAGAGTTAGAACATTGCAGAGATCTGGGAGAGTAAACATAGAAATTGGGAGCAGGAGTAGGCCATTCGGCCCTTTGAGCCTGCTCTGCCAAATGATATGATCAAGGCTGATCCTCTAATGCAATATAATATTCCTGTTTTCTTGCCATATCCTTTGATGCATTTAAAATCTCAAAAAAGTAATCTCTTTCTTGAATATATTTAGCGAATTAGCCTCCACTGCTTTCTGTGATAGAGAATTCCACAGGTTGACTACCCTATCATAAATGACCTAGCCTCCTCCCCATCCTGAGATTGTAACCCCTTGTTCAAGACTCCCCAACCAGGGAAAACACCTTTCTGCATTTAGTCTGTCCAGCCCTGTTAGAATTTTACACGCTTCACTCAGATCCCTTCTGATCTTACTAAACTCTATTGAGCACAATGAAATCAATCTATCCTCATAGAACAGTTCCACTATCCCCAGTATTGACCCAAAGAACCTCTGCTGCACTCCCTCGATGGCAGGTATATCATTTCTGAGGTAGGGAGAGCGAAACTGTGCACTGTATTCCAGGTGTGGTCTCACCAAGGCCCTGTATAACTACAGTAAAACAGCCCTACTTCAGAACTCCAAACCCCTTGCAACAAAGGCCAGTATACCATTTGCCCTTTTAATTACTTGCTACACCTACCTGTCTACTTCCATTGCTTGGTGTACAAGAACATACAAGATCCTTTTGTATATCCACATTTCCCAATCTATCACCATTTAAATAATACTCCGCCTTTCTGTTTTTCACACTGAATTGTATAACTTTACCTTTAACCATTTGTACAGCATTTGCTTTGTGCTTGTCCACTCACTCAACTTGTCTAATTCACTTTGAAGCCTCTTTGCATCCTCCTTACAACTCACAATCCTGCCCAGCTTGGTGTTAAGAGCAAACTTGGAATAGTTGTATTGTGTCCCTCATCCGGGTCATTTAAAAATATTGTGAATAGCTTAAGCCCAAGCACTGTTCCTTACGATACCTGACAAGAAACTGCCTGCCATTTGGATAAAGACCCACTTACTCCTACTCTGTTTTCTGTTTGTCAACCAGTTCTCAGTCCAGGCCAACATATTACTCCCATCCCATTTGCTTTAATTTTGGCCACTAACTTTTTATGTGGGATGTCATCAAAAGTTTTCTGAAAGTCAAATACAACACATCCACTGGCTCTTCCTTATTATTCTACTGATTGCATTCTCAAAAAACTCCAGTAGATTTTTTAAAGCACTTTTTTTTCTTTCATAAACCCATACTGGCTTTCCCCAATCCCATTAATGATTTCCAAATGTTCTGGTATTTTGTCTTTTATAACTGATTCTGGTATTTTCTCCACTCGTGATGGCCCGCTAACTGGTCAGTTAGAGAATCATAGAGTCATAGAGATGTACAGCATGGAAACAGACCCCTCGGTCTAACCCGTCCATGCCAACCAGATGTCCTATATAAATCTAGCTCCATTTGTCAGCATTTGGGCCATTTCCCTCTAAACCCTTCCTATTTATATACCCATCTCGAAGCTTTTTAAATGTTGTAATCGTACCAGCCTACACCACTTTCTCTGGCTCATTCCATACACACACCACCCTCTGTGTGAAAAAGTTGCCCCTTAGGTCCCTTTTAAATCTTTCCCCTCTCAGCTTAAACCTTTTTCCCCAACTCTGGGGAAAAGACCTTGTCTATTTACCCTATCCATGCCTGTCGTGATTTTATAAACTCTATAAGGTCACTCCTCAGCCTCCAATGTTCCAGGGAAATTAGCCCCAGCCTAATCAGCCTCTCCCTATAGCTCAAACCTTCCAACACTAGCAACATCTTCGCAAATCTTTTCTGAACCCTTTCTAGTTTCACAATATCCTTCTTATAGGAGGGAGACCAGAATTGCAAGCAATACTGCAAAAGTGGCCGAATCAATGTCCTGTACAGCCATAACATGACCTCCCAACTCCTCTACTCAATGCACTGACCAATAATGGCATATCAAATGCCTTCTTCACCATCCTTTCTACCTATGACTCCACTTTCAAGGAACTACAAACCTGCACTCCAAAGTCACTTTGTTCAGCAACACTTCCCAGGACCTTACCATTAAGTGTAGAAGTCCTGCCCTGATTTTCTTTTCCAAAATCCAGCCCCTCACATTTATCTAAATTAAACTCCATCTGCCACTCCTCAGCCCAATAGCTCATCTGATCAAGATGCCATTGTACTCTGAGGTAACTTTCTTTGCTGTCCACTGCACCTCCAGTTTTAGTGTCATCTGTAAACTTACCAACCATACCTCCTATGTTCGCATCCAGATGATTTATATGAAAGACAAAAAGCAGTTATTGTTTATTTTATTCTCTCCCTCCCTTTTTAAATAGTGACGTTACATTTTCCACACTCCAATCTGTAGAAACTGCCATAGAGTCTATAGAACTTTGAAAGATGACCACCAATGCATTCAATATTTCCAGGACCACATCCTGTCGTACTCGGGGGATACAAATTGTCAGGCTCTGGTGATTTGTCAGCCTTTAAACCCATTAATTTCCTTAGAACTATTTTCTTGTGAATACTGATTAACTTCAGTTCCAGCCTCTCACAAGACCCTTGGTTCCCTAACATTCTAGGAGGTTATTTGTACCCTGTTTTGTGTGGACAGAACCAAAGTATGTCTTCAAGTCTTCTGCCATTTCTTTGTTCCCCATTATAATTTCCCTGGCTTCTAATTGTAAGGGAGTAACTCTTTCTTTTTGTCTTTACTAATCTTTTTCTCTTCACATATTTATAGAAGCTTTTACTGTCAGCTTTTGCAATTTTATTCTCATCTGTTATTTTCCCCTATTGATCAAACGTTTTGGCCCCAGTCCTTAGAGTTGCTGCATTTTTGAGCAATTTTATGTCACTTTTTTGGATCTAAAACTATCCATAATTTCTTTTGCAAGCCACCTCAATGTGGTTGAGCCACCTTTCTACTTTTATCTTGTGCCAGACAGGAATGAATAATTGTTGTAATTCATGCCCAAGTTCATTCAATATGAACTATTGCCATCCACTGTCAACCATTTTACGAATCGCTGTCAATCTGTTCTCCACTATTCACACTTCATATTCTTGTAGCTCGCTTTATTTAGATTGAGGGCCCTAGTTTCGGATTCAACTTCTTCACACTCCAAGCAAGGCCATGAGTGATTTGAAATAAAGAATTAAAATTTTAACTTTGTTACATTGTAACTCTGTGCTGCCCCCTCCTGTCCTGAGACTGTTTGACAGGAACAGTGTCACGGAAACTTTACTTCTGTTGTGTAACCCTATGTTGGATGTGTCCTGGGAGTTTTTGATGGGGATAGTGTAGAGGAAGCTTTGTTCACATTTGACTGTGTGCTTTACCTCTCCTGAGAGTGTTTGACAGGGGCAGAGAGAGGAAGCTTTACTCTGTCTCTGACTACATTCTTTACCTATCCCGTGATTGTTCGATGGGACGGTGTAGAGGAAGCTTTACTGTGTACGTGAACCCATGGTGTACCTGTTCTTGGGGAGTTTTGTTAGGGCAGTATAGAGAGAGTTTTACTCTGTATTTAACCCATGCTTTACAAAATACATACATTGCAGGCAGAGGAATCTGTACTAGTATGACATATTTTTCAACTCAGCATATTGTTGGCTTCTATGACTGAGATTTCAGTCAATAATTTTGCATTCTTCAGGCTATAGCCAGCAGGGATGGGTAAGTAGGGATAGCTGTAAAATCATGTAGAACCATCCCGTCATTGAAGGGAGAATTTATGCCAACTTTAATTCAGGGGCAACCGAGACTGGGCTGTTTAACGAAGAAAAGAGGCCATGCTAATTCTAGCTCCTGGACCTCATTCATATCTATCTGGGCCTGAGCCAGTCCCACATCAGGAGTACAGCTCCGTCCCCCTCATCCTTTAACATTTGGCCCCTCCACACCCTGATCTTTTATATATCATTCCATCCACTTTTGTAGATAGTCATGCTGACAGGTCTACTTTTTTCAGGACTTCTCTATTCAATATTTCAAAAATATCCCCATGCCAGACTTTTTGTCCTCATTTTCATTCAGATTTTATTCACAGAATTGAACCAACACTGTGAGGTTCTACACGTGTGGAGAGGATGGACAGGCTGGAATCTGTCCTCTTGAAAATAAAATGTAGCAGCGTGAACAGATCGAGATCTTTGTAATGATAAAGAGTTTGGATAGACTGTGTATGCAGAGCGTATTAGAGGCCATCAGTATAAGACAGTCACTAAATAATCCAATCAGGGATTCAGGAGAAATTTGGTGGGGCTCAGGAGAAACATAAGTGCTTATCATGGCCTGAAGAGTATTAGTTCTATAATAATCTTACTCTCTATATGCTGCTAATGAATATTTACAGAGTGTGCTGAAGGAAGAAAACACTAATTTTAGTTAAGAAACATCTTTTCGTCACTTCATCTTGCTACAGGGCTGCAAGAAAGAGTAAGATCCTGTAATACATCATCCTCTGTGTCTCAGTAGCATCACAATCAGTCAGACCTAATCTCCCTTAATGCATATGGTAGCTGAGTGGTTAGCACTGCTGCCTCACAGCGCCAGGAACCTGGATTTGATTCCAGCCTCAGAGGACTGTCTGTGTGGAGTTTGCACATTCTCCCCGTGTCTGCGTGGGTTTCCTCTGGATGCTCCGGTTTCCTCCCGCAGTCCAAAGATGTGTATGGTAGCTGGATTGGCCGTCCAAAAATTGCTCAGAATCCAGGGATGTGCAGGCTAAGTGGATTAGACACAGGAATGCAGAGTAAGAGGGATAGGGTAGCAGGGTGGGATGCTCTTCGGAGGGTTGATATGGATTCGGGGGGCTGATTGGCCTGCTTCCACTCAGTAAGGATTCTATCATCTCCTCACCCAGGTCTCTGATTCTACCCCTTATATTACATCTACCACCACTTTCTAGTTTTGAAAAATACTCGCTGTGTTAGTTTCATGATTCTACCTGAATGTATTCCTAGCTTGGAAATGCACAACAGGTCAGACAGCATCTGAGGATGTTGTCTGACCTGCTGTTTTTTTCCAGCTCCACATTTACTGACCCTAGCTTCCAGCATCTGCAATCCTTACTGTGTCCGTGTTCTCAGCTTCTTTGGAGGAGTTTTAGAGTTTGAGTCCACTGTGTGATCCCTGACTCTGATGGGCAGAAGGGTTTCTTGTATATACAGCATGAGAGGGTGTGTTGGAGAGTACAGAGTTGGGCTCTCAGTCTACTTCCCGTCAGGAGTTCACATGGTACAAGATCATTTCAGAATGTAACCGAATAATCAACCCGGAAGTGCAAACTGGACGTCATCATGCTTCATCAGCAATGCTTACGCTGTATGAACTGCTCTTTCAGCTTTACCAATATCTTGAGGACAGCTCAGATTGTATGGACAATCCATATGATATTGTAAACTCTTTAAAATATTCTTTGATAAACTGTGGGCCATTGTCTGAGACTACAAGGTCTGGAATTCCATATGTTATAAAGATCTACTTTGTTTGATGCTTCAGATTGTGACCCTGTAGTTGTTGACTTCTACCTATCTGGAGTTACATTCTATTATGATCAAGAACATTTTACCTGAATGTTTGAACAGGTCCATCCTGAGATGTTCTCTTGATTGTAATGAGAAGGGAGATGACATCAATGGTTCTTTTGTCTCCTGACGATGAAAAGCAAAAGTGATACAGCTTGGAATCATTGCTTCCTGTCATTTTGAGAGACCTGGCCACCAAACATTTGTAGTTTGACATTTTGTAATACGCCAATGTCTTCAGTGCAATTGATGCAATGTATCAAGTCTCAGGACGCTCAGAATGACCAATCTGAGGGAATCAGTCACTACACTGAGGCATCCTCTCTGTTCATAGTACCATCTGAGGGTGAGACTGGGGGCTATCCTTTTATACAGTGTGCTCTGACTTCTGCGCATTCTTGAATTAATTAAATTGCTGAACTGTTCCTGATGATGGTTGTTATTGATGTAAAGGTTTCTGGCTTTTCAAAAAAAGCTGCATCACCTTGTTCAGGCCTTGCCACAGGGATATGAGCAAAACATTTATTGTGGTCTGCTGTTTCCTGGAATATACTCTGTCTTTTTATCAAACCTTATCATCTTTAGTCTGGAGGCATTTTTACTCACTCCTTCGAATTTAAGCGTGTCAAAAAGACATCCTGGTCTGTTTCTGTCTTGAGGTGAAGACCAAGCACATAATCTGCGAATCCCTCTCATTGGCCCGAAACAATGATGCATCAATGACGGCAGGTATTCTTTAGTAAAACAAGCTAAAATATCAAATTCCATCAGCATGCTTTCATTGGTTTAAAATGCCTCTATTGTGCTTCCATGCAGCCAGGCAAGTATCACCCCTAAGTGGTCATTAATTGATCACTTAAAGGCCTTGATTGGGTTGACAGCAATTGAGCCAACCTATTGCTGATACCCATACAATCGTGGCCAGATTACAGGCAGGCAATGGTAAGGATATCCACAGAAGTCTGAGGGCCTTTCCACCTGCAAAAACCCACCTGAAGGGGGTGTAAAATTCTGCCATGATTACAAGATTGAATACTGGAGATTTAGATTGATACCAATTTGGATTTCACTTCCAGCATTAGAAGCAACACTCCTGATTCAATTACACTGGATCAAGGAAGAGGGGCTGAAGGTTCGGGGGAGTCAGATGGCTAAATGTGATTTGATCAACTGGCTCACAAGACAGAAACAGAAAAGTAGCTAAGCACATTTCAGAGAAGTAATAATGAGAGTGGCATTCCAACTTCCCAAACATTAACTGGGGTGGTTAAAATGTGAAAAGTTTAATGAGAGCAGAACTCTTAAAATGCATCCAGGGGAGGTTCTAGTCAGAACATAGAAGGTCACACAATAGATGGAGTGGTCCTGGACTTAATTTTCGGTAATGATGCCGGATAAGTGATTGAAGTAGCAGTGGGAAAGCATTTGGCAGACAGTGGTCACAACTCCACTAGATTCAAGATTGTTATGGATTGCTCCACTCAGATTACTCAGCTCCTGACCTCATTACAGCCTTGGTCAAACAACGACCAGAAGAGCTGAAGCCTAGAGGTGAGGTGAAAGTTATAGCCTTTGACATCAAGGCTGCATTCAATCGAGTGTGGCTTCAAGGATCCCTAGCAAAACTGGCATCAATGTGAATTCGGGGGCAAACTCTCTGCTGATTAGAGTCAGACCTGGCACATAAGAAGATGGTTATGGTTGATGCATGTCAGTCATCTCAGCTCCAGCAGGAGTTCCTCAGGGTAGTGTCCCAGGCCCAACCATCTTCAGCTGCTTCAACAGTGACTTTCCCTCCATCATAAGGTCAGAAGTGGGGATGTTTGCCAATGATTGCACAATGTTCAGCACCATTTGTGACTCCTACAATACTGAAGCAGTCTATGCTCACATGCTCAATATCCAAGCTTGGACTGACAAGTATCATTTGCAACACACAAATGTCAGGCAATGACCATCTCCAATAAAAGACAATCTAACTACCAGCCTTTGACATTCAATGGTGTTATCATCACTGAATTCCTGCTATCAACATCCTGGGGGTTACCATTGACCAGAAACCCAACTAGACTCGCCATTTAAATACAATGGCTACAAGTTCGCCATTCAATATGATCATGGCTTATCATCCTACTCAGTACCTTGTTCCTGCTTTCTCCTCATATCTTTTAATCATAAAAACAATATCGACATCTTTCTTGAAAATCTTCAATGTTTTGACCTCAACAGTTACACAGAGACTACATTTCTGAAAGTACTTCACTGCAAGAAAAGTGGTTTGGAGCATCCTGAGGTTGTGAAAGGCACTATATAAATGAAGTATTCCTGGCTAATACTGTTGACAAATTAGTTTTAAAGAGGTGACATTTTGGATTAAAACTTCTGTGCTAAGTTGAGTCACAGAGGGTAGAATAGAATTGGTGTTGGAAACTGAACATAAGACCCGCCAGAAGTTATTTAAACCAACACCAGAACAAGGTGATAGTTAAATAACTTCTGGCAGCTCTTATGGTCAGTTTCCTTTCCACTCAGGTCAGGAAGTAGATGTGGCAATCCGCCTTTTCATTTTCATTTATCCCGAAGTCAATTTCACTCCTTCTGTCACACGCGAAATGAGCTGCTAATCACACAGAATAGCAATTTCAGGAGAGAAATGAGATTACATAAAGATCAGCACAGTCAAGAACATCAGCCGCCTTGTGATTTGAAAGTATGTATTAATTAATTTCCAGGCAGACTGCAGTTTCCCAAAAATATTCCATTGCTGGTCGGTATTTTTTCATTTCAGTTTGGCTTTCAAGAAGGGAGCATTGCACAGGGATGCCTGAAAGTTTCTGGTTTCACACTGCCACTTTCTGGCAGCTCCCTGAAACTGTCAGCCTCTGCAGTGCAACTTTTGAGCGTTAAACTTTCGGATGAAACTTGCCAGAAATCAGATAATTGTCATCTTTTGGTGAATTTCATGGAGATTTCTCACCATAAGCTCAAGTGAGTTTCCTCACTCTATCTTCCAAAGCTCTCCTCAATACCTGAGCCCCTTAATGGTACCCTGTTTATTGCATTCTCCCACTCACCACAGACCAAGGCACCAGCTACTCAAGATTCTTGATGCCAGAGCCAAATTCGAAGATCAGCTTGTCTTCTTTGCCCCAGGCATGTCAGACCGGCAGTAATTGTCTTTGCCAATGAGGATCTGGAGACTCTGCAGATCAGGGGATGCATGCAGTCAGTGCCCACAGAGTGTGTCCCAAGACATTGGCATCTGATGGATGTCCAGAGGAGCAAGCATTGAGCTGCACTCACCAAGATTACTCAGAGGGCGGCTCAGTGGTTAGCAATGCTGCCTCATAGCGCCAGGGACCCGGGTTCGATTCCAGTCTCAGGCGACTGTCTGTGTGGAGTTTGCACATTCTCCCTGTGTATGCGTGGGCTTCCTCTGGGTGCTCCAGTTTCTTCGCACAGTCCAAAAACGTGCAGGTTAGGGTGAATCGGCCATGCTAAATTGCTCATAGTGTTCAGAGATGTTCAGGCTGAGTCAATTAGCCATGGGAAATGCAGGGTTAAACAGTAACGGGTGGGTCTGGGCAGGATGCTCTTTGGAGGGTCGATATGGGCTGAGTGGCCTGCTTCCGCACTGTAGGGATTCTATGATTAGGGCAGCACAGTGGCTCAGTGGTTAGCACTGATGCCTTACAGTGCCAGGGACCCATGTTTGATTCCAGCTGTGTGCAGCTTGCACATTCTCCCCGTGTCTGCGTGGGTTTCCTCCGGGCATTGTGTCTAGGGTGGGAAATGCAGGGATAGGGTAGGGGATGGGTCTGAGTGGGGTGCATTTTTGAAGGGTCACTTTAGACTCGATGGGCTGAATGGCCTGCTTCCACACTGTAGGGATTGTATGATTTAACCAACTGTTCACTCCAACCTTCATGTCAGCAGTTGTCACCATCTAGGTTTTGTGAAGAGAATGGGAAACTGCATATCAATAAAGTGAGGTTAATTAATAATTAGGATGTTAATGCATGCTAGTACATGCAAATAGGCCTCTCAAGAGGCTCTGCTGAAGAGTCATAGAGCCATAGAGATACACAGCACAGAAGTGGACCCTTCAGTCCAACTTGTCTACACTGACCAGATATCCTCAATAAATCTCGTCCGATTTGCCAGCATTTGGCCCATATCCCTCTAAACCCTTCCTATTCATGTACCTATCCAGATGCCTTCCAACACTTCCTCTGGCAGCTCATTCCACACATGCACCACCCTCTGCATGAAAAAGTTGCCCCTTGGGTCCCTTTTAAAACTTTCTCCACTCACGTTAAACCTTTGGACTCCCCTACCCTGGGGTAAAGACCCTCTCTATTTACCCTATCCATGCCCCGCATGATTTTATAAACCTCTATAAGGTCAACCCTTAGCCTCTGATGCTGGAGGGAATATAGCCCCAGCCTATTCAGCCTCTCCCTATAGCTTAACTCTCCAAACCTGGCAATACCCTTGTAAACCTGTACAGCTGCAACATGACCTCCCAACTCCTATACTCAATGCACTGACCAATAAAGGCAAGCATACCATATGCCTCCTTCACTGTCCTATCCACCTGTGACTCCACTTTCAAGTAACTGTGACCCTGCACTCCAAGGTCTCTTTGTTCAGCAACACTCCCCAGGACCTTACATTAAGTTTATAAGTCCTGCCCTGACTTGCTTGTCCAAAATGTAGCATCTCACATTTATCTAAATTAAACTCCATCTGCCACTCCTCGGCCCATTGGCCCATCTGATTAAGGTCCTGTTGTACTCTGAAATAACCTTCTTCGCTGTCCACTACACCTCCAATTTTAGTGCCATCTGCAAACTTACTAACCATACCTCCTATGTTCACACCCAGATCGTTTATATAAATGACAAAAAGCAGTGGACCAACACCGATCCTTGTGGCACAATGGTCACAGGCCTCTAGTCTGAAAAGCAACTCTCCATCACCAGTCTCTGTCTTCTACCTTTGAGTTAGTCCAGTATCCAAGTAGCTAGTTCTCCCTCTATTCTGTGTGATCGAACCTTACTAACCAGTCGACCATGAGGAACCTCGTCGAATGCCTTACAAAAATCAATAAAGATCACATCCACTACTCTGTCCTCATTAGTCCTCTTTGTTACTTCTTCAAAAAACTCAAGTTTGTGGGACATGATTTACCATGCACAAAGCCATGTTGACCATCCCTAATCAGTCCTTGCCTTTCCAAATACATGTAAATCCTAGCCCTCAGGGTTCCAACCAATAACCTTGCCCACCACCGATGTCATCTCGACTCAAAACGTTAGCTCGCTCTGTCTCACTAGTTGTGATTTCCAGCATTTTTTGGTTCCAGGACAGATTCCAGCATCTGCAGTAATTTGCTCCAACAAATAGCCCTCTTGCTGCCCACTGACGAAAATCACATTTCTCTCTTCCTCACTTGGTTGGAAAATGGGACTTTTTACTCTAAACAGTGGGAAGCTGAGTTTCACATGATTCTCCCAAATTACTTGCCAATGTTCAAGGCCTGGGAAGATTCTGCCCTATTTGTCTGCTACTTGACAGTGTTTTGTCTTCCTCGCTTAGTCTGTCAGTGAGAAGTTAGCCTCTGTATGTGAGTGTATGTGACAATGCCTTCATCTCTTGAACAATCTCAGTCTCTGAACGACAATCTGGATGTGGAATTGTCAGTCTGTGACAGCTTGTGTGGGCGATACAGTCTCTGTGGGATGGCAGGTGATGTGATAGTGAGCTCAACAAGAATTGTCTAATAACCTCCTTCATCACGCAACCCAAACAAAATGGGTTTACTGTGAATATGTGCTCTCCTTTGAGACATGATACAATGCAAATAACCGTCCTTCCTTTAATTACATTTAATGGTTTAACAAACTTTCATGCAAGCACCCCACGTGTTCTTAGATTGCACCAACACAGCTCCAGAACCTCCTGCACAATCTGGGCTGCTGGGACATTGAATAACGCAACCTAATGAGCTGACCTCAGTGTTACCAAAACAGAAGTTGCTGGAAAAGCTCAGCAGGTCTGGCAGCATCTGTGAAGGAAAAAACAGAGTCAACGTTTCGGGTCCGGTGACCCTTCCTCAGAACAGGTTGGATTTGGTGAGGGGGGCAGAGAAATTGAAGCGACAAATGTCACGTCAACAGTTCTCAATGAACAGATCGAGTGCAGGTAAAAGACCGGAAGGAGGGGTCCAGGTGGAGGGAAAGTGTTGGAGTTGGGCAAAGGAGTCTGTGGGATGGGGAGGGGACTCTTGTCCAAAGAAATGAGCACGGAGGCAAAGACGGTGGAAGAAGGGTTCGACGTCATGTCGTGCCCAAAATTCGTTAAGGTGAGGACGCAGAGGGATAAAGCCTTTGCTGAGTACGGAGCATTCAGCATCGGAGAGCAGAAGGATAGGTGGGATGGTGAATACCCGACAGGAGGTGGCGGGGGGGTGCAGTTGAGGGAGGAGATAGCATCAGAGGGAAGGTGAGGAGAGGAAGATTCCAGAGAGCCATGGGTATTTTTGAGTTGTTGTATCTTGTGGGCCTTGGTGCCTGAAAGAAAAAGTGAAAGTTTCTTGTTGGCACAACAAATCAGCCAGAGGATGAAGTGGAACTGTGGAGTGGTGCAGCCCTGAGGCAGCACATTGCGATGCTGTTGGACAGAAAGGTTGAGAGCGTTGAGAGTGTGCATGTGGCGCCGCATGGCACTGAGTGTGGGTCTCAGGATACGGCGAGAGCAGCTGTCTGTGGAACGTTGAACATCACGGAGATACCTGTTATCCTGGGAGGATTCAAAACATGAGGGATGAAACTTCAGTTGGAATCCATGTGGGGTGAGTCTGAGCCGGCGGCAGTCTCTGAGGAATGTGATATGGCTGTGGAAACGAGTTTTAGCAAATACCTGGTCAAACACCAGGAGTGACAGTGAAATTAAAGTCGTTGGGCAAGAAGAAAGATTGGAATAGAAATCCCGTCGGAGAGAAGAGCAGAACTTCTTCAAGGTGGGCATGCTTAGAAGAGATGTGGCACTGAGGTAAACACTAAATAAAAACCGAAAGAACTGCGGATGCTGTAAATCAGGAACAAAAACAAAGTTGCTGGAAATACTCAGCAGGTCTGGCAGCATCTGTGAAGGAAAAAAAACAGAGTTTACATTTCGGGTCCAGTCACCCTTCTTCAAAACTTCAGTGTTGCCGGGCCAAACTTCTAGAACTCCCTCCCTAACAGCACATTAATTGTCCCTACACCGCAGACCACAGCAATTCAGGAAGGCATTTCACCATCACCTCCTCCAATGTAATTAGGGACAGATTATAACAATTGCTGGCCTTGTCAATGATGCAGGGAAGGAATGAGAAATGCTGGCTTCAAAGTTGAACTTGGATCCTAGAGAATGGTATCTGTGTGTGCACATCAGTTGCAGAGAGAATTGAAACTAATTTAGGGGAGGCAATAGCCTAGTGGTATTATCGCTGGACAGTTAATCCAGAGACCCAGATAACATCTAGTCACCTGAGGGTGGAATCAAGCCCGAGTTCATGGTGCTGTGAGGCAGCAGTGCTAACCACTGAGCCACCGTGCTCTTGTAGCCACTCCATTTAGATGGCTGGTCAGTCTGGTCCATGGTAACCCCTACCTTGTTGATTTAAAAAATGACACGATCAATACTCACTCATCTCTATCCACGTGGATAAGGAGAACCACCAATTCGATTGGGACAACACCAATATCTTGGGACAAGCAAAGCAGAGACAGACACGGGAGTTCCTAGAAGCCTGGTATTCCACGAAGAAAGCCATCAGCAAACATACAGAACTCGACCCCACATACACACCATTGCGAAGGAAAACCGGAAGTGAGGTAATCCAGCTCAACAGCCTCCAGAGTTTAAAAACCAGGCAGGAAAACACAACGGCGCTTCATCGGAGGCTGCACTGATGATGTTACCCAGCAGGGTAATGAAACGTCTGTGGAACAACAAACCAGCTCAGTCAGCCAAGCAACCTCAACAGTGTTGATAAGTGGGAAGTGATTCAACAGTGGTACTGCCATTGGGAGATGGTTAGATTCTCTCCCGTTGGACATACTGCTTGCCTGGAAGTAGTATAGTGTGAATATTCCTGGCCACTTACCAGGCTAAACCTGAATGTTATCCAGGTTTTGTTGTATATGGACCTAACACATAGTACCTGTGGAATGGTGAATGGTGCTGAACACTGTGCAATAATCAATGGACATCCCCAATTCTAACATTTCATGGAGGGAAGTTATTGATGAAGCAGGTGAAGATGTTTACGTATCAACCCTATTGATCTATGGCAACAGTTTCTCTGTGCTATCGGCCTGTAATCCAAACAATTAATCATAATAACAGTCACACAGGAGATGGTTAAAACAAAACTTTAATCATATTTGCATTTGAAACATTCACATGTGACACATACATCATCAAAATTTACAGAAGAGATTATGCCAACATCCATATGACAGTATTCAAGCAGCACCATCTATGTAACACTTCCTGTGAAACCCTAACAAGCTCTGGTTGCGAGTGTGTTTGACCCCAGTATGAGGGGCTTTGAGTGTTCTGGCAGGGATGGTGCAGGAGGTAGTGAAGCGCAGACACAAGGCAAGGACTAAATGCAGAAATACAAAGTGGGGAGTGGGGCAGGAGGAAACAGCAGCATGAGGAGTTCCTGAGCTTGACACTCTGAGTGACGCTCAAACGGACTCTGTTCCTCGACACAGTAACAGCCAAATCCAATCAGTTGTTCCTTCCTAGGCACTGAGTCCTGTAAAGGATGTAGATAAAGCCAATCTGAATACCTCCAGCAGATGGGAAGTTTTCATAATCCCTCGCACTCTTACATTCAGGTTCATCGAAATGCCTTGTTGCAATATTTTGATGTAAATATCTTCAATTGCTTTGGAGTTGTCACTTTTGTTTTGGTGCCCCTTAGGGGCCCTCTGCCCTAATTTTGTTTGAATTGTTTACGGCCCTGGAAGAAAACTGGAATTTGCCTTCCCTGTTCCCGATTGAATCTCCTGATGTCGTTGGAAAAATCGATCAAGGGGGAGGGAGGGTTACACACTTCAGCAGAGCTCTCTGAATTTTCAACCGTGAGACTAAATGGATGGGATGTTTAGTGGCTTTCTCTCATGAATTTTCTTTCTTTGCCTGAATTCCTTGCATTTCTTGTTCTAACGGCACCAGAAATACTTGACAATCATTGAAAGAGACAGTTGAGAATGTAAAAAAATAAAGTTTCCTGTACATACATAAAACGTTTCATTTAGGACATTTCTTTTTATCTACACACTGGAAAATTGCACACTGTTCATTTTCTCATTCCCCATGCTCGCTCATCAGTTGAAAGTGCACACTGAATCCAAAAGGCTCCTCACAGACTTTTAATAAACACAACCCTTACACACTTGGACTGCACCTTACATCAGTCATGCGCCTGCGCAGTCTGAAAACAGCAGTTAGCAATGCCAGCAATAACTTCTGATGTTCTCAGTCCCACTCAGGCTGTTGCTTAAGACAAATTTTTGAGCAGCATTCCTGATTTGAGTCCATCACTTTCTGTGAACTTGTGCTGGGCTGTAAGGATTCCAAAACCTGCTCTCACCTTCATGTTAAAAAGCACAGAAGTGAGGCGGGGGGGGGGGGCGTCACTTTAGGGAGGGCCAGGGGTCACTTCATGTGCACATGAGACCACCCATGGCTCACAAGCTCATGAAATGACCCATTTGTCATGATGACAAATGCATGTGTTGGGAACAGATTGACAGATCACATTGACATCTCGGTGGTAACACTAAGCAGTCCCGGGTGAAGGATGGGCACAGGTTAGATGCAGCGTAAAACTTCCTCTGGTCTGCTGACATCCCTAACCTTATGAGTCCTATTGCCTGTCACCACATCTTTGCTGTAGTTCTGAAGGAGATAGCCAATGCCGTGCCAATGGGAGGGTACTGCAGTGTTGTGGCCCCAATGTTCACTTTGAACTCTGGGTCTTGGCTGCTCAACCCCAGTGACTACTGGACTTCCACAGCCAGCAGCAACAGTCAGGCATGAGCCCAGAGCCCAGGGAGGAATGGGGACTGACTCCACAATCCAGTCACCCTCAAGCTCCTGCGAGATCTGTCATGACCGAGATCAGGAGTGAATCCAATGGGATTCAAAATACTTTCGGCTTTTGTGTTCCTCCTTCCCCGCATGTCTAACTGACAAGGAACGCTCCAAAGAAGCTGGATCCATCAGCCATGTCAATCCAGCTGATGTTGCTGACAGTCACAAATATTCTGTCAAGGTACTTGAGTTCAAACAGGCCGCCCTGGTAAATGGAATGCAACTCAAATTCCCTGTTCTTAGCCCAGCATGTCGTCCTGGTGTTTTTCATTAAGAGGATGGGGTCAGGGTAGGCTGTATTTTTGTAAATATACTGGATCATCTGAGTGTTCCTGGAAAGTGGACTGGAGTCTCCCTCTCCTGCGATTTCACGATATCGAAAATACGTCTGAGCGTAGATATAATACAGTCCAGTTTGCAGGATAATCAGCTCTCCGTCTTTGTATTCCACACTATGCAGAAATGCCTGTCCTCGCTGTGGCTCCCACGTCTGTATTTTCTGTCCCTGAAGTCGTCTTGACAATGAATCTGCAACATTAACATGGAAAATCCTGAGTGACATAGGCTCAAGTTGCCTCATGATCTAGCAGCAGAGGCAAACGCAGCGCATCATGTCTGGGGTTCAAACGAATGAGAAACAATCCCATTGAAACAGACAGGATTCAGAAAGGGCTTCACAAAGAGACTGAGGGGCTGGGGAACCCAAACCACAGGAGACACAGCCTTGGGATGAGGAGTTGATCCTTTAGGACTTGAAAGAGAAATTCCTTCACTCCAAAGGGTTTTGAATCTTTAAAATTTCAGACTTTTGTGGATTGTTGAATATAGTTACAGATGGACAGATTTTATTTTAATACATCCTTTCATGTGATGTAGGCTTGCCTGGCAAAGCCACTGCTTGCTACCCATCTTGAACACAGTGGTTCGCTCTGTCATTTCAGAGGACAGCTAAGAAAGAGCTATTTTGCTGTGTGTCTGGAGTCACATGTTGGCCAGACCAGGTAAGGACAGCAGAATTCCTTCCCTAAAGAACATGAGTGAACCAGATGACCTTTAATGGCCACCATAAAACTGTACCATGCTCACCGTTATAGATACTAATTTCCAATTCCAGAGCTTATCTGTCTGAATTTAGATTCCACGGTGGGATTTGAACTAAATTGTAAGCTGGGCCTCTGGATGACTAGCCCAATGACCTTTCCACTATCACCTCTCCTCAAGGCCTCACAGATAGCCAGCAGGAAAGTGAGGTTGAGACATAAACTCAGCCATGTTGGTACTGAATGGTGGAGCAGGTTCAATATGGCCTTGTCGGGTACAGAGGCAGATTTAGAGGTGGGATCCTGCCTCAGGGTGATCCTGTTCGAATGGGTTCTCCTGACAGCTATCAAACATTTCCATTTTTTTTTTAATTTTCAGCATGCTTCAGGCAAGCCCTTCATTTCAAGAGGCTCACAAGTTTCCCTCCCTGCCTCAGCAGTGCCCATTTTTCCCAGTGTGACTACCATCCTCCTGGAGCTGTGGCCTCTCAGAGACCCACCCATCAACCTATCATCCATAACAGGACAGTGGAGAGAGAGGCAGCCAAGAGAAGATTAAACTTCTGACACGATTCTGACCTGTCCCAGTGCCCGAAGTTATTAAAAAGATAAAGATTCCATTCACGGGAGGAGGAGAAGGTCACATGGCCCATTCTATTAGATTACAGTTGATCCACATCCTAATGCCCTCTCACAACAAAGAACCTATTTTTCTCAGTTTGCAGATTTTCTTGGGAGTCCCAGATTTCTGTTCCCCTCTAAGTGAGGAAGTTCTCCCTGAATGGCCTGGCTTATTTTAAAGTTCTCTTAATCCTCGGAATATAAACCTAATCTACAGAACACACACTTTAATTTAAACCTCACAGCCTAGTAAGTGGCAGGTTCTTACTTGGAGGTTCAAAAATTTCCTCACCAGACAGTCAACCCTTAACTCAGCCTCTAACCTCTGTTGTAAACTTTCTTCCTCTCGAAGGTACTGATTGCAGTATCAACACATCAAACTTTACTGTGTTTCGTACTGAATTTTCCTGATGATTATTTAAAGAGACATTGCTTAATCTATCGTAAATAATTGTCAGCCCTGGACCAGTCAGCAATGTTCTCAGCTGTTAGTCAGGAGATTGTGGGCTTGAGACCCAGACCGCAGATCATCTCAGCTGACACTTCCGATGGTAGCTGTGAGGGAGTTTCAGTGAGGAAAATCTTCTTAAAACCAGATTAGTCAATAACTACTTCCACCAGCCCCCACCCTGGTCATTCTTTCAGGGAGCTTGTGTTGTGCAAATTGGCTGTCAGACTTTCCATAATGCAATAGTGACTATGCTATGCTCCTAATATACAATCATTGGTTGTAAATGCTATAAGACATCCTCAGTATTGAAAGATGCTACATATGTGCAAATATTTTCTTTTGTTTTCTTTCCCACACTCTTCTCCAATCTTCCTCCAGTCTACAGACTTTTATAATTCACATTTCAGTAACATAACAGAAGCTGGAGATTGCCATTCATCCCCTCAAACCTGCTCAGGCAATCAATACAACTTTCGTAGATCTCGCACTCAACTGCATTTTCCTGCTTATTCCATATCATTTGTTTCCCTTAGTTCCCAAAAGGTTCAGGATAAGCAGTTGGTCGTTCAGGACTGAGGTGAGGAGAAATTGCTTGAATCAGAGGGTTGTGAATCTTTAGAATTCTCTGCCCAAGAGAGCTGTGGATGTTTGGTCATTAAGTATATGCAAGACAGGGTCAGTAGGGTTTTAGACTTACATATAAGGTTAGGGCATGTGGTGTCAGGCAACAAATAGCTGAGTGATCGGCAAACTGGCTAAAAAAAAGGTCAGGGATTTGGAATAAAGGTTCATCAGTTTGGAGAAAGGCAGAAAGCAATCATCACTGCTTTGGCCATGGTTATTCACCATCTACACTGATGTTTAGAAAACGGGAACAAATTTAATATTAAAATTTGCAGATGATAGCAAAGTGGCCAACACCAAAGGAGATTGCAAGCTGTTGATTGCTACTGAGGGAGGTTACTGGTGAAGAATCTTAGCAGTCTCACCTCCCGGTGGAGTTGACTTGCTCCTATGATTTCCAGTCAGATGAGCTGCGATTTTTTGGACAGTTGGCTGTGTGCCTGACTGCGATTGAGTCAGATATGGAAGCAAACGAGACACTTCACCTAAAAGAAGAGGAAGAGATCGCACATTATCTCAGGGATAGATGTGGTGCCCACTTTAGCTCTATCCTTCCCTCTGTGCCTTTTGTGGAAAGTATAACATAAGTGGCTTGTCAGCAAAATTGAAGTGCATGAGATTAATGAGGAATGCTTACAAAATTAGCCAAAGACAGAAAGAAAGGAGGGAGCAGTGGTGAACAGCTGGTTTTCACACAGGAAAGAGGTACATCCTTGTGTTCCCTAGGGACTGGTATGAGGAACATATGGACAATAATTGCTGGCATAGGTAATGACATCTGCATCATATGAACACATATTAAAAACAAAATGGATATATATGTGGCAGATGAATTTTAGCACAGAGCAACGCAAAGTGATGGCTTTTGGTAAAAAGAATGAAAGCACACAATATAAAATAAATAAATTAAAGGAGTTCTGAGGAAAAGGGATCTGAGGTTCATGACTTACAAATCTTTGACAGGACAGGTTGAAAAGGCTGTTGAAAAATCATATCGATGAGATTGTTGGTTTTACAAAAAGAGGCACACAGCATGAACGCAAGTAAGTTATAAAAATAAACATTTATAAAATGCTGGCTTGAGGAAGGATGTCAAAGTATTATCAAAGATTGAGGATTGGCTAATGGACAGTAACTTGGATGACGGGAAGTCGGTGTAACATATCCATGTTTGTTGACAATACAGGATGTACAGGAAGACTGCCAAGGGACGAAGCAGCTTCAATGAGTGGCTGGGAACATGTTAGATCGAGTAGAATGTGGTGAAGTATGGAGTTGTCCACTTCAGAAGGGAAAATAGAACACAGAATATTTTTGAGGGCTTGATGGCTTCTGCTTAATCCTATATTTTATAATCTAAGGCCTCAGATGGAATGCTGAAGAGATCAAATACAGTAGGACCAGGGATGAGGCAATTTGGTTATACAGAAAAGCTGAAGAAACTGAAGTTATAGCAGAGAAAATTAAAGCCTTGAAAAATTCTTCCCACAACAGGAGTTGATTTATAAACCAAATACATAAGTTAGCCACAACTGTGGGCATGGGTGGTTGTCATCTTTGTTGTTTTTCACACAGGATCTGCTCTGTGTGGGTGTGCCTGGTCAGGTGACCCATGACCTCTACAACTGTTACAGAAATGTTGATACTTTTCCTGACCGTTGATAGAACCTCAAAATGTGAAAGCCAAGCTTAAATCTCGCCAGACTCCACAATTTGCAAACTGCAGGGCTGGAACAGACAGTATTCACACAGTCAGGGCTTGGGCAATCAACTTCCCGTCGAAACCAGACAGGCCTGGAACTGCCTGGCCCTGTGCTAATGGCCACATTGTTTCAGAACAAACTGTTGTTTCCAAGGTAGACAAATGGGAGGCTGGAAGAACACAGCAAGCCAGGCAGCCTCTGGAGGAAAGGAGCAGTCAACGTTTTGGGTATTACCCTTCTTCAGGACTGGACGTTGGGGTAGGGGGAGCTGCTGATAAAGAGGAGTGGAGGCAGAATGGTGGTGATATGTGCTTCCACCTCCAGTGAAGCTGCTCTGTTAGAAGAATGCTATGTAGACTTGGTGGCTCCCAGCACGGTAAGAAGCCAGAGGCACAGTGTAACAAGGACAGCACTTTACAGCTGAAGGTTCAAAACCACGTTCTGTGACCTTTAAATATGGAAAGTAGTCACCTCATTGGATCATTCTGCCCCCCTCCCGATGCTAATATTGGACACAGGCCACAGCTTGCTCTGCTTTTGCACTTTCCTCAACAACGTGTCTGGACAGATCACCTCAATGAGATGGCCTGAAGACCAGAACCAGCCCTAGACAAGAGTCTTTTCAGACAGACAGTTCGGATACACTGGTGGGGACCTGTGGATAGGGTGTAGCAAATCCTGGGAAGGGCGTGACAGAAGTAGGTAGTTAGTGTAGATTTGAGACTGTTCACTGAATAGTCTTATGAAGAGACTGATAGAGTTTGAGAGAGTTTATTTGAAGTACAATAGTAGAGTCTGATAAGTATTGCTTTTCTTCGATAAACTATTCAATAAAGTTGTGTTGGACCTTCCTCGACTCTTGTCCCCTTTGTTTATCTCACCGCGTAATGATAAATAAGAAGGATTACTGCAAACTGGCCAAGGGTTAGTCAGGATAGCACCCCCACACCACACCCCCAACTATAGGAAAAATGCTGCCTCCTCCACACTTCACTTCAGCTCTGATGAAGAGTCATCTAGACTCGAAACGTTAGCTTGCTCTCTCTCCATGGATGCTGTCTGACCTGCTGTGATCTCCGGCACTTGTCAACATGCCTTAAACTCTCATGTTTACTTTCTCAACATAGCCTGTATCGCTGCCTTGACTCCTTGTGCCCAGTTATAAAATACTGGTATTTAAAACATCCATTTGTAGGGTGACACATTGGTGCTGATTCTAGTTCAAGTACAGAACATCGCAGCTGAGTAAGGGTTAACTTGTGCACTGGGTATGTGAGTCTGAAAAATGTGGTCATCTTATACATCGCAATGATATATATGCAGTGATTTACAGTAATAGAGGTGGTCGAAATAGTGCCACAATAAATGACCCCCTTCTGTGTTGTATAAGTCTGTGCTAATAACCAAAGAATATGTTTTAAATGACATTGGTTAAGGTATAACTATTGACCAGGACACCTAAAAGAACTCCACTGCTCTTCTTCACAACAATGCCTTGGGGTCTTTCTCCCTCCACCTGAGAGTGAAAGCTGGAATTGTTTTAATGTCTTATCTAAAAGATGGTACTTCCTGCAGTGCAGCACTCATTTGGTGATCTATTGGAAGTGTCCGCCAGCCTATGCTGCATACTCAAGATTCTGGAATGGGTCTTGAAGACATTATCTTCAAGAACTCAGGGATAAGAACGTTATCTACTGAGCTGTGCGTGACATAACATACATGTAAGAGACTGACTTCAGGTGTAGAATTTTTTCAATACATAGAGTGTAAGCTCTGTAATGACAGAAGAAATTTATTTCCAAACTCACACATCAAAACAGAAGCAACTCATAACACTCCTCATGGAAGAAAATCAAAAAAGACTATTTTAAAAATCATTTTTTTAGAGAAGAGAAGCAAAACATACTTACCTTTTACAATTATAGACATGTCCTGTTCATATCGCTTGGATACAGTCTGTAAAAGAATTTAACAACAAAGTTAAGATTTTTAAAAATTATACGTTTCCAAATAAAGTTCTTCGCCTCTTTCACTCCATTGTTAAAATGTTTCTTAAAAGCAACCTCTCTAAACAAGCTTTTGGTCACCTGTCCAAAGCTCTCGCTCTTTTTGTTTGATTACAGTCCCACAATGCCAATTGGGAGGATTTTCTGTACTTAACACACCACACAAATGGTGATTGATGATGTTGTACCTTTTCTATCAACTGACGAATTTGAGCTCGGAACTGCCAGCACATCTCCTCATTGCGTCCTGTTTTCTCCCCATGAGGATAGTCAGAGAATTCTTCATCCACCATGGTATCAGTATGAAGATTGACAATGTCGTCCATCAGGCAGGCCATGTTGCTTTTTGAGAATGTCTCCTGTATCTGGAATGAAGCATGATAAAAGAGGCAAAATGAAGCAGGGCACTCTATATCTAACAACCTCTTCCCATTGCCCGGGTCCTGCCAGTCTAGCTCGTGCAGGTAACAAGCCACACCTTATATCCATCAATGTTCACAATTTCAATGGATTCAGGAGGCAACGCGTTCTGCCCCTTGCATATTCATCTGATTACGTGGTGGCTACTAACTGGGGTCTCACCTCTACTCACATAGAAAGGAGTACAATGCAGCTGAGGGATTCTCATAGATCCCATAGAATCCCGACAGTGTGGAAACAGGCCCTTCGGCCCAAAAAGTCCACACCGACCCTCAGAGCATCCCACCCAGACCCATTACACTACAACCCACCTAAGATCCATCAACACTACAGGTAATTTAGCATGGCCAATCCACCTAACCTGCACATCTTTGGACTGTGGGAGGAAACTGGAGCACCCAGAGGAAACCCACGCAGACATGGGGAGAATGTGCAAACTCCACACAGACAGTCACCCGAGGGTGGAATCAAACCCGGGTCCCTGGCGCTGTGAGGCAGCAGTGCTAACCACTTGCACTTGATTTGTTTAGTTTGGTTATTCAAAGAATAAAGGGGCCTTTTATGCAGGTGTGTGCTCTACATATGTTTAACTGTATAAAGGCTGGGATCCAACGTTCTATCTTTCACCACTCAGCTCACTGACAGGTTAAACAAATCATTGCAAGAATGTGGAAAGAAATTTGACCTTACTGATTATTCTACAGATAAATATCACACACAAATATGAAACCACCATCCAGGGGTTTATCGCACCACATCCACTACAGTACGTTCAACATTCATTCCCAACACCAGCGATGCACAGGAATGTGTACCATCTACAAGGTGTGCCACAGCAACTCACTCACAGTGGCAGTAACTCCTTCGAGAGTACCTTCCAAACCACCTGGAAGAGCAAGGGTAGCAAATGCCAGCAGCTGCCAGTCCCCCTCATGGGGGCTGTGGATCCCAACCTTTTCAGGGCACACTCCAATGAGACAAACGATTCCACAGCATATCCATGTATGTAAAAATAATTTGGGTAAGAAATCGAACAAAACATGGGATTCCAGATATCTGAGGCAGATACATAAATAATTAACAGCTCCAACACTAGTTGATAGGGTAGAATTTTCACAGCCTCTGAACAACATGGGCGATAGTGAGACATTATGGGATGTCATTGCAGGAACACAAGTAGTTGATGGGGGCACCTGGCACCAGCAGCTACCGTTTTCAATAATAGGCACCAAACCTCCCGAACAGATCAAAAGCATGACACAGCCTCGATGTCCAGGTAAAGTGCTGCTGCTTCCCCAAAATTTCCCATCCCACTTCTCACCCTGTCGCTATACACTGCTTGAATACCACTGCTGCAGGGAACAAGGCCAAGGGTTTGAAAGGGTTAAACCAGGAGGAAATGTTTCATAATGTTGTATTTGCTTGAGTACAGAAGATTAAGAGATAGTTTTTGGCATTTTAGGTGATTAAAGTATTTGATTGATTTGATAGAGCAAAACTCCTTATAGGACAGGACAGACCAGTTGCAGGAAGGATATCTTCCCTGGTTGAGGAGTCTAGTACTAGGAGACACATATTCAGGATACAGGATAGGCTATATAGCACTGGAAAGAGGAAACTTCACTCAGAAGGTGGTCAACCTATGAAATTTGCAACAGCAAGGCCAGGTCACCGAGTATATTCAAGAAAGAGATAGATGTATCTTTAGTTTTTGAAGGCAGCAAGGGGTATGCAGAAAACAGGAATATGACATTGAGGTACAGGATCTGACATGATCACATTGAATGGCACAGCAGGTTTGAAGGGCCCACTCTTGCTCCTAATATCTGTGTTTGGTGGTGAAATCCAAAATGGGGGTGGGAGGAGAAACATTAAGATTAATCTTAAACCCCAAACACAGGATGAAGTCAGGAAGCACTTCTTCACATATTGTGTAACAGGAATCCGTACTGCACTCTCTCAAAAACCTGTGTCTGGTGGTTCAACTGAACATTTTGTAAAGATTCACTTGGCTTTTATAGACAGGGATATCAAAAGATATGGAATAAAGGAAAATAAATGGCGTTCAGGTATAGATCTGCCATGCGGGAATTAGCAGAACAGCAACAAGCATTGAATGGCCTCCCCTTGTTCCCATGCTCCATTGACCCCAAGGTATGTAATTATAGGTTTACAAACCCTCAAAAGTTAAGCTGAACTCCAGCCAGTAGTTGCTTCAAGACTTAATTTCTCTCCTACTGTATGACTACTTGGTAATGCCTTGCACGAATGAGCTTCGCCCCCCAGGCAATCCATGTTTACATACAGAGAGAGCACAAACAGTTCCACATTGCTAAATCGTTCAGCTGTAGTTCTTACTGAAAGCCATAGAACTGTTGAACTGTACAGCACAGAAACAGGCCATTCGACCCACTGTGTCTGTACCATCTCCTGAAAGAGCTACCCAGCTAGCCACATTCTCCAGCCCTACCTCCAGAGCCCGCTAAATTCATTACTTTCAAATATATGTCCAGCTCTGTTCTGAAACCTTGTACAGAAGCTGCCTCCACCGCTCTCCCATTCCAAATCCTAACAACTGTTTGAGTGAAACGTTTCTCCTCATCTCACTCCTAGCTTTCTCGACAATGTTGAAATTGTAACCTTTAATTACTAACATTCCATCCAGTGGAATCAGAATATCCTTCTTGACCCTGTCAAAATTGTTCATAATTTTGAACATTTCAGTAAGGTCACCTTTTAATCTTCTCTGCTCCGAGAAGAATAAGCCCAATATCTCTCATATTTCCTCCTACCTGAAAACCCTCTGCCTAGGATCATTCCAGTAAATCTCCTTTGAACTTTCTCCAGGGCTTTAATATCCTTCCTTAAATAAGGTGCCCAGAACTGAAGACAATACTCCAAATGTGGTCTGACCATTGACTTGTAGAGGTGTAGTATCACTTCCTTGGTTTTAAACTCTATGCCTCTAGCTATAAACTCAGGATCCTATTAAGCCTTCAACTATTGCAACTTGCCTGGCCATGTTCAGGGAATTATGCACATGAACCCGAGGTCCCTCTGCTCCTGAACGCCACTCAAAGTTGTACCATTGAGCCTGTACTCTCCATGCTTTTTCGACCAAAATGCATTACCTCACATTTCTCTGCATTGACATTCACCTTCCGGGTGTCTGCCCATTTAGCCAACTGGTCAATGTCACTCTGAAGTTGCTCAGCATCATCCTCACAATTCATTATTACCCTTAACTTAGTATCTCTTCAAATTGATAGATTTTGCCCTCAACACCCATTATAAATCAGAAAATCTCTTTCAAGTAGGAATTTAATAGTTAGTATATCTGAGCTTTTGTGAAGTGGATCATAGGCTACTCCAAGCTAATGGTCATGATGCCAGTGCTGGGGGAAAGCTGCACTGTTGGAGGTGCCCTGGATAAGGCCCTGTTTATCCTCCACAGGTGAACCTAAAAGATCTCAGAGCACTGTTTTGACAAGTGCCTTGGAAAATATTTATCCTTTAACCAAAATCACATTAAATTAAAATAGCGTTACAGGGGCTGATGATGCATTCCAGTTACTGTGGTACCCATCAGTTACAGAAGGTGTCAGACATACTCAGTATGTTGCCTGTCCATGTACAGTCAGGTGCAGATGAAACCAGAAAAGAAGGTCCCACTGCCTGGATCTGTGAATGACTGCCTTGACCAGAATCAGGAACAGAGCCATCAGCAAGTGGGGTATGTGTGGCAGCAGATGTCCAAAAAACCCCTCAACAGAGATTGGAATGGCCCAACAGGGTTTTACCACAAGAAGGATCAAACCTTAGGACTACAGGACCTGGGGGGGTGCTTGTGCACAACCCACTGAAGATAGCAGGACAGAGGGAAAAACTTGTTAGAAAGGCAGATGGATTTATAAATAGAGAAAAAGCAGCTGTCACACTGTATCCTGCACTCTGTTCTGTTACCCTGATGCATTTGTATAATACAGTTGGCCTGTAAAGCACATAAGTCAACATTTTTTGCTGTACTTCATACACATGACAGTAATAAATCAAATCAAATCAAACATCGAGTACAAGAGCAAGAAAATTATGGGTGAACCTTCATAAAACACTGATTTGGCCACAAGTATAGTATTGTGCCCAGTTCTGAGCATCACACTTTCAGCAGGAGGTGAAGGATGCAGCAAAGGTTCAAAAAACAGTTTAACAATGTGGATCTTCAGTTCTGAAAAAGACAAGAGAAAGATGGGTCTGTTTTCCTTGGGGAAGAGATGGTTGAGAGGAGATTTGATCGAGCTTTTCAAAATCATGATGGTGCTGTCGACAGAGTAGAGAAAGAGACACGGTTCCCGCTGGTGGAAGAATCGAGAACCAGACGACAGTGATTTAAGGTGAATGGTAGAAGAATTAAAGCTGAGATGTGGAGAAACTGTTTCACACAGCAGCTGGTTAGGAACTGGAGTACGCTTGCTGAGAATGTGTTGGAAGCTGCTTCCATTGCCACTTTCAAAAGGAAATTGGTCAATTACCTGAAAAGAGAAACTTTGCTGAGGTGCATGGAGGGCATGGGAGTGGTATGAGGTGAACTGTTCTGGCAGGAGACCAACACAATGGGCTGAATGGCCTCCTTCTGCACTGTAGCCATCCCATAATCCAGATTTGTCACAGCTTCGAAAGTGTACCATTAGCCTTGAAGCCATTCTGAGTTTGTGAGAAGTGGTGCCTCTCATGTCATGTAAGTTCTGTCCCTGTTTTTGTTTTTACTGGAATATCCAGCCTCGAGCACAAACTCAGCGCAGTTACAGGTAAAACTTGCTCACCAGGTCTCAACAGATCAAGGGAACCAAACCAGAGATCAGATTTCACAATAAAATTTGCAATGTTCCATAGAAAGCATGCACAGATATAAGAACTGACAAATATACAGCTTTTTCCACAATCTCAGGGGATCGCAAAGGCCTCTGCAGGCAATGACTCTGAGTGCCTCCCCTGTTCCACCTCTCTCCTGCCTCTTACCTTGCTTTGACTAGGTTTCTGCTTACCTGACCTACTAGTTTCTTGGCAAAGTACCAAACTGTGCTTGATAATCACTCCAATAATGCATCTATAGAACTACAGCATGGCACATTGTTGTTGTTGTAATCATTGCTGTACTGTAGGGTAACACAGCAGGAAATTTATGCACAGCTAGTTCCTTCAAACAGCAACATAATAATGAACAAATCAATGGTTTTTGTAATGCTGGGGGCTGGATAAATACTGACCAAAGCATTTGTTGCTGCATTAAAATTACCATCAATTGTTGTAAATATCCATCCAGTTCATTAATGTCATCTAGAGAAGGAAATCTTACCCGGTCTAACCTGCAATATGATTCCAGACCCACAGCAATGTGGTTGACTCTGAGCTGCTCTCTGAAATGGCGGAGTAAGCCACTTAGCGCGAGGGCAATTAGGGATGAGCAATGTACACTAATCCAGATCAACCCACCAGCCCACCCCCAACAACATCCATGAAAAAGCAAAAGGAAACTAAAAGGTGCTAATCTCTTTAAAAATGCTGGGCAACCCTTTTGCTATGTACATGTGTATATGTGCTAGTGTGTGTTTGTATGTCTGTATGTGATATGTGTGTGCCTGTGATATGTGTGTGTCTATGTGTGTGCGTGTGTGTGTGTGTGACAGTTGGTGTGTATGAGAGAGGATGCATATGTGCCTGTGTGTGTGCATGTGTCTGTCTGTGTGAGGGTTTGTGTGTATGAGACAGCATGTGTGTGTGTCTGTCTTTGTGAGGGTTTGTGTGTATGAGAGCATGTGTATGTGTGTCTGTCTGTGTGAGGGTCTGTGTGTATGAGAGCATGTGTATGTGTGTCTGTCTGTGTGAGGATTTGTGTGTATGAGAGCATGTGTATGTGTGTCTGTCTGTGTGAGGGTTTGTGTGTATGAGACAGCATATATGTGTGTGTGTGTGTGTC
The DNA here is from genome assembly GCF_021869965.1 of Rhincodon typus. NCBI lineage: Eukaryota > Metazoa > Chordata > Chondrichthyes > Orectolobiformes > Rhincodontidae > Rhincodon > Rhincodon typus. Next base: position 18,186,371 of record NC_063344.1, on the reverse strand, counting down.
TGTTTGAGGGTCTGTTTGAATGAGACAGCATGTGTGTGTGT
>NC_063344.1:18182826-18186320 GCF_021869965.1 Rhincodon typus | reverse complement strand
TGTGTATGTGTCTGTCTGTGTGAGGGTTTGTGTGTATGAGAGAGCATATGTGTGTGTCTGTCTGTGTGAGGGTCTGTGTGTATGAGAGCATGTGTATGTGTGTCTGTCTGTGTGAGGGTTTGTGTGTATGAGAGCATGTGTATGTGTGTCTGTGTGAGGGTTTGTGTGTATGAGACAGCATATATGTGTGTGTGTGTGCATGTGTCTGTTTGAGGGTCTGTTTGAATGAGACAGCATGTGTGTGTGTGTTTGTCTATGTGAGGGTCTGTGTGTATGAGACAGCATGTCTGCGTGTATCTGTCTGTGTGAGGGTCTGTGTGTATGAGACAGCATGTGTGTGTGTGTCTGTCTATGTGAGGGTCTGTGTGTATGAGACAGCATGTGTGCGTGTGTCTGTTTGTGTGAGGGTTTGTGTGTGTGTGTGTCTGTCTATGTGAGTGTTTGTGTGTATGAGAGAGCATGTGTGTATGTGTCTGTCTGTGTAATGTTTTGTGTGTTTGTGACAGCATGTGTGTGTGTGTGTGTTTGTGTGAAGGTCTGTTTGAATGAGACAGCAGGTGTATGTGTGTGTCTGTCTATGTGAGGGTCTGCGTGTATGAGAGAGCATGTGTGTGTGTGTGTCTGTCTGTCCATGTGAGGATTTGTGTGTATGAGACAGCATGTATGTGTGTGTCTGTCTGTATGAGAGTTTGTGTGTATGAGACAGCATGTGTGTGCGTGTGTCTGTCTGTGTGAGGGTCTGCGTGTATGAGAGAGCATGTGTGTGTGTGTGTGTCTGTCTACGTGAGGATTTGTGTGTATGAGACAGCATGTGTGTGGTGAGGGTCTGCGTGTATGAGACAGCATGTGTGTGTGTGTGTGTGTCTGTCTATGTGAGGGTCTGTGTGTATGAGAGAGCATGTGGCCATGCCTGTGCGTGCCCGTCTGTATGTGTGTGTGTGTCAGTGCGTCTGTCTGTCTGTGCGTGTCTATGTATCTGTGTGCATGCAAGTGTACGCCTGTGAGCATGTGTCTACGTGCGTGTGTCTGTGTGTGAGTACCTGTCTGGTTCTGGGTGTCACATCTCAATTCCTCTCTGATAACAGAATGCACGTGCACCTCTGTGGTGCATTAGGACCCAGGACAATCTGTAAGCCCCCATCTCCCCCACTCAACGTCAGCAGCTCCTGATAATGGAAGGCCCAGTGTCCCATGATGAGGCAGGTCAACAGAGTAAAACTTCTATTGAATAAAAGCAAACTACTGCAAATGCTGGAAGAAGTCATACAGGAACTTGGAACGTTAACTCTGTTTCTCTCTCCACAGCTGCTCCCAGACCTGCTTAATTTCTCCAGCACTCTCTGCATTTATTTAAAACTTCTATCTACTGCGTGTGTCAGTTACATAGAGGAAATGCTTTTGGGAGGAGTGAGAAGGTGAAATTAATCTGTGTCAGTCACAAGAAAGGGGCTCATGCTGAATCCTAAATGGCCTATGATTTTCATTTCTGTTGATATGCCAGGGGAGAGAATGTGATGGAGGTGGGATTTCCCAGTATGCACAGGGCTAGTGAAAGGATTCCACTGAAAGCATGAGATCTCCCTTGGGTTGCCAACTCCTCCAGGATTACCCTGGAGCCTCCAGTAATTATATTTGTTAATCTCTCGGACAGTATTGTAAACAACAACCAGGTGTATACTCATGACAGTGTTAAAAACTACTGCATGTTCTGTGAACACATTTGTTTAATAGTTAAAAAAATATATTGGAGACAGGGAAAAAAGGGTCATTGACCAGTTGGTTGGGAATAAGAAGGAGAGGGGTCATGTGATCAAATCTCCAGGAATAGATCGCACAAGAGTTGGCAAACCCAAGGCATGGCAGCACAAGGGGGAAGTTGATCTGTGACCTAAAGGAATAGTTGTGTTTACCAGCTGTATCTGATAGTGGAGAATCTCCCAGCGTCCTGATCAAGATTAGTTCCTCAACTAACACCTGTGAACAACATAATGGTTTGCCAATCAGACCCTATCCTGGCTGACTGGGATAAGCAGCAACTGGCTCCTTGGGCTCCATGGTTTAGTGTGCATGAAGCATTTTGAAATCTTTCTACCTCTATAAACTCCTCTAGACCTACAACTCTCCAAAATCTCCGCACTCCTCCAATCCTGGCCTCTTGTCCCACTCTTCATCAACCTGGGCCCCATGATCTGGAATGCCCTCCCCAAATCTCTCTCCCTGTCTCTCCTCCTTTAAGATTCTCTTTTTAACCAAAATTTTGGCAATCTGTCCTGCCATCTCCTTTTGGGATTCAGTATCATAATGTTTTATAAGGTAGCACCTTTGATATATAAGTGTAAGTAGTTGTTGTAAAGTGTGCTCTATAAATACAAGTAGTTGTTAAGGGTGTGATATAAATTCAGGTTGTTCCTACAGGTGGGCATAATAAGACCGGTTGCTTAAATACAAGTCCATCTTCCTTTTCCATGGCCATCCCAGTTGCTGTGGCATCTCAGCTTTGTGACTGAGGAGTCCACACCCTTGTCTCACACAAGTATGAGTTTACGCTGCACCAATCGCTATGTGTGCCTAGGAACATAATAACATTGAAGGTGATAACTGTTTGCCAGCATGCCTGGGATTCTATCATGTGACAAAATGCCACCAGTGGCATTTAAACTGATGGGTAGGAGCTGAAAAGTGTGTTTACAGTGCTATAAATATCTCTCTAATGGGACAAACTGAGCCAGGTGAATGGTCATTGAGAAGGTCACACATACTCTCGAGATTTCAATTTTGGCAGACAGTTTAGTCCCTATGGGGATGACATGGCGGAGAGGCTTGTGCACTCTGAAGACCCCATACATGATGGCAGTGGGAGCAGTTTGTTCCTTGATAGTTGTGACAGAAAGCTTAAGGGGAGGTGCCAGCCCAAGTGCAGTCCTTAGGGACCGAACTGGCAAAGGAGGACCAGGTGGTCCCAGTCACCACGGCTCGAGACATCGCTGAACACCAACCTGTCAAGATCATGTGCAATGTCCAAGCTTCTCACATTAATCAAAGCCACAAGCAGGTTTCCAGCAAGGTCCATCTGCAGTAAGCATGCAGGGTTCTTTCACAGTCGCAGCAGTTTAGCAGTCTCCGAAACAGTCAGGGGAGAAGGAAAGAAGTCCTAAGCAGCTTAATATCAATAAGAGGAAAGTTTCAGAAATACAAGGCTTAGGAAAAAGAGTTTGAGAAAGCCATTTTAAGAAATGAATGAGTTGTGTTTGCATTGGCATTTGTTTGTTAAAAGTGCATTGGCAACCTATTGCAATCGTATTCAGTGTTTGAGCACAGTAAACAGATTGCAAGTCTTACGGTCTATCAAGATAGAAGGAACTGCAGATGCTGGAGAATCTGAGATAACAAGGTGTACAGCTGGATGAACACAGCAGGCCAAGCAGCATCATAGGAGCAGGAAGGCTGACGTTTCCGGCCCAGACCCTTCTTCAGAAATGGGGGAGGGGAAGGGG
>NC_063344.1:18140061-18177826 GCF_021869965.1 Rhincodon typus | reverse complement strand
GTGTTTTCTTTTTATTCTGTCTCACACAAGTCTTGGAAGGTCCTGCAGTGAGACATGAGGTGGTGAGGCAGGGATACAAGTAATTTGTCTGAACTCGAATTTGTGATGTGACTGCGGAGCAATTGTTGATGGTGACTTTAAACAGCTGTGAGCTGTACTTAGTTGCTGAGCTCTGCTAAACATTACGAGCAGCTGGAATGTCTAGCCCGTTTTCCTTCGCAGTCAATAATGTTATTCCAATTGGGAAACTTGCAAGATGATATCACTTTGACTCTTAACTTCCTACACTGCCACCAGATCATCACCTCTCCCACCTGAGGAAACAGCTTTCCCTCCCACTTAACCCTAGCAACTTCAATAATGAAATCACCCCAATACTGGATTCCTCCAGAAAACACAAGTCTCATCTGTGCAACCCATCCACAAGACTGAAAGCTTTTAACCTGGAGAGCACAAGATCACAGCAGAAAATCGACAAAACTCTGCAGTTAGCTAAGAGTAAGCAGCAAAATAAAACTCCCATGGATATTATTTATGTAAATTATTCTTCACCAACATACGCCGAGAGCAGGAAGCGCAATAGATTTGCTTGTTTTTTCCTTCTTTCGCCTATCCTCCCTGAGCTGATTTAAGAAAAATATAATGCACGTTTCTGGTCCTTCTCAGAGTAAGTGCAATCCCACTTTTGTTCATGGTGATGCCTAAATGAAGTGTCAGACAAACTGGAAACTCCGCACTGTTAAGGAAAGAAAGGATCATATAAATATTCCACTGCTGGAGACAAAAGGAGGATGTTGATCAGTGAGCAGGCAACCCCACTATATCTAGGGGGAGTACAAGTTCGACACCAAAACCCAGTCAAAGGCCACAATTTGAACAATTTAGTCATTATCCTGAACAATAGAACAGGGTGGGACAGTCTCAGGCCTTTATGGATCATTCACTAATCTCTGCATTGTCTGGTGTAATGTATAAAATTATATCTTATAAATGTAAAAAAAAGTCAAAGATTCCCAGGGGGAAAACCTAATCAAAAAATACCAACACTTGGAAACTAACACAATTTACTTTGTCGTCTACAGGATGAGTTGGACCAGTAAGTCTCATTTGCCAGTTTTACTGTTTTATCCTTCTGGGTTAGAAAAGTCCACTCATCTGCTACATTAACTGCCCAATCAAAACCCCTTCTTCTTGCTCAGTTGGTAGCTCTCTGACCTTTGATTCATACGGTTCTCAGTCCCTCTCCAGGACTTCAGCACAAAACCCAGGGCTGACATTCTAGTGTAGTACTGTCAGAAGTGTTGCTTTTCAAATGAGATATAGAACAGAGGCCCTATCTACCTTCTCAAGCTGGCATAAATGATTCCATGGCACAATTCTGAAGAGCAGGTGAGTTCTCTGTCTGTCCTGTCCAGTCTTTCATCTCTCAATCAACCAAAATGGAATACCTGACTGATATCACATTTGTTGTTATGTGGGAAATTGCTGTATGCAAATTAACTGTCATGTTTCCTACGTTATGAGTATCACCCTGGCTGTAAAGCACTTAAAGACATGCTGAGGCTGTGAAAGGTGCTACAGAAATGCAAAGCTTTTGGAAGCATAACCCTCCTATTGGACCCTCCCCACTGAGGAGATAGCTGATGAGGACAGGATGGGAATGTGGGAGCAGCAATTCATTACTGAATGGCCACGCAGGTCAAAGATGCTTCTCAGGTCCACCTCTGCTCCCAGCTCTCTCTCTCATCACAGCTCACCCCATCATTGTTGAACATCCAGTGAAAACTTGCACAGCTCAGATGTAACGGGGCACAGTGCAAAGTCATATACTGACGGAGAGTTAGGAAGAATCTTGCTGAAACGCAGAGCTTTTATGTCTGGTTTACAGACCTGACACTAACTTCAGACCCTGGGCTGGAGCAGCCAGGAAGCAATACAGACAGTCAGATTTAATTAGCAGAACAAACTTACCCCTTCAAACTACAGTAAACAGACAGATGTTTTCTACAATATTCTGCACAGTGTTTGTTTGAATGAATGGTAGGATTTGAAGGGCAACAATTCTTTATCATCTTGACACAAAACTATAACCCAAAAGTCAATGGGATATTTTACACTGCGTTGATCTACTGCAATGTAATGTTTATCTGGAATTTGTTTATCCAATGTAATGTTGATCTTTTTAACTGTTTCTTATTTTCTAACTTATACTATGTATCCCTGTTAAGGTAATGTAACTTCTTTTCCTTATTTCTCTATTTTGTACCTAAGATTTGTACTTTGTACCTAAGATGGCACCGTCTGGGCAACATTGTAAACTTTTCACTGTACATGTGGTAATAAACCAAATTGTAAACTCTAAATTTTGGAAAATGCGAGGAGGAGACAGAAAGACTGGTTTTTATTTACTAACCTTTCACTACTTCAGTTCATCGTAACGTACTCCAGAGCCAATGAAGAACTTTTGGAAAAGTCACTGTTGTAACAAAGGAAATGCAGTAGCCTATTTGCACATAACAAGATCCTGAAAATTGCAATATGATGAATGAAGAGTCAGTTAGACTCGAAACATTAGCTTGCTTTCTCTTCATGGATGCTGCCTGACAAGCTGTGATCTCCAGCATTTGTTGTTTTCAGTACAGATTCCAGCATCTGCCGTCATTTGCTCCTGCAATGTGATGAGTGACTGGACAATCTGTGATGTTAATCGAGTGATAAATTTCAACTGGGAGGGCAGGGTTTGATAGATCATCCAAAAGACAGTATGTCTGGCAGCACAGCAACTCATTGGCACTGCAGTGGGACTGTCAGCCTAGATTATGGGCTAATTCCCGGAGAAATTAGTAATGAGCCATGTTCTTGAAGGCAACAGAGTGGCTTGCTCTCCCATTCACAGCTGTGAATGGCTCTGGAGTGACATGTAGGACAGACCAGGTTACGGAATGAGGACTTTCTTCTATCAAGGAGCATTTGTAACAAAGAAACAAAATCAGAAATTGCTGGAGAAACTCAGCAGGTCTGGCAGCACCTGTGGAGAAAAAGCAGAGTTAACATTTTGGGTCCAGTGATCCTTCTTCAGGTGTGTTTTGACAACTGTTCAGTCATTTCATGGGCACTGTTATTGATACACTTTTATAAATTTCAGGTTATTTAAATCATTGAAATCAAAATTCCTCAAGAGCCACAGTGGGGTTTAACACTAACTTTCCAATATATCAATCCAGATTACAAATCCCATATCAAGACGTTAGTGAGGCCTCTTCTGGAGTACTGTTTGCCCTGCTATTGGAAGGATATTAATAAATTACAAAGTCAATCACATTGCTGTGGGTCTGGAGTCACATGTAGGCCAGACCAGGTAAGGATGACAGTTTCCTTCCCTAAAGGACATTAGTGAACCAGATGGGTTTTTCCACAACAATCGACAATGGATTCACAATCATCTTTGGACTCGTTAATTCCGGATAGTTATTGAATTCAAATTCCACCATCTGCCATGGCAGGATTCAAACCCAGGTCCCAGTACATTATCTGATTCTCTGGGTTAACAGTATAGCAATAATACCACTAGGCCATCAGCTCCTCACTACAACACTGACCTTGTAGAGATTTATAAAATCATGAGTGGTATAGATAAGGTAAAAAGCAAGAGTTTTGTTTTCACTAGGGTGGGGGGAGTTCAAAACTAGAGGGCATATTTTTACAGTGAGGGAAGAAAGTTTTAAAAAGGACATGAGGGGCAACGTTTTTAGAGTCATTCATATGCAAAATCAACTGCCAGAGGAAGCAGTGGACGCAGGTACAGTTACATTTGGATAAACTACATGAATAGGGAATGATTGGAGAGATGTGGGCCAAACACAGGTAAGTAGGACTGTTTCAGTTTGGGAATGTGTACAGTGTGGACTAGTTGGAACCAAGGGTCTGTTTCCAAGCTGTGTGACTCGATGACATAATGCTGCTAAGCCCATAACCTTGCAGCAGGAAAGTTTGAAGATGGACTACATTGTCAACCCACGCCGTCAGTATCAGACTAATCGGAATTCAGCAATATTCACCACAATGATGGATCAATTCCAATTTTTTCTCTGAAGGATAGACAGTTTTTCTCTGTTGAGACTAGAGCACTCTCCCACACAGGAACATCACTCCTTGCAGCCTCTGCACTTGTCTAGCCAAATCAGCTTATGTTGCAATAACATGCTTCGTGTTTTCTTTGGAAGAGGCTTGTCTGTGATTCCATTTCTTTGAAACAAGTACACAGCTGTGCATCGAGGGTTTCAGCACTGCCCTCCACCCTCCCAGGATTCAAATCCCTGCTTTCTCCCCTATCCACAGGAATAGAAGGAGGCCATTCAGCCCTTTGAGGCTGTATTGCTATTCAATGAGATCACAGCTGACCTGCACCTCAACTCCCCCTGATTCAACTTTACACCATGTCTTGCAGCAGCCTTGCCCAAAAAAAATCTCTAACAAATAGCAGCTGCTTCCCACGCCCCCAGCTGCTCACAACCTGAACAGGGTTATTGAGCAGAAAGTTCCAGAATTTCACTTCCTCTGTGTGAAGAATGAGTATGTTTCCATACAACGGCCTTGAACAATCTACCTCCCGTTCCTCCCATCCCAGCCACTAACCAGAGGAAATCATTTCTTTTCAGTGACTTTATCAAATCACCGATCCATTTTAAACATCACAGTAATATTGATGCAAACATCTAAACTTGAGGAAGTACGAGCCCAGTCAATGCTATCTGAACCTCATAATCAACCCCTTCAACTACATAGTTATTCCAGTGAATTTTCACTTTTCCTGCCCGAAATGGAAGTCAGTTCCTAATCTAATGGCACAGAGAAGGTGGGGGTGAGCTGCCTTCTTGAACCGCTGCAGTCCATGTGCTGTAAGTTGACCCACAATGCCCTTAGATGGGATCTCCAGGATTGTTGATCCAGTGACATGGAAGGAATGGTGATGTATTTCCAAGTCAGGATATTGAGTGGCTTGGAGGGGAACTTGCAGTTGTTGGTGTTCCCATATATCTGTTTTGTATTGTCCTTGGGGACGGTAAAGGTCAAGGGTTTGGAAAATGCTGTTGATAGAGCTTGGCGTTTTGCTGTAGTGCATCATATAGATGAATAGTCGCCAACTGGGCAACCACCATTTTATATCCAAAGCCTGAATCCTTTATCTGTTTGAGAAACTGCTCTGCCATGAGTTTATGAAAGTTGGAACAGGTTGGAAGGGTTGAATGGCCTCCTCCTATTCTTTTCTACCAACAACACCAAAGTCTCTAGTTTATAAATCCAGTGTTGAAAATAAAACTGAAAGATAGGTGATTGTGAACGATACAGGCAAAACAATTCCCTGTATTGTGTTGCTGAACAGAAAGAATAGCTTTAATTAATAAGCCTCTTCTTCAATCTATTCATCAGGAATGTTTCAGCTCCCGAAGGAAATCACTTCAGTTTCGTCTTTGCAATAAAAAAATGTACATAACTGTGTGTCACTTTACAGCAAAAGAGCGAGTTGGCTGGCTCTTGGAATGAAGTACGGACATTGACAATGTGATTGAGAAGGTCCCTCGACGAAAACAATAGAATACAGTAGGCTGATACTGCCATTTGAGGAGGTGTGGTGTGGTAGTGGTTTCGCCCTAATGGGTTCTACAGTTCCAGGGTGTGCTGGCACCGAGGGACATGGAGTGTATTGTTTCCCAACCCCATTGCAAAGCGAGAGGAGGGCTAGGAATGTGAGTTTCTGGGGCTGCAACGTGGCAGGAGATTGGGGTGGCAATCCCCCTGATAGGAGTAACAAGCTGCCACATTGTATCAGGAACAATTAGAGATTGACAGACATATGCTGCCCTTTCAGCCTTTTCAGGTGGGAAGCACCTTACGCTGATGCCTTACAGATTGTTTGATAAAAAGTTTATGAAGCAGGCACAGAGTTTGGAAAAACTGCAATGAAGACCAACCCTGAAATATATCCAATGTATATGACAGCCCATGGGTGGGTGGCTCTCTTGCTTGCAACAGAAAAACTGGGTTCAAATCCCATTAGAGATTTCTGGACACATAATCCAGGCTGAGATCCCTCGTCCCAATGGGAATGTTGTATTGTCAGAGTTTATCATAATGGATGTAACAGCAAAGCCATTAGAAATACATAATATGGTCAAGTAGAGTCATGAGGGAAAATCATGCCTGACAAATATATTAAAATTCTTCGGAGGTAGCAATCAGGACAGATGACGGGGAAGCAGTGGATGTAAAATGTTTGGATTTTTAGGACGTGTTTGAGAAGGTACCATACGTCAGGCAGTGCCTTAGCCTGGAAAGCGATTTGGCTAACTAATAGAAGACAGAGAGCTCCAATGAGAGGGATAGTTTCAGGGTGTAGGTAGTAGAGTGGCACAGAGCTCAGTGCGGGGCCACAATTATGTACAACACATATTAATGACTTGGATGTGGAAAGTGAAAGCGGTACAGCCAAGTTTGTGGATGACACAAAAACAGGTGGGAAGGCAAGTGGTGAGGAGGACTCAAAAGAGTCTGCAGAGGGATATAGACAGGTTAAGCAATTGGGCAAAAACCTTGGCAGATGGAAGATAATGTGGGGATAACGTGAGGTTCTGCACTTTGTCAGAAAGAACAAAGGAGCTGAATGTTATTTAAATGGAGAAAGACTGCAAAAAGCTACAGCACAGAGGGATGTGCACATAAATCACAAAATGCTAGCATATAAATTCAGCAGGTAATAGGAAGGAGATTGAACGTTGGCCTTTATTTCAACAGAAATGGAGTACAAAAGCATGGAAGCTTTGCTAAAACTATACAACGCACCAGTCAGAGAACAGCTAGAATACAGTGGCAAGTTTTGGGCCCATTATCGAAGGAAAGATATAATGGCATAAGAAGCAGTCTAGAGAAAGCTCAGTAGGCTGATACCAGGTTTGGAATGACTGTTTTATGAGGAGAGGTTGAGTAGGTTAGGCCTGTACTCATTAGACTTTAGAAGAATGAGCGGAGACCTTATTGAAACATACAAGATTCTTAAGGGATTTGACAGGGTGGCTGTGGAAAGGTTGTTTTCTCTTGTGGGAGAGTCTAGGGCCAGAGGGCATAATCTCAAAATACGATGTTGCCTCTTAAGACAGAGACTAAGAGGAATTTCTTCTCTCAGTGTGCAGTGAATCTGAAATCCTTTACCACAGAGGGCTATCGAAGCTGGGTCATTAAGTATATTCAAGATAGACAGATTTTTAAACAGTAAGGGAATCAAAGATTATGGGAAAAAAGCAAGGAAGTGGAGTTGAGAACTGTCAGATCAGCCATGATCTCACTTAATGATGGAGCAGATTCGATGGGGTGAATGGTCTTCCGCTGTTACTTCTTACAAAGCTTTGATCTTATTATGGGTGCCAGCTTTTGGGTTATGTCTCCCATGCAAAAGATCTCAAAGCGACTATTCTTAAAAGGAACAGAAACATTCTCCCCTGTGTCTAGGCCAATATTTATTCTTCAACGAACATCACTAAAAGAAACAGATTATCTAGTCATTTTATCACACTGCTGTTTGAAGGAAGTTGTTTGCACAAACTGCCTGCCAAGTTCCCTGCACCGCAAATGTCACTGCAGTTCAAAACATGCACCCGCATGAAATGCTTTGAAACGTGCCAATGCTGTGCAAAATTCATTAGAAAATTGAATATGTCACTGAATAGGAATTAATGTGGCAATCAAGTCTGCATCACTTGTAGTGCCCACAGCTCAGTGGGTAAACAAGCAACCTCTGTGATGCATTCATGTTTTTCCTGAGAGTATTGGCTGATTGGGAGACTCCATACAGAACCCAATGGTCAAACTGCCTTCTATAATACTACAACCTTGGAAACAAAGTAACAGTCAACACTACAGAACGCATTCCAGGATCAATACTCTGCTGGATGTTGAAATGTTTCAGGAATAGTTGCCCCTGCTTACAGTCCAGCTAGCTCACAGAGCTCACTAACAGATTACAGATCCCTCCAGTGTGTGGCAGAGTTGCACTTTCTTCCAGCACCCTCTTGACTGGCATCCAATTCCCTTCCCTCCATAAACCTGAGCTTGCTGTTTGTTGCTTTCAGTATGAATTGGCAAGAATTCAAGCATTTTTATTTACATTAAATTTGCAGTTGTTGATACCATTGCACGCAGCAATTAGAAGGGAAAAACAGAAAGGCTTAAGGAGGGAATTAAACAGAAATAGAGGAGTGACCCTCAACTGACTACCTGGAGGGGTGTCCAGGAGGCGGTGATGTTAACTTGCATTTTCCTTGGGACTCCAGCAGTTCAGGAAGGCTGCTCAGCAGCAATGTTCCCCTGGCACATGACCTCTGGCCCTGCAAGTGCCCCGTCTACCCCATTCTCCCCAATGGGCACCCAACACATTAATCATGGCAGCACCCTGCCAGCCCTAGCCAAATGGAAAGTGAATGAACACTCTGCTATCCAACCTGACAATTCATGCTTCTTGATCAAATTATGCTCTTTGTGAGAGTCTTTTTAGAGTCTTTTTAGCTATCTCAAACAATGGGATCAATCAGGTATCCAAAAAAATTGCGCTTCGCTCTTATGGCCAGTCCCTAGCTAATGGCTCAGTAAGGTTAGTGAGTAATCAGGGGCATATCGCTGACCTTCAATCAAACTAGCTTCCTTAAATGGGAGCAAGCCGCAAAAAGTTCACTGCTTCCCCTTGTTGTTAGAATGAATTGGCAAGAATTCAAGTGAGTTTTTCTCCTCACTCCACAGCTACTTACACCATTGTCTGAGGCAACTAAGAGAATCTTCAACTTTTTCTGAAGAAGGGCCCTGACCCGAAGCGTCAACTTTCCTGCTCCTCTGATACTGCCTGGCCCCCTGAACTCCTCCAGCTCCACACTGTGTTATCTTCAACTGACCCCCAGTTGTGATCAGGCTCTTCCTGGTTGCAGAGCACCTTCTCGGTTATTCACCACCCCCACAGGCTTCACTGATTAACCAAGTCATGCCTATCTCAAACAAATGCTAAATGGGTCAAGGAACTGAGGTTACTAGCATCCACCTCAAACTGCTGCTTGCGCTGCAAGAAGACAAAAGAGAGACACATTTATATATCACCTGTCACAGCCTTATGACTTTCAAAGGCCTTTTACCGGCAATATTTTGAAGTGCAGGTTACCACACTAACATCAGAAAATGCAGCGGCCAATTAAGACACAGCAAGATCCAACAGGCAAGCAATCAGAAAATGATCAGATAGTGTTAGTCATTCAACGGCACTCTTAACGCCTGGGTAACAACATTCTGGGTCTCAGTTCCATTTCTCTTCAGCACAAAGATCGAGACTGGCACATCAAGGGTGGGTTCTGAGGGAATGCTACGTCCTTGGAGGTGTTATTTTCAAATGAAACATTAAGCTGCTTACACTTGGGTGGGTATGGAAGATGTCACACTATTTCGAAGATCAACAAGCGAGTCACCTCCAATTATTACCTCTCAATCAACATTACAATAGGTCGGTAATCTGGTCACGTTCCTGCTTGTGGGATCGTACTGTGTGCACATAGGCTGCCGACTCACTAAAGCAGGCTGAGATGGTGAAAGGCACAACAGTCAGGTTTCCATAAAGCATGAAGAGGTCTCCTAGCTGACATCGCTCTTTAACACAGTGTTGCATAGTGAGTGTTAAACTCTGCCAGATAGTTTAACATGGTAAACAAAAGGAGTTGGCCTCCTGCCTACACTTGGTACAGGTAAATCCACTTTATCCCTCTTCAAACATGTAAAGCAGGTTAATCAATCCTGCAGAAAAAGCCACAGGAGGAGTCCGGGGGCAGGTAAAAACTTATCCACAGGAGTGTGTAAGTAAAAACCTCCCTTCTCTACTATATCCAATTGAAAAGCTGCCCATCCAGCAAAACAACAGATCTGTGGCTTTTGGAATTGGCCAACTGCTGCAAAATGGAAACAAAACAAACAGCCTTATGTTATTTTGATTCAAAATTGCTGGCTTTCTTCCCACTGGCAAAACTGCTTTGTTTTCATCGAACAGGGAGGGGACTCTCACCAAGCTTTCGGTCAGATTCAATAATTTTACTTGCGTTTTTTTTAACTCCCGCACAACTTCAGCGACTGACAGCCGAAATGTTCCCCTTCGTGACTAACGCCCTTCCTGCCCAGTTCTTATATACAAATTGTGCATCGAGAGGCTGCAATTATAATTTCCGTCGCTCCCATTCCCAACCTCGATATTTTTATTTTCTTTGCAAAGGCTTATTTTTAGTTAATCACGTTTTGTTTTGCTTTAAAAATACACAACTGTTTGCATTTTGCATGCTGAACCACTTATCCAACGTTACTGCGGAAATGTCTTTATGCTCTGCAATCCGATATGAATGAAATTGAGATTAACTGCAGAGAATTATTGCGGTGGAGGTGACCATTCTGCCCATCGTGCCTGCAAGCAATCGCTGGTCCCGCTGACTTTAAAGCGTCTATTGTCACAAATGCCTCTCCGGGGGGAGGGAAGAAAACAAATCACAAATGTTTTACTGGAGCCCTCTCTTCTGTTACGACCAACCTTTGCAAACTTTCTAAAATGTTTCGAAGCCCACTGTGCAATTTTCATCGAAGTCTGCCGGGGGAGAGGAATGTGAAGTAGTCTGCTGCCTACCTGTTTTAACTCGCTGGAGAAGTACAGGAGAGTCACAGCCATGCAGACACACTGCAGCAAAAGGACAGAACCCAGAACCAAGCCCAGTCTCTGGGCAGTTATCGAACTGCTGTTGCTCCCCATACTGGACTGCAGACCCTTGTTTATTTCAGGCAGCTCCCTGAGTTGGAAATGTTTCCACTTCAGGCGAGGCGGTTTTGTACAGCAAATGTACACAAGAGCAGGAGGGAGGAGTTAAGAGCGAGCTGCAGAAATTCCCTTCGGGACTGTTGTTTAGTCCATCAGTTTCTATTTCCCAAAACAAACGCTGGCATTTTCAGTTTCACCAGGAGTCGGTGTTTGTCTGAGAGAAGACCTTTCTTGCGCCGGGAATTCAGAACTGTAATCCCAGCGCAAGAAATGATCCTGTTGCATTCCACAAATCTGGCATATTTGACCTCACAGATATCAAAAGAACTGCCAGACCGGAGCTATAAACTCAACCATTTCACTTCAAACTTCCGGGGCTCCCAGCCCCTCCATGTCCTCGTTCAAAAAAAACATATTCTTTGTTTTCTAATTGTCCCACCCTTGGTCCAAATCTTCCGTTTCACCTCCTCCGGTCCTACCACACTCGTCAATTTTCCTTCCTCTGAGGTTGCTCTTTGCAATTCACTACAAGTGGCTGTGCTTTTCACAAAAGAAGGTGGCCATTCAGCCCCACTTTGTCATTCAATTATTTGAAACCACAAGCTTTTGGAACGCTGCTCCTTCATCAGGTCCAAGTGGAGAGGATCTCCAAGTAGATCACACTTCACCTGATGGAGCATTGCTTTGAAAGCTTGTGATTTCAAATAAACTTGGACTATAATCTGGTTTCATGTGACTTCTGACTTTGTCATTCAATTAGACGTAGCTGGTTTATACCTCCATTTGTCTACCTAGCTTTATTCCATTAATCTCATCCAACCAGATATTTATCAAACTCAAACGTGAAAAACTGTTGTAGTCTTTTGGGGGAAAGAGTTTTGAGATTTTTACTACCCCTTCTGTGAGGACGTATTTCCTCATTTTATGATATTCTTGATCACCTGCTGCTGAAAGGAACATCAACAGAGACTGAGGGAAGAAAAGAGGTCGATGGCCTAGTGGTATTAGCAC
Source organism: Rhincodon typus (assembly GCF_021869965.1). NCBI lineage: Eukaryota > Metazoa > Chordata > Chondrichthyes > Orectolobiformes > Rhincodontidae > Rhincodon > Rhincodon typus. The sequence continues at coordinate 18,165,996 of NC_063344.1, read as the reverse complement.
TAGACTATTAAACCAAAGACCTAGGTAATGTCTTGTGGACCTGGGTTTGAATCCTGCCATGGCAGATGGTAGAATTTGCATTTTACAAAAATCTGGAATTAAAAGTCTAGAGATGACCGTGAGTCCGTTGCCGACTGTTGGAAAAACCCATCCAGTTCACTACTGTCCTTTAGGGAAGGCAACTGTCATCCTTACCTGGTCTGGCCGACATGTGACTCCAGACCCACAGCAATGTGGGTGACTCTTAAACTGTCATCTGGGCAAATTAGGAATGGGCAATAAAAGCTGGCCCCGCTAGCAATGCCTACGTACCACAAGTGAATTAAAAAAAGCACTAACATTCTTTAGGAAAAATCTGTGCCTTCATCTCACCATGAGGTCCACGAAAAAGCAAGCGTATGTGGTACTGCATCACTTCCTGTGATGAAATGTGCCTCAGTGGAGTATCACACAATCACCCATAACCCCTGATATTACATTTCCCCTCAAGTCTCTAATTCTAACCCTTGCACTACATCTCCACCCAAATCCCTGATTCCGTTTCTATTTTACAAGGAAATTTGCTGCATCAGCTTCATGAGTCTACCTGAACATGCTCTCAGCTTCTTTGGAGGAGATTTGAAATTTGAATCCTAAGTGTGATTTTTCAGATTCTGCTGGGCAGAAGCAGAATTGACGGATTGTTCTGGTTTAACATTGAGGCCATCATCTGGATTTCTCGATCAATGCAGCATCCCTGATCTTTTTCACAGTGGTGATGGTTGTTTCAACTGTAGGAGACTGTTCTTGTGAGAAACTTGATCCATCGCAACATACCATTTTCAATTTGAACGAGGTATGACCATGGGCATGATTCTTGTCCATAATGAGCTTGGTCTCAAATCCAAACTGGCTCCTAGTTCTAAGTATACTATACTTTTGTGATCTTGACTAGAGTTCCACATCTGAGTGGAACGGTTCTCATCTCGTTCTCCTTCATTTATCCCACTTTTGGAATACTACATTCAATTCCCATCTCACTGCGATAGGAAAGATTTTGTGAAGCCTGAAAGGGTTCAGAAAAGATTTACAAGGATGTTGCCAGGGTTGGAGGGTTTGATCTATAGGGAGAGGCTCAATAGGCTGGGGCTATTTTCCTGGAGCATCGGAGGCTAAGGGGTGGCCTTATAGAGGTTTATAAAATCATGAGGAGCACAGATAGGGTAATAGTCAATGTCTTTTCCCCACAGTAGGGGAGTCCAAAACTCGAGGGCTTAGGTTTAAGGTGAGAGGGGAACGATTTAAAAAGGACCTAAGGGGCAATTTTTTCACGCAGAGGGTGATGCGTGTATGGAATGAGCTGCCAGAGGAAGTGATGGAGGCTGATACAATTACAACATTTAAAAGGCATCTGGATGGGTATATGAAAAGGAAGGGTTTAGATGGACGTGGGCCAAATGCTGGCAAATGGGACAAGATTAATTCAGGATATCTGGTCATCATGGACGAGTTGGTCCATAGGGTTGGTTTCTGTGTCATACATCTCTGACTCTATGGCTAGATGGGTTAGCTACAGGAAAGATTTTCCTAATGGTGGGGAAAGGAAAATGGCAATAATGATCCTCTTGTCTCCAAACAATGAACAGCACGAGTACTACAGCTTGAGATCATCATTTTCAATGACTTTAAGAGCTTTGACAACCAATCAGATGATGGCTGTGTTCCTGCCTAATGGCATTGTGGGGGTACCTACACCAAGTCAACTGGAGCAGTTTAAGAAAGCAGCTCACCAACACCGTCTCAAGGGGAACTAGGGATAGGTAATATATTATGACCTAATTTAATAAAGTAAATTGTGATCAGGGAGGCCCACAGCTCATGAATGAATGAAAATAAAATGAGTATCTTGCTTTGACTTGGTATTTTGTGATGCACCACAATGCTTGTTTTCACTGTTGCAGTGAGTTGAGTGTTAGGGCTCTCAGAGTGACCAATTCCTTTTCATAAAATCATTAACTGAACTGAGGTATTCTCCCTGTCCTTGGTACTGTCTGAGAAAGGGAAGCCATATGCGGACCATCCTTTGGTGCAGTAGTCTCTGACCTGAACACATTCTTTGTCAGATTTCTGGGCACCTCTGAGTTAATTAAATCGCTGACTGGTTCCTGGTAGCATTGTGGTTGGTAACCATGTAAACTTTTCTAGCTCTTCAAGGAAGAACAGCATCACCTTGTTCGATTTTAGATTTTATTGTCATGTGTACTCAAGTACAGAAGTTCAGGAGTACAGTGAAATGTGTATAATGTCACCACACATGGTGCCATCTCTGCCAAGGTACCTAGGTACAAAAAAAACTTAGGTACAAAGCAGTAAGAGAAACAAATTTTCTGAAGAAGGGTCCCGTCCCAACCCGAAACGTCAGCTTTCCTGCTCCTTTGATGCTGCCTGGCCTGCTGTGTTCCTCCAGCTCCACACTGTGTTATCTATGACTCCAGCATCGGCAGTTCTTACTATCTCAGAGAAATGAGCCTTGAGAAATGGGAACAAAGCATCTTGCATTGCCAGGTGTTTTCACAAAATATATATAGTCTTTGCATCAAATCTCATCATTCTCAGTCCAAATCATTGTACTCATGGAGATGTTTTTGCTACTTCCTTAGAATTTAAGAAAGTCACTTGTTGGTGGCAAGGCTTTGTGGTGTTTCTGTTTTGAAAAGGAAACCATGAACTTAATCTGTGAGTGTCTCGCAAGCCCACGTAGCGGGTAGTGCTTCTTTCTCTAACATTGTATATCTCTATTCAGTGTCTATCTCTGTCAGTGAACAGAACATAGAGTAAACTGGTCTGTACCTTCCATCCATCTGCATCTGAAAGAGTTCAGCTCCTTCTCCTGTCGAAGATGCATCTGCAGCAATGGTTGTATGTAGCTCTGGGTCATAGTGAGCTCAAATATCAGGTGATAGCAGCCTCTTTCTCAAAGGACCTGGATTGTACCCCCTCCCAGCACCAATGATTCTCCTGTCACAACAACCGATGTAGTTGCTCCTGGATGTCAGCTAGGATGTGCAAGAACCTTATAAGCTGGAATCTCTGGAGTGCAGTCTCTTGTCTCCTCTGGATCAACTTTAACACCAAACGCATCACAATATGCCCAAACAACTTGACAGTCAGCTGCAAGAATTCATGTTTGTTGTTGAGTCTAAGTCCTGCTTCAAAAAGGCATTGAAGCACAGCTCAAACTTTAGCACCATTATCTGTCTGAGTGGATGCATGGACCAGGACATTATCCATATGACACACAACTCCATCAAATCCTGATGGATTCTTGATGTCTGATGGAAGATTTTTGGTCCTGATGTAATGTCAAAGGATAATGTTTTGAAACAAAACCTCCCATCTGGTGGAATTAATCAAGGAGTAGTTGCCAAAAGCCACACTTGGCATCTAGCCCCATAAGGATTGAACATTTTTCCAAGTTTGCGAAACTGTCATACAGTACAGAATGTAAATCACATTCAACTGCTTTGTTTCACTGTGTACACAAATTCTGGTACATCCCTTGAGTTTTGGTGCTGGGACCATCCCAAGCACCAGTTTGTTGGCTCTGTCACAGGTGAGATAACCCCATGCTTCAATGTACACATAATTTCTTTCTTTACCTTTGGCCAGAGTGGATGATGGAGTTTTCTGGGTGTAAACAGTTACTGGCTTACTTCCAGAATACAGAATAAAGTGATGCTCTGTCTTCATCTGTCCTAGCCCTGCAGACACCTATGGAAATTCAACTCCAGGCTTTCAGTCTGGTCTTCTCAGATTTCCAGTTCCTCTACTCTGTAAATCAGATATAAGGAGATGCAGGAGTGAACACTCTGTTTCAGGATCACATATTGCGTTTCAGTGATTATTCTCCTTCCTGCAGTGTGATGCCCAGACTGAACATAGTTTGGCCATGGTTCTGTACAACTGAAGTGTTACTTCCTCACATTTGAATTCCATTCCTGTTGAGATAAAGCCAACATTCCATTTACCTCTTTGCTTATTATTTGGAGCTGCTCACAAACCCTTGGTGATTTGGATATATTGGACACCTTGTGCTCCCTCTCAGCATTTAGACTCCCATCATTAAGACAATGTTGTCATTTGTCTTTCACAGATCCAATGTGAATGACTTCCCAAATCAAACTCTACCAAAGGTTGTCCACTCACTAAGACTGCCTGTGTCCCATTGTAACTTGTCGTGCCTATTTCCATAACTTACTGTGTCTCCAGACATGGTATCATTGTGGATATACAACTCTATTCCTTCAATCAGATTTTTTAAAAATAAAATTCTTGTGTGGACTGTTGGCATCACTGGCAATGCCAACATTTCTTGCCAATCTGTAATTGCCCTTAACTGACTTGGTAGGACATTTCAGAGTTCAATTAAGAATCTAACATATTGCTGTAAATCTGGAGTCCTATGTCGGCCCGACCGAGTAAGGACAGCAGATTTCCTTCACTATAGGACTTATAAGTGGGTTTTTAAACAAGCTTTCTAGTTCAAGGTTTTATTGAATTCAAATTTCAACATCTGCCAAGATGAGATTCCAGAACCTAATCGTGGCCCTCTAGGTTAGTAGTAGAGTGACATTACAAGCAGATCACTGCCTCCCCCATCTATGTTAAAATGTGGAGGTTCCAGAACCATTTTCCAGAGCTCAGCATTTGTCACACCCAGTTGCTTGGTTGAAATTACTGATGAAACTCAGTAAGTCTAACAGCATCTGTGGAAAGAAAGCAGAGTTGACATTTCATTACTTCATCAATAGTTTTGTTGTTCTTGAGTACTGCTGAGAAAATTTTCTCAAAGATTTTATTTCTACACTCGTCAGGACAATCTGCAAGAACACTGATGTAAATGGGAAGAACAGCGTTTATACTGGATGAGAATCAGGTGTTGGCTGGTCAGCAAGTGGATTTGAGCTGGCAGAGACTTGTCATAAGGTATATACCGCATGATGTTGAATGATAGCTGACAGTTAATTGCTAAACTTTGCTCAAATTTAAACCAGGCAGAGACTCTGATCAGTGAAAGCATTGTGCTTAAACTAAACCTGGCAGTTAACTGTCAGTCATCATCTAACTTTGACAAGATGCATCTTTTTTCAGAGGTACATGTCACAGCAGAGGACAGGCCCATTATCACTACTCCCTGTTCTAAACTCCCAACCAATTACCAGCCACCATGTTACAATGTTACAATGGAAACAATGTTTCCTGTACAATAAACATTAGAAGTGAATCCCACTCAAGGCCTTCTCCAAGCTTCGAGTGACAATCCATCTGTTCTCCTGGTCACATTCACTAATGTCCTCCCTAAAACACTCAGATAAATGAGATATGACCCATTCTTTGCCAATTTATTTGGATTCTCTTTGGTAAAAGTATGTGTCACACCATTCAGTAATTTTGTTCCTAAGAACAGAATCCAGAAACTTACTCACAAGTAAATTAAAAACGAAAGTCACGTTGCTTCCTGATTTCCCCTCTGTTTTTTTCTGTCATGGGTTTTCTGTATCTGGAAAGCTTCTCTCATCAATGACTAATGTATCTGCAAATAACTTCACTCATTTCCTTTCTTGAGTGGAATCCAGTACCTCATCCAGTGCAGGGACTGATCAGATTTGGTAACCTACATCAAAACTGGAAAGCAGGACAGTTTTATCACATTCTTTCATTGAGTAAAATTATTTCTAAAACAGCTTACATTGACAATATGTTTTTGTGCTGCATTTTGGTTATTAGCTTCTCACACTTCTCTGTTCTGTGCTCCAAGCAATCCTTGACCCAATACCTCCTGGCTTGGCCCTAATGGCCTGAACCAAAATGTGGGAATATCAGAAATCTGGCAAGATACGGTCCCGCGGGGTTTGAGGTACTGTACCTGTTCCCATGAAAGGTGTTAGATCAGAGCGAGGGGACTGAATGAGTCAGGGGGTGTAGGCCCAGCAAGTCAAAGGCAGCCTTTGCTGCTAGGCCAGAGGCTTGGAAATGATAGGTCAGCCATGTGGAGTGGTCAGAGTCAGGATCCTCTTCTCACAAGGGATGACGATCCAAATGTCAGGCAGCCCAACACCATCCTGACTCTTTCTGATATATTGTGGCCTGTTTTCTTCCTCCTGGAATGAGATAGAGGGAGGTATTACAGGAGATGCAAGTGGGTGGCATAGCCATTACTTTTGGTGAAGGTAGGGAGCTGTCCAAGCAACCGAGCAGGCAGAACAGTGGGCGTATAGGATTAGTGGTACCAGTGGTTGGGATGGGTGAGGACAAGTGAGGGAAGATATTGCAGCCAATAGTGAAAGTGGTAGAGCATGAGCCTCAGTACAAGGTTGGTACAGTAGCAGAGAGAGTGTGAGCATCAGGCAGAGGAGAGAAGATGGTGGCACTTAGGTTGGCAGAGTGGAGAATATCATTGACTTTTTCCTACAGTACATGTGGCAGCTGAGACTGCACTACGCTGGGTGGCAACAAAAGAGCAGCCTGGCGTGGTCTGGTATTGTGACCTTCTCCATGGCCCTGGGGAAAGACAACGCCCTGCCCATGCACCATTCCATCCAGCAGAATCTCCAGGACCCTGCCCACAAAGTAGAGTGCCAATTTTCCCTTCTCTACCATGTCTGGGGCAAATATAAGAAACCCTGAATGGCAGCCCTGAACTGACAGTGCTTATCCTAGTTCACAACCATTTTTTAAAGGTGGCACCAATGCTAAAGGTGCCAGTGAATTTCTGGATATCCCGACAATGGTGAGTTGTTCCAGGTCTTTGGAATCAGGTGAGAGGAGTATCTAGGGGTGAGGTAGGTAGTTAATGAGGTGACTTTGTAAGATACGGTGAGAGATCTCACTTGGCCCCATAAATGAAACTGACAGCAAGAAAATGAAAGATTTAGCCCTTTGTTTCTAATGCAATCTGTGTAGAATGACAATCCAGCTGTCTGCATGACTGGCAGATTATTACTAACTCCTCTCCTCTGGACCTGCTGCTGTTCTATACACCATTTTATTGCCAATTAAAATTGTTTTCCTATCTTTGTCACTCCTGCTTTGATTGTGCAATCAGAATTTTGTTCATACTTCCTCGAACCTTTACTGCTCCTGGAATATTAATCTTATCTTTATTTCTCTTTGCTCTGCTGTTTATTCTTACTCAGTCTTTTCCTTCCCTTCTACTAAATTTTTATTTTCATTCAAATCTTTCCCTTACTTTTAAATCTTTCCTACAACCTGAGTATCGTGCTTTAGTCTCAGCATTGTTCAGGTGATTTCTGTCCCAATTGTTCTCAAACCAGGGGATACCATCTCAGGATAAGGATTCAACCATTTAAGACTGAGATGAGAAGGATTGTTTTTCACTCAGAGGGTGATAAATCTTTGAAATACACTACTGCAGGTGAATGTAAAGATTTGAGCATCGAGAATGTTCAAGACAGAGATTGATAGATGTATGGTAACAAATGAAACCATAGGAACAGTCTTGAGGTAGATGATCTGGATTGGCAGAGCTGGTAAGTAAAGGTAAAGTCACTTTAGTCCTACCAGAGCATTGAGCTGTTCTCACATGAGAGAAACAAGGTGATGGTTTAACCTGAGGTCACCACATCTCAGGTGAGGGGAGAAGTTGAGAAGGAGAGTCCCTCATGGCCACCTTAACAAGAATAGGAATTGAACTGTTGGCATCACTGTGCACTGTACACCAGCTATCCAGCCGAGTGACCCCGTTGCTGAATTACCTTCCACTGTTAATGCATTGCTATTTTAATCATCTCAAACTGAAACGATATGCCCCTTACCCTGAGAGTATGTCCCCATGTTCTATACCAGCTGAAGGAGTAAGTTTCTCAGGAGCCATCCTGTCAAAATATACTACATTCTAAAAGATGAAATCGCCCCATGTTTCGGCTCTTTTCCGTCAACTTTTATGGAGAGTTTCTTTCCACGAGGCCCAATGAGGTTCCTTGTACAATCGTTCAACCCTGCCTCATTAACTAGCTACTCAGCCCCTTTTGTCTGGTGTTAGCCCAGGCCTCCCAATGGCCGTAGCCAGGCAGCACTCATGACTGCTGGGACACCATGGATTCTTGGCATTGGTGCCATCTTTGAAAGGTGGCTGTGCACCCAGACAGTCACTGACAACCCAGAGCTGCCCTACACGGTTCATGTTATTTGCCCTGGACATGACAGATAAGGGGAACTTGACCCATCACATTGATAGTTAGCTGACAGGTTGTGTTTAAAATTCAAACAAGGTAGTTTGACTGTGATTGGTCAAGGCACTGACCTGAAAAAATGAGTCAGCAAATGGACATCACCTATTTTGTTGCTTTCGACATGCTGAAGGGCAACTGCATCTTCTTTCTATTGGCAAAGAATTTGGGTCCTTTGTAGATTAAATTAGTTTTTACTTTAAATGATAACCCTTACAAGGTTTATTTTGACCATGTGTGAAGCAATCTTGAATTTCTCTACATTCAATTTCATCTTAAAATTCAGGCCAGGTTGTTCAGGGCATAATGTCAGGAAACACTTCTTCAGACAAAAAGGGAATGGATAGCGAGAACTCTGTCCTACTAAAAGAATAATGTTTGTTGAAAATTTCAAAATTAAAATTGATCATTTTTGTTTATAAAGGGAGTTAAGGGTTTCTGTTTGCCCTCCATTCACAGGATGTGGACATCGCTGCCTGGGTTAGAATCTATTGTCCATCCCTAATTGGTGGTGGTGAGCTGCTCTCTTGAGCTGCTACAGTCGGTTTGGTGTAGATATACACACAGTGCCGTTTGGTTTGGGGAGTTTTAGGATTTGACCCAGTGATATTGAAAGAAGGGTAACACTCCAAGTCAAGATAGTGAGGTAATTACAAAATCCAACAGGGTTAAGATATAGATCAGCTGTGACCTTTTTGGACAATGGAACAGGCTCAACTGGTTGAATAGCCTCCTTTTTTAATAGTTCATTCATGGGTTGTGGGTGCCACTGCCTGTATTTATTACTCATCCCTCTAGTTACCCTGGAGAAGGTAATGGTGAACCGCCGTTTTGAACCACTGCAGTCCATGTGCTGTAGATAGATGTATAGTGCTGTTAGGGGGTAGGTATCAGGATTTTGACCCAATGACACTGCAAATTTCCAAGTCAGATTGACAAATGGTTTGGAGGGGGACTTGTAGATGGTGTTGTTCCCATGTATATGTTGCCCTTGTCCTTCTGGATGGTAGTGGTCATGTGTTCGGAAGGTGCTTAATAAGAAGCCTTGACGGATTTCTGCAGTGTACCTTGCAGGTGGGACACACTGCTGCTACTGAGTGTGGTATGTGGTGCCAATCAAGTGATCTGCTTTGTCCTCAGTGGTGTCAAACTTCTTGAATATTGTTGATGTGCTCATCCAAGCAAGTGCATAGTATTTCCCCACACACGTGATTTGTGCCTTGCAGGTAGTGGACAAGCTTGGGAGAGTCAGGCAGTGAGTTATTCAGTGCAATATTCCTAACCTGCTATTGTAGCCTGAGTATTTATTTAGCTTGTCCAGTACATTTCTAGTCAATGGTAATCCCCAGGATGTTGTTCCTGTGTGTACTCAAATCCATCTATGATTTAGCAACACAGGAACAGATGTAAACCATTGAACCCATCAAGCCTACACTGCCATTTAATATGATCATGGCTAGCTGATCACATGAATACCTTTTACCCACTCTATCCCCATAATCCTTTGCACAATTCATAATTAAAGAATAATCAACTTTTACAGTAAATATTCTCACAGTCTGAACGTCCACAGCCCTCTAGTGTAAAGCGTTCCAGTAAAATAAAATCCTCCTGATCTCACATCTAAATGGCATCTTCCATCTTTTCAAACTGTGCTCCCTGGTTCTCAGCTCCCCAACCAGGAGAGACATCATAACTCCATCTACCCTGTCTATCCCTTTTAGTATTTTGTAAGTTTCAATGAGATCATCTCTGATTCTTCAAATACAACTCCAGTTTGCTTAATCTCTCTTCATTGGTCAGTGCCACCATCCTGGCAACAAGTTTGGTGAACCATTGTTGCACTCCCTCTCTGGCAATAATATCTCTCCTGAGATAAGGAGACCAAATACAAATTTGACAAATATACACAAAAATATAATCACCCCAACACAGTTATGGTCACTGGGACACAGGATGGATGTGATCACAGCAGGAGAAGGTACAGAGGAGTGTCTTGGATCACAGTGTGTATTCAAGTGATTCTTTGTATAAATATAAAGAGTATAAAATAAATATAATTAAGAGAAGGCTTAACATCAGCAATTTGCTTAAATATGATGTCTATTAAGTAATAATAATGTTTATAGTGGTAACAATAAATAAAAGGGTAGAGAGAAAAGGCAAAAAGTCTCACATCCTTTTAGAAAAAGCAGCAAGTCTCACGCCCACCTGCCCATCAGGGGCCCCCTCAATCGATGGTTGGTCTGGAGGCTTAGGTTCGTTCCAGGCACCGTTCACGATTCTGAGCCGAGGCGAAGTCCCATGCCTTGGAACGAAACTGTCTCTCTCTGTCTCATACAGCGCAACAAACAGCCAGCTCAAAGGAAGCAGGTACAGAAAACAAAACACAGTTACAGAAAAACAAGTTGCAGGTGTCATCTTCGGTCCGTAAAGGAATGTTAACAAGGCTCACCCAAGGTCATGCTGCTTGTCGAATATCATCAACAATTTTAGCCCTTCAGCCCAGCCTATACAATCTATCTTTTCATGTAGCTGCCAAATACCATCATTAACTTTTAGTCCTTCGGCCCATCCTATACAAGGAGATTAATGAGAATGCTAATAGGAATGGAGAATGTTAGCCATGAAGAAACAATGGACTGACTGAGGTTTTCTTAAGAAAAAGAAGAGAGAAACTTATTGACGTGAACAAAATAATGAGAGCACTAATTCGTGGCTAGTGTCAATTCTGAGGGAGAAATTCAGGGTTCGAGTCCTACCTGAATACACAAAGACCAGGGAGGGTGCATGCAATATATAGCCAAACAGGTTGATTGTTGACTTGTAAAACATTCCAATATACACCGGCAGCAGGTGGTAAGAGCGGAAGAGACTCCTGCTCAGTCATGTGATGGGCAGAAATGGAAGCCTCTACCCTCACTATCCATAGTTCCCAGCTACAGCATACGTGTAATCTCTGTTGTTTGTAACATATATAAATGATTCGGAAGAAGATGTAGGTGATCTTATTAATAGATTTGCAGATGACATAAAAATTGGTGGAGGTGTGGATAGTGAGGAAGGTTGCCAAAGGAGAGAGCAGGATATAGATCAGTTGGAAAGTTGGGCAGTGAAATGGCAGATTGAGTTTAATCAGGGCAAGTGTGAAGTGGTGCATTTTAGGGGGTCAAATGCAAGAGGAAAGAACACAGTAAATAGCAGGACCCTTAGGAGCATTAAAAAACAGAGAGATCTTAGGGTGCAAGTTCATAGCTCCCTGAAAGTGGCAACACAAGTGGATATGGTGGCAAAGAGGGTATACGGCACGCTTGCCCTCATTGGTCGGACGAATGCGTATAAAAGCTGGCAAGTCGTGTCGCAGCTGTATAAAATTTTAGGTAGGCCACATTTGAAGCATTGTGTGCAGTTCAGGTCGCCACACTTTCAGAAGGATGTGAAGGCTTCAGAGAGGGTGCAAACGAAGTTTATCAGGATGTTGCCTGGTTTGGAGTGTATTAGCTATAAGGAGATGTTGGACAAACTTGGATTGTTTTCGCTAGAGCATCGGAGGCTGAGGGGTGACTTGATATACGTATATCAAATGATGAGTGGCATGGATAGGGGGGATAATCAGAGTCATTTTCCCAGTGTCGAAATGTCAAATACTAGGGGGCATGGGTTTAAGGGAAGAGGGGAAAAGTTTAAAGGAGAGGTGTAAAGCAAATTTTTTTTTACACAGAGTGTGGTAAGTGCCTGAAAAGTGCTGCCGGGAGAGGTAGTAGAAACAGAAATGATCGGAAAGTTTAATACGTTGACTTTCCTGCTCCTTGGATGCTGTCTGACCTGCTGTGCGTTTCCAGCTCCACATTTATTGACTCTAGCTACCAGCATCTGCAGTCCTTACTGTCTCTAATTCAATAACCAGAGCACTGATTTAGACAGACAAATGAACAGGCAGGGAATAGAGGGATACAGACCATATTGAGGCAGATGACGTTAGTTTAGAATGACATCATGTTGCCACAGACCTGGTGGGCTGAAGGGTCTGTACTTGTGTGGTGCTCCTCTGTGTTCTAACTCCGACCCCCTTGGGAGACAGGTTGGGGGATGCAGGTAGGGGGTTATTGTGGTTAGTCAGTGGGAAGGGTGGAGTTCTGACTTCACCAGCTTCAAAATCTCTCCTCCCCCAACCTGTCCATCTTCCTACTCACCTATCCACTCCACCCTTCCCACTGACCAACCACAAAAACCCAGTACCTACATCCACCTATCTCCATATTACCTACCGTCCACCCAGCCCCAACCCCTCCCTCCATTTATTTCTGGGCTTCCCTCCTCTTCCCCAGTCCTGATGAAGGGTTTCAGCCCAAAATGTTGACTTTCCTGGCTCTTGGATGCTGTCTGTCTGACCTGTCGTGTGTTTCCAGCTCCACATTTATTGACTCTAGCTCCCAGCATCTGCAGTCCTTACTGTCTCTAATTCAATAACCAGGGCATTGATTTATAAGTAATTGAAGGGAGTTGAAGTGTAATTATTTCAACTGGAAGTGGGTATGGGCCTGGATCTCACTGTGTGAAAAGATGACAGAGGCAGAAACTCCCATTTTAAACAATGTTTGAATATGCATTTGAAGTGGCATGGCCTACAAAACTATAAAGCTGGGAAGTGGGATTAGCTTTTTTTAGCCAGTCGTCCCTGACACTTTGGTTTCCAAGCAATAAATCTGTTCAATAAATCATCTCACAAGTTCCTGTGCAGTTAATAAAAAATCTTCAGTTGTGTTACAGTCCAAGGTCTGTGAGAAAGCTGGGTGGAGTAGTGACCAGGCAGATTGAAACTGAAATTTGCCAGTGCCTGGAAACCAATTTATGTGCAACTTACTGCAAAGTGAATTTAAAAGCAGGGAAATCACAGGCAACAGGTTTCCCATCATCCACATCCACACTGAGTTTTTATTGCATTCGCATTCCTCCCTCCGAGACCTTGGCACTCCTACATTTCTGACCTTTCATGCATCCCCGACTTTAATCTTTCTGTTCTGTTCAGTACCGAAACCTTCAGCTCCTGGAACCTCTCTGTCATCCTTTAAAGCGCTTTTGAAAACATACTTCTGTGGGTGACCTGCCCTAAAATCTCATCACGTGTCCAATCACTCCTGTGAAGTCCATTGGAATGTCCACAACATGAAAAGTGCTTTATTAAAAACTCACTTGTGATGTTGGATGAACCCACAACCAAGACCATATCCCAGAACAAAACCCAGAGCACAGTATTGGTGGAACGCGAGACCTGGAGTTGTGTTTTAGTCTTAACCTTCCCAGTGATACCCAAACAGGTAAACAGTTAAAATTCTTGAGTGACCAAAGACCCAATGCACTCATTGAACCAATGGGTCTGTTCCCATGCTGTATGACTGTATGACTCTTAAGCCCGCCTGTGTGGGCAGTTCAGCAGGACAGGTCCTTCTTTAAGTGTGTGAATTCTGTGTAAGGCATGGGGACCCTCATTGCAAATGATACCAACCTAAGAGGGAAGTCAGCAGAACCTCCCACTCTACAACCGCCCCTATCCCACAACCACAGTGCGGGTCTGCCCAGAGAGGATCAGACAAACAAGAGGTCACTTGCAGTCAGTGCTTTACATCTTTTAGTGAGGCCAAAGGAAATGTTTAGGTGTCAGCTACCTTGGGCACCAGTTCTGAACTCTCAGAGCCAAATTACAACCTTCAGAATTCCCAAGGCAGCTAACTTACCGAAAAACAGTTTTCTTGACCAGTTGGCAGTATTGTTGAGGAGACCTTTGTGACAGAATGCACCTGCCTCTGAACCAGAGGTTCCTGGTTCAAGTCCTACCTCAGGGCTTGTTGGTAACTGAAGGACTGTTGGTAACTTGACCAATCCACCTCCTACACCTTTCAATGTGCTAAAGGTAAATGCAGCCGTGATACCTTCTGGTCAGCCATTACTGACAATATGCCTTGCCAATGCTTCAGTATGCATCAGGAAATAACTCACATTAAAGGGCTGCTTCCTACGCTGCTGAAGACAAACCTACTGTCATAGAAAACAAGCAATTTCTCACGTGTAGCATTGACCAGATAATTTTTTTTTCTCTCTCGGGTGATGTTAGTTGAGGGCTAAATATAGGCTAAGACCCAGGGAGAGGATCTTAATGCTCCCTTGGAATAATGAGGATGGGATCTTTTACACCTTCCAGAGCCAACGGAGTGGGTCTCTGTTTAATGTCTCATGAAGAGTTGGCATCATTGACAGTGCAGGGTCCCCTCAGTATTGACACTGGGATTGTCAATAGGATCTTGTTTACTCAAGTCTGCAGACTCAGGGCTCAAAGCCACACCCTTCTGTCTCAAAAGTGTAAGTGCTACCAACATAAAATATTACTTTGCTTTCAGACTTGGTTCCGGGGAGAGCACCAACAACAACTCTATTGTCAAACAGTGATTTTGACTGAATCTCTGTGAGTATTTATTACTGCCTGGCTTTCTTTTGAAGACAAAGGCTACACCAGCTACATAAGTGTTGACATGCTACTGTCTTTTTTTGTTCACGTTTATACCAGACTTCAGCCTCCCTGTCTAGAGTTTCACTTTCTGAAAATTTAAATTCGTAGCAGCCAACTGTTTGGAATAGAAATGCAATACTTTACTAAGATGCCTCCTGCTTGCCGAGTCACGTGACCTGTACCGTGAGGCACTCACTGCAGGCATCCAGGAGTTAATTAAAGAGAAGTTGATAAGCTAAAGCTCAGAAACAATACTCTGAAACTTTCCAAGAAATAGAAACTAATGAACATGAGGTTGGCAAAAGAAAATGAAGCACGCTCGACAATTAATGAAAACAAGAGCAGACAAATGGCAAAAGTTCAAAATGTTACTTTCCATTGTATCTCAATACATAATGATAATAATAAATCAAATCAAATCAAAAAACAAGGTGTCAGTGTTGTTGCCTCTCTCATTAAAAGCAGAGATTCACTGGAGCTTACCAAATCAATCAGAAACTCAATGATATAAATTATGTCGTAAGTACTCCAGGTAGAAGAAAGGCTCAGCAAGTGTGTCATGTTTGATTATTAAAAAGATATTGTGATGTGGACGATAGTGTCCTGAAAGCTGAATATAGTGAGTTAGGAAGTATGTTGTAAAGTAGGACCTCAAAGGTAGTGATCTTGGGATTGCTACCAGTGCCTGGTGCTGGACAGAGTAGAAGTAACAGGATATATCAAATAAATATGTGGCTGGAAAGACAGCTCAAGGGACAGGGTTTCAGATTCTGAGACACTGGGTACCAATGCTAGGGGAGGTGGAACCAATGGAAACTCAACAACTTACTGGACTGGGGCTGATGTCCTAAGGCAAGTATTTGTTAGTACGGTTGGGGTGGGTTTAAATTAGAAGGGGGAGAGGGGGAGGTGGGTGGTGGTGGGAGCCGAAGCAGGATGACAAGGGAAAGAGAAACAACTACCGTAATGAAATAACAGTAAAATGCAAAAACGGTAGAGAGGGTAAGCAAGGTAGCGAGCAAATAGGGCTACTGTTCAAGAAAAATTAGGATGATTAAAAATGACAAAAAGGCAAGACTAAAGGCTCTGTATCTGAATGCACAAAGCATTTGGAATAAGATAGGTGAACTGGTGGCTCAAATTGCGGTAAATGGATAGCCATTACAAAGACATGGTTACAGGTAGATCAGAACTAAGAACTTTACATTCAGGAATACCTGAGCCTTCAGAAAGACAGTAGGGAATGAAGAGATATTGGAGTAGCACTGTTAATAAGAGATGAAGTAAGGACAGTTGTGAGAGGTGATCTGGATTTGGAAGATTTAGAATCCATTTAGCTGAGATAGATTCTTGATCAGTCAGGGAATCGAAGGTTATGGGGAAAATGCAAGAAAGTGGGTGTGAGGGTTGTTGGATCAGCCATGATCCTATTGAATGGCAGCGCAGGTTCAAGGGGCTGAATGGCTACTCCTGTTCGTTTTTCTTATGGTCTTATAGTGTTGAGGGAAAAGTGTACCTCTGCTAGTGAAAGATGTAGGGAGAAAAATGGAAACATCAGAGAAATTAAAGAATGAATTAGAAATGGAAAATTCAAAAGCTGACACTCCAATATTCAGTTTGGAAAACACAGAAGTGTTTAAAATGTAGACAGCATCATGTTTTAATGTCCAAAAAGGCTGTCAAAATGCCATATGAAGGCTATTACAGTTCATGAATCAATTTATGAGAACAAGCCTTGAAAACCAATTTTATTCATGCTGCTATTTTATGGGATGCGTTACCTACAAAACAAAACTCAAACAGACTCAATCCAAAGCGATTAACTCAAGTGAGGGAAGAGATTTAGTCAATGATGGGCAGTAAGACTGTTAAACTGAGTCAAAATAGCTGCAGCTTACCTGTTATGATGATGCCAAAACTGGATAGGTCACAAAATTATTGTATTGATTCTTGTAAAGTTAATGTGATAAATGAAAGCAGACACATATCCTAATCCTAGATTGGAGGATTCTATTGGTTGAATTGCATACACATAATTTGTCACTAAATTGACTTGCTAACAGATCTTTGGAAAATTCCAATAACTGATGGAGTCAATGAATTCTCAGCTTTTGTAACACTGGATGGATTTTATCAGTGCAAAGTCACGCCGCTTGGAATGAAAGGTACGCCAGCAACATTACAATGATCAGCCAATAAAGACTGTCCAACTGAACCATTTATATCAACAGTTTGGTTGATTTTAGCCAAACCTGGGAAGATCATTTACACCACTTGTCTGAACTATATAATCAGTTGTAAAAAGCCAATTTGGTTATAATAAAAACAGAAAGTGTTGGAGAAACTCAGCAGGTCTTGCAGCATCTATGGACAGAGAAACGCAATGTAGCAAGTCTGATCTGACTCTTCTTCAGATTGTTTAAAGACCCATTTAGTTGAGTGTTCTGGGAATCATGTTGTCCCATCCATAATTGTAAGAATATACTGATGTCCTAAGGGGCTCTTGTGGGCAGTGTTAGTGTTCCTAACTCTGGGGTTCAATTCCTGCCTACTCCAGAGGTGTGTAATAACATCTCTGAACAGGTTGATTAGGAAATGCCTATAGTGCTGTCCTGCTTTTGTTTTCAGTAATGATCCTACAGAAACTACTAACACATGACAAAATCAAGCTTCAAAAATTGATACAAGTATCAAAGGTGCCAATTTGATTACAGGTTAAGGTTTTCCTACCATCTAACACTTATGACATGTCTTACAGAACTGCACTATATCTTTATGAAGTCCTAGCTATGTAAGATACCAATTTATTGATGCCTGCATTTTTCATATTCCTAGGTGACCTGCCATAGGAATTTTATGCGCTACTTGTGGATATCTCCTTCGGATATCCATTCTTCTTTCGTGGGTATGTTAGAATGTCTCCATTTCTTCATCAAAACTCTGTTTTTAAAGCAGTAACACTCTGGAACTCCTTCAGCCACAGTTTCAGTGTAATCTGACTGTGCTAACTTATTGAACTCTGGAACCTAAACTGAACCTCAATTCATGAAGATATGGCAAACACTTCTCTTGCATTATCCTCACTCTTAAATAAAGTTTCAGCTATCCTGACATTTGCTTGCAGTATTACTGTGACCTCTGGTGATGGACTTTGCTTAGCTATTGCTCATTCCCAATGGAAGCATACAGAGTCTATTCCTTCAACTGTACCATCTGTTTAGCGTCAGCTGGACTTTCCAGGATTATAGATGAAGCACAATATTTCATAAACAAGACTGTATTTGAGAGAAATTTGTCACTAAAATGTGCAAAGACATAGTCCAGATCAAGCTGGCTTGCATTTTTTATCTTCTGTTTCATTCTTCAGAGCTTGCCTCTCGATATAAATCACTAGCATAAAGCTAGAACCATACACTAACCCTGCAGCCACTGCAAGGAATGATTTTACAAGGCTTTCCTTTTTTATTCTTCTGCATTGGGCTAAGTTTATCTACCCAGGATTCATCTGACAAGACGGAAGGGAAGAATGAAGCTATAACTCACTCCTGCCAAATCATTCCCCAGCAGTAAATCAACTCGGTCCATGGGTAATTTCTTATCAATCCCGATTATCACTTGACCAGATAACAAGTCACACTCCAATTAAATCTTTTATTTATTCATTTGTGGTGTGTGGGTGTCGTTGGCCGGGCCAGCATTTATCGTCCATTCCTAGTTGAGAAGGTGGTGGTGAGCTGCCTTCTTAGACCGCTGCAGTCCACTTGCTGCAGGTAGACCCATAATGCTATTAAGGAGGCAGTTTCATGAAGAAGTTCTCAGTTTTTCACAATTGGGAGTTGAAGTCAAATTAAATCCATCAAGATGTTAGAGAAAGCAATCTTCTGGTCTGTTCACTGTACAATTTTGGATACCAGTTTTGGGCACCACACTGGGGTGTTTTTGGAAATTTTAAAGGAGTGTTTCGGGATTAATAGGATTGTGTTTCTCCATGTGTTACAGAACCTTTAGGTTTATGAGTCAATAGTCTGATGAAATACTAAATAAAAACTGAACGAACTGTGGATGCTGTAAATCAAAAACAAACAGAAATTGCTGGCAGCATCTGTGGAGAGAAATCAGCGTTAATGTTTCAGGTTGAGTAACCCTTCCTCAGAATCACCCCCATCAAACACTTCCAGCATGGCATTAGATACAGAGTAAAACTCTCTCTACACTGTCCCCATCAAACATTCCTAGGATAAGGACAGCATGGCATTAGATACAGAGTAAAACTCTCTCTACTGCATCTCCATTAAACACTGCCAAGACAGGGACCACATGGGGCTGGATACAGAGAAAAACTCCCTCTACACCATCCCCAATAAATGTCCCTAGGACTGGGACAGCACAGGTCTAGACACAGAGTAAAGCTCTCTCTACACTGTCAAACCTATCAGAATAAATTTCCCTCTTAGTGGAGATTATGGGAAGTAGACGGAGAGCGATGAATGGTATATCGTCATATTCATGGCGACGGGTGATTTCCAAATTGAGTTAATTTTCTTCTTAACGAATGTACCCCTTTGGGAAGGACAGATTTATACCTGGACAGTCAAAGGTTCAAAGTTTAAAATATTGCTACTGTTGGAGATGGATTTCTGTGGCAGTTCTGGAGTTCAATGCTCTGTAAAATCCTGACCCAGCATGGTAAACATGCTGCATATAGTGAGCCCACGGAATGTGACAAAGTTCACACGCACAGGCTCCTTGAGACAGGAACACAGGAGATACCGACATTGCAAAGAAGATGGGAATCGCTTATCCTGAGGAAGTGTCCAGGTAACAGAGTTACGTAAATTGTTCATATGTGTGCAGTAACTTGCAGTTAAATCAGTGACCTGCCAACAGTCTGTGTGTACAAAGTGTGGACCCCTGACTGCACAGCCCATAAAGCTGCAGACCTGTAGCAACTCTCACAACTTTTGCACATCACAGGCTATGCAGCACTTCTTGAAATGTAGTACAATTTTTGAAATGTAGCAGACTGGTAGTGCACAGCAAGATCCCACAAGCAGCAATGAAATGGACGTTTAGGCGATGGTTTTATTAACTTGGTTCAACAGCCACACCACAATCACGATAATTTGCACATGGCCTTTAACACGGTGAAACGTGTTGAGCTACCTCATTTTCAAAGAAAATTGAATGCGTGAAGAGATAATAGGGCAGATGAGTAAAGACCTGGTCAAAGCGGCAGATTTTGTGGAGCTCCTTAGCAAAAGGGAGAGGGTCCGAGGTGTTTAGGGAGGAAAATCTGGAGCCAGACACATCAGGCTGATGGTGCAGCAGTTAAAATCAGGGTTGGATGAGAGGCAGGAATTGGAGGAGCAAAGAGATCTTGGAGGGCTGGAGGGGACTGTAGTCAATAAGGATAGAGAAGGCCATAAAAGCATTTGAAAAGGAGGACAAGAATTCTAATGTCATACAATTTAAAATGTTGGAAAGTAGAGTTAAAAATTGATTTTACTGTTTGGCAAAACAGGGTGGAGAGGCGAAATGACCTATTATCATTTGTATGATCTTACATTGTTACATTTGAGACAGAGAGGTAAAATGTAGAAATCAGATATCCCAGCAATGACGTGGATAGGAGATTGGAAGCTGGTCTCGGGATCAAGGAGAAGGTTGGAATGTTCATTTATTTCATTTTCGTGCATAGGATGAAGGCATACCATTTACTTCTCAGCCCTAAGAGAAGTTGGTGATGCGCAATTTTCTTGAACCATTGCAGTTCATGGGGTGTGGTGACAAAGAGAAAGCATAACATTACACAAAAATAGATGGTAGCTTTGAAGATTGGACAGAATATTAAAATAAAGCAAAGAATGACTGAATGATTTATAATGTGGGGAAATTAGAGTACAAGAGAAAGCTAGCTAGAAATATAATAACACTTAGTGAGATTTTCTATCGATAGAAATAAAAGAGTTAACAAAGCGAGTATTGTTCCTGTAGAAAAGAAGAATATGGCAGAGGAACTGTTACGGGTATTTTGCATCAGACTTCACTGGAAAGATATTAGTATCATCACAGAAATAGCAGCAAACTAAAAAAAACGAAAGGAGGGAGGAACTGAAGATAATTACAGTCACCAGGAAAGTGGCAATGACTAAATTATTGTAGCCGTAGGCTGACAGGTCTGGGATCCTGACCAAATTCTTGAGTTCCTGGAAGAAGTGGCTAGTGAGAGGATTGGTGCATTGGTGTTTCCCACTTGTCTGGATGACAGTAGCTCCAAGAACACTCAAGAAGTTTGATAGCATCCAGGACAAAGCAGCTCACTCAATCGGCATAATATTCACAAACATTCACTCCCATGTAAATGCACTGCAGAAATTTATGAAGCTTCCTCCAAAAGTATCTTCTAAATATGTGACTTCGACCATCTAGAGGGACAAGGGCAGCAGATACATGGGAACACCAATGCACGTCCAACAAGTGCCTATCCAAGTCACTCAACACTGGAATTTGGAACAATATCATTGCCCTTTCATTATGGCTGGGTCAAAATTCTGAAACTGCCTCCCAAAACAGTCGTACTTGTAACTGAACTTTAGTTTTTCCTTCTTTCGCAATTGTTTCCTTTGCTTTTTTCTTATATTCTGTCCAACCTTCAGACCATTTCCATTATCCATTATTACACAATTATGTTTTTGTTTGTCACTACACTCCATGGACTGCAGCGGTTCAGGAAGGCAGCTCACCACCACCTTCTCAAGGGCAACTAGGGATGGGCAGTAAATACTGGCCAGCCAATGATGCCCACATCCCATTAGAGAATTAAAAAGAACATCCAACATTCCCTCAAGCGAGAACAGAAATTGCTGGAAAACTCAGCAGGTCTGGCAGCATCTGTGGAGAGAAATCAGAGTTAACATTTTCAAGTCCAGCGACCCTTCTTCAGAACTGATGGTAGCTAGGAAAAGGATGGGTTTTAAACAGAAGGTAGGGTGGGGTTGGGGTGGTAATCGATAGATGGAGATAGAGCTCAAAGAGAGAGAAAAACAGTTGGATTGACAAAGGAGTGGATAAAGACCAGCCTCGGAGAATGACTAACTGCTAATGGGGACTTTTAGTTGCTGACAATGGGTTGTGTGTGGGAGTAGCCCTTGTGATCACAAGGACTGGTGTGTAGGGCTAGTGGAAAGGTACTGTAACTGTACTTTAATTTTTCCCTCTTTATTAATCATTTCCTTTCCTTTTTTTTAATATTCGGTCCAATCTTCTGGCCAATGTCTCTGTCTCGGGTTTGTTGCAGTGGTCCAGCGAAGCTCAGCACAAGGTGAAAGAACAGCACCTTATTTTCCACTTGGGAACGTTGCAGCCTTCTGAACTCAAACATTGAGTTCAACAATTTTAGAGCTTGAACATCTTTCCCCACTCCCACACACCAAGCCTGGGCATCACATGGGCTGCTATCACACACTACCCATTGACAACCACTAATAGCCCCCCATTGGTAGCTATTCATTCCAGACTTACCGTTAACCACTCCTTTGTTGATGCAACTGTTTTTCTTTCTGTGCTCTATTCCTGCCTATTGTTTATTCCTCCCCCCTCCTCCCACCCTATCTTCTATATAAAAGCCATCCTTTTCCTAGTTACCATCAGTTATGAAAAGGATCACTGGACCCGAAATGTTAACTCTGATTTCTCTTCACAGATGCTGCCAGTCCTGCTGAGCTTTTCCAGCAATTTCTGTTTTTGTTTCAGATTTCCAGCATCCACAGTTATTTCAATTTTTTTTGAGTCAACATTTGCTCAAAATGGGGACGGTGGCATCAGATTGGAAAACAGTGAACGTAACAGCAAGCAGGGTGAGAAACCTAAGAGAGACAGTCAGAGACAGAGCTAGCTTCATTGGAGCTGTTTGGAATTGGGTCCTGCTCTACCACAAAGGAAAAGAACAAGTTGATTGGTCAACCTTTCTTATTCTGAATTTCGTTATAGTACCTAAAATGGTGATATAGTTATTAAAATACATAAAATGCAAGGCAAGTAAGTGAAGAGTATATTTAAATAGTTAAAACTCTTTAAGGTGATGTTTTGCTTACTGTGCTGTCAATATGACCTACCAAAGATTGATGCACATGAACCCTCAGGTCTCTGGGTCCTTGCACACTATTTAGAGCTGCACCTCTGAGCCTATATTTCCTCTCCCTTTGCCTTTTGCCAAAATGCATCATCTCTCATTTTCTCTGTATTAAATTCCAATTTGACAGTGTCTGCCCATCCTGCTAGCCAGCTGATGCCCTACTCAGTCAATTGGCATCATCATCTAAGTCACACCTCCAAGTATAGTATCATCGGACATTTTTCCCAATATTCCTATATCGCAAAAAAAAGCAGCATTGGAAATACAAGCCCACAGGATCCAAAGGAACATAGCAAGCTGGATATGAAATTGGCTTACTGGCAGGAAACAAAAGATTTGTGGATGTTTTTGCGACTGGAAGAATGTTTCCAGTGAGGTTCTGCAGGACTCAGTACCAGGTCTCCTGGGTTTTTTTTGCCATTTGTTAAGAATTTGGACATTTTTTGCAGAGACCACAATCAAGAGGTTTGCAATGATGTTAAAAATTGGCCACAAGGTGGACAGTGAAGAGGGAAGCCAGAGAATATAGGAAGATATCAATTGGCTGGTCAGCTAGGCAAATAAGTGGCAAATGGAATTCAACCCAGAGAAGTGTGAAGTGATGTATTTACGGAGGTTAAGCAAGACCAAGGGATACACAATAAATGAGACAATATTGAGAGGTGTAGACGATGAGAGGAACCTTGGAGTGAATGTGCAGATATCCCAGTAGATGGCAGGATGGACTGAAGAAAATTGAATTCTTTCCTTTGTTTTCTGGAACTGCATAAATAATCAGTAAGTCCATACCCTGAGTACAGTGTGCGGCTCTGATCAGTTCTGTACTGAAACAATGCAATTGCATTAGTGAGGGGACAGAAGAGATTTACAAGGATGTTGCCAGGACTGGAAAATACTGCTATGAGGGAAGATTAGATAAATTGGGATTGTTCTTCTCAGAATTGAGGAGGCTAACGGGAGGCTTGTTTCAGGTGTACAATATTATGAGAGGCTTGGGTGAAGTGGATGGGAATGACCTATTAGCAAAGAGGACAGTGACTAGGGGGCTATAGATTTAAAATGGTTAGTGGACAGATTACAGGAGAGATGAGGAATGGTGATACCTGTGGAGACTAGTCAGAGTCTGGAACTCAGAGTCTGAAAGGATGGTAGAGACAGAAACCCTCAACTCATTTAAAAAGTTCTGGATATTTACCTGAAGTGCCATAATCTCCAGCAGTATGGACTAAGTACTGGAGAATGGGCTGAGGCTGGTTTGTTTCTTTTTCAGGTGGTGCACACATGATGGGCAGAGTGGCCTCCTTCTGTGCTGTAATTATTTTCTCCATTTTCGAAATAATTTTCGTATTAGAGAGAGGAATGTGCAGAGGTATGGGGAGAGGGCAGGAGAGAATCACTACGGGAAACACTCCTTAAGGGGACCAGAATAGGCACAGTAAATTGAATGGCCTTTGATGATTCCTGGATCCTGACCCTTGAGGAACACCAGTAGTTACCACCATCCAGTCTGAAATGCAACCACTTAGCAATGACTTGAGGTTTCTGTCCTTAAGTCAATTTTTGATCCAATTTGTTATTGACCATCCTATTCCCTGAGTCTCAATGCCATTAATCAGTCTTTCATATGCAACATGTTCAAATGTTTCCTTCAAATCCAAGTTGACAACATCCCCTGCATTTGTTACATCAACCATGCCTTTTATGTCATCAAAATTAGTATCTGATTGGTCAACCATGATCAACCTTTGACAGATCCCTGCTGCTCCATGTTAATTCACACAAACCTCTCCAAGTTCATTTCGGTGAACCCCATTCACAAACCTTCCAATTAGGCTGTGACAATTTACGCTATGATGTTCACACTTTCCAAATCAACCAGGCGAGACCCTTAAAACTCCATACGTGTACCTCACCTCACAACCTCCTCAGCTGCGGCTCATTGGATACCACTGCCACTTCTGAACCAAAGGTTTCTGAGTTCAAGTCCCAGCCCAGACACTTGAGCACCTAAATCTAGGCTGATGCTCCAGAGTAGTGCTGCAATGTTGCAACACCTGTCCAATGTAATGTGCCACTTAGGGTCCATGATCCTATGCTGTCTTCTATCTTTAAGAAGAGCTGGGGAGTTTTGTGCTAATATCTTGGTTAGCAACTACCCCTAAATTAACAATGCAAAGCAACAAGATCTGGAAAATATCCAGGCTTGGCTGACAAGTGACAAGTGACATTTGTGCCACACAAATGCCAGGCTATGACCATCTCTATTAAGAGACAATCGAATCACCACCCCTTGACATTCAATGATGTTACCATCACTGAATCCTCCACTGTCAACGTCCTAGAGGTTTCCATTGACCAGAAACTCACCTGGATCCTCCATTTAAACACAGTGGCTACAGAGCCAGTCAGAGGCTAGAAATATTGCAGGGAGTAACTCACCTCCTGACACCCCAGAGCCTGTCCACTATCTACAAGGCACAAGTCAGGTGTATGATGGAATATTCCCTACTTGCCTGGATAAGTACAGCTCCAACAACACTCAAGAAGCTTGACACCATCCAGGACAAAGCAGCCCACTTGATTGGTACTGTATCCACAAGCATCCACTTCCTCTACCACCGATGTTCAGTAGCAGTAGTGTATACTGTCTGCAAGATACACTGCAGAAATTCACCAAAGATCCTTAGCCAACACCATCCAAACCCATGACCCTTTCCACCAAGAAGGACTAAGGCAGCAGACACATGGGAACACCACCACCTCCAAGTTACCCTCCAAGCCACTCACCATTCTGACTTGGAAATATATCGCCGTTCCTTCACTATCACTGGGTCAAAAGGTTTTAGAGTAGATTGGTAGCTCGGGTTATGGATGTTGTAGTTGGTTGGCTCGCCGAGCTGGTTCGTTGTTTCACAGACATTTCATTACCCTGCTGGGTAACATCATCAGTGCAGCCTCCAATGAAGCGCTGTTGTGTTTTCCCGCCTGGTTTTTAAACTCTGGGGTCTGTTGAGCTGGATTACCTCATTTCTGGTTTTCCTTCGCAATGGAGTGCATATGGGGTCGAG
>NC_063344.1:18097428-18125061 GCF_021869965.1 Rhincodon typus | reverse complement strand
TTTCTGAAGAAAGGTCTAGGCCCGAAACATCAGCTTTCCTGCTCCTCTGATGCTGCTTGGCCTGCTGTGTTCATCCAGCTCTACACTTTGTTTTCTCCGGCCCCAACTTGGTTTCAAAACCAGCATTTAAAAATTTCAACAGGAGAAATAAGAGGATACCAACAGGTTAAAAAAAAGTCCAGATCTTAAAGTCTAGTCCCATTTCCATAAAGGTGTTTGGAAGCCACCGATGCAGGCACCCGGGCCTAGCCATGGCTGGAGTTATTTGTGCTTCACTGGTATTAATCACTGCACTGTTAGAGGCCATACCCTCAGCTGCTGCAACACTGAACTCTGGGATTCCCTCCCTAAACCGCTCTGCTTTTAAAGTTCTCCTTCCCCTCTTTGACCAAGCTTTTTGTCACATGTCGCGATATCACCTCACGTGGTCCAATGAGAAATAATGTTCAATAAGGCTTCTGTGAAATGCTTTGGGATCTTTTGCCATGTTAAAGGCACTACATAAATGCAAGTGCTAGCGGAAAATCCTTGCCAGTTTCTGAAACCTGTGAAGTAACCCTAAATTTATTTTACTTTTGATCTGCTTAGGAAGAAATTCAGGATTTTTGTGCTGGGATCATTCCAAGTGGCTTGTCTTCGGCCTGTCATTTATTTCCTGGGAATTGTTTTATGGACGAATGGCCTGTATGATCCGGATAATGTGAGTGAGATAAAAAAAACCTCATTGTGTCTGACTTTTCAATGAGAAGCTAAAACCAGCTCATGTCTGGGAAACATTCAAACATGCCATGGACACTTTGTCGAAGAACTGCAGGATCTCCAATGGCCTGACCAATATTTATCTTCCACAAAAATCAGGTCATGACTATCTTGCTGTTCTGTGAGAGTTTGCAGTGGACAAATTGGCTGTTGTATTTCCTATGCTACAACAGTGACAACTCCTCAAAAACACTTCATTTTGTTTGCTTAACCAGAGGTGGTGACAGGCACTACAAGAATGCAAATCTTTCTGTAGCACTCCACTCAGCCTCTCTGCTCATTGGGACATGTGTCTCAGCCCCAGTTCCTGCCTGCACGCGAGCTGCAGGAAGACTGTAGGAAGAGAGGACATCTCTACATCCAACGTCAGAATCAGTTCTGGGAGGAGATAGTGGGCATATCCTGTCACTCTCTGAGCTCCCAGTCAGGGCTTTTGTGCCCATGATACCACAACAGCCAGGATTATCATGTGGCATTCCTCTTCACAACTCTCTGACTGATTTTAACACTAGCAATCAAATGCTGGAAATTTGAAATAAAAACAAAATAATGCTAGAAACAGCCAGCAGGTCAGACAGCATCTGTAGACAGAGAGAAACAGAGTTAATGTTTTGAGTCTGACACAAACCTTCCACATTCCAAATTGAACTTCAAACATTAAATCTGTTTTTCTCTCCATACTTAACTTGCCAGATATGGCAAGTTTCTTTTTATTCCCTATTTTCATACCCTTTGAAATAATGTCCAACATTCCATTAACCTTCCTGTTATCTGATTGTATTTGACCCTATTATCTATTGCTGATGACATGAAGTTAGGCAGCATTGTAGACAGTGTATGTGGATGATAGCATAAAATTACAAAGGGATATTGATAGACTAAGTGAATGGGCAAAACTGGGGCAGATGGAGTTCAATGTGAGCAAAAGACCGAAAAAGGATGGATCAGGTAGATGGTATGAAGTTAAATACAATGGATGACCAAAGAGATTTGGGAGTTCAGGTGCATTGATCTTTAACATGTCATAAACAGGTGCAGAAAATAATCAAGAAAGCTAATGAAATGCTGGCCTTCATATCTAGAGGACTGGAGTATAAGGACGCAGACTTTATGCTGCAGTACTACAATTCCCTGGTTAGACCCCACTTGGAAGAATATATTGGTCTTGGAGGGAGTACAATTTAGGTTTACAAGAATGATATCTGGACTTCAGGGATTAAGTGATAAGGAGAGACAAAATAGGCTTTTCGGGGATGTGGGCATCGCAGGTTGGCCAACATTTAGTGCCCATCCCTAGATGCCCTTGAGGAGGTGGTGGTGAGCTGCTACTTTATCCAGGTGCTGTAGGTAGACCCACAATGTTAGGAAGCACTTCTACACACAAAGGATGATAGATGTTTGGAACTCTTCCACAAACAGCAGTACTTAATTTTAAATCTGGGACGAATACAGATATTAAGGGATATGGACCAAAGGCTGTTATATGGAATTAAGCTATGGCCTCAATTTCATTGAACAGTAGAACAGGCTCAAGGGGCTAAATGGCCTATTCCTGTTCCTATTATCTACTGAATGTATATGCTAATGTTTTATGTGCAAGGACTCCCAAATTCTGAAACAAAAACAGAATAATGCTGGAGAGTCCCGACAGGTCTGGCAGCATCTGTGGGAAAACAGAAGAGTCAATGTTTCAAACCTGGTGACTCTTCATCAGATCTGTTAGTAGCTAGGAATAAGTAGTATTTATGCTGGAGCTGAAGTTGGGTGGGGGGCTTGTGGGAGGCAGTGGTGAGGAGTATGGAGATGGTGATAGGTTGAGCAATAGCCCAGACAGAGACAGAAATACGAAAGGGGTAGGTCAACAAGGAGATTATGAATAACATGCCAATTTTTTTTTTGCACTATGGCTTTCTGCAGTCTTTGTCCATTTAAATAATGTCCTTGCTGCCAAAATGCAAATAGAGCAGAGGAATGGGGCTACCTGAATTGTTCTACAGGAAACCAGCATGAAATTGACGGTCCAAATGACCTCCATCTGCACCATAAAGACTCAGGAAAACACAGTTGTCTGCATGCTCTCCCAGTTATACTGAGTACTTCCAGGATCAGGACTCTCCCAGCAGAACTCTTCTCCACTGTGCTCCACAGCAACATTTCATTCTCAGATACTGCCATGGCTTGAACCATCCATGTCACACCTCTCATCCTTTTTCTTCTTTATTTCCCATGTTGCATTGTTGCCTCAGTTATCTTCAACCAGCATCTATCTCTGGCTCGACCTGTTCCTGGGAGTGTCCACAATCCTTGGACTTTGGCCGACAAATATCCTCTTCCGAGAGGCTAAACAGCACATGACAGATCAGAACCTAAAGGCCAAGTTTGCACTTTTTCAGGTGAGTGTGTCTCAACTTCAAGCTGTTCCAGGGGGATGATCATTGACAGATGGAACATAAGCCCAAAGTGGGAATGAACAAGTGGTGAGAATAGGGTCTAGAACAAGGTAAGGAGCAAGGGTTTCTTCCTAAATAATTGTTTCACTCATTCCTGGGACTTGGGCATTCCTGGCAAGGGCAGTCAATTTTTTAAATTCATTCGGGGATATGGACACGGCTGATTGGCCAGCATTTATTGCCCATCCCTAGTTGCCCTTGAGGGGGTGGTGGTGAGCTGCTACCTTGTCCATGTGCTATAGGTAGACCAACAATGCACTTAGGCAGGGAATTCCTGCAACAGTGAAGGAACAGTGAACGATGGAAGTGGTCATGGGTTTGGAAGGTGCTATCTGAGGATCTTCAGTGAATTTCTTCAGTGCATCTTGTAGATAGTACATACCGCTGCTACTGAGCATCAGTGGTAGAGGAAGTGGATGCTTGTGGATACAGTACCAATCAAGTGGGCTGCTTTGTCCTGGATGGTGTCAAACATCTTGAGGGTTGTTGGGGCTGCACTCACCCAGGCAAGTGGGGACTATTCCATCACACTGCTGACCTGTGCCTCTGAGATGGTGGACAGGCTCTAGTTAGTGAGGAGATGAGTTATTTGCTGCAGGATATCTAGCCTCTGACCTGCTGTTGTCGCCATGGTGTTTATATGGCTAGTCCAGTTCAGTTTCTAGTCAATGGTGGCCAAAAGGATGTTGCTAGTAGAGGATTTTCAGGCAGTAATGCCATTGCATGTTCAGAGACAAAGATTATATTCTCTCTTGTTGGAGATTGCACTTCAGTGGCACAAACATTACTTGCCATTTGTTAGTGAAAGTTTGACAGCAGTGCAAGTCTTGCTGCGTGTGGACATGAATTGCTGCATTACTGGAAGACTTGTTAATAGAACGGTACATACAAATAGTCAAGGAACACAGCTACGGAAGTATGAAACAATCACTACAAATAAAATGATGCTGCAGATGAAATATATTCAGATTTTCAGAAAGCCTTTGATGGGGTCATGTAGTAGACCCTCAGTTTGGGACACGTGGAGTCAATGGATGAGGATAGCAAGTTGGTTACTAAATGTGACACGAAGAATCAAGATTAAAGGTGGTCGCACAGATGGCAAAAGGTAGGAAGTGATGCTCCTCACGGATCAGCATTGGTAATATTGTAATTTACCATTTATGTAAAGAATTTGTATTTCAAAACTTGGAAATGACTAAATGAAGAATATGAGGCAGACAAACAGGAGAACATGAAGAAATGTACAGAATAAGTGTGTAATTGACACAAACGTCAGACGAGAGAAGTGTCAGGAGGTAAGTTTTTCTCAAAGAATAAGGTTACAAACTGCTCGAAAGTGGGATAGAGAGAAGCAGAGGGATCTAGGGGCTCAGTATCCCAAATCACTGATAGCAGCAACAGTTAATAAGACCATTATAAAGCAAAATCTGAAGTTTCTTTCCAGAAGGAGAGAACTGAAAAGCAGGTGCCGTGTTATAGTTTACTTAGGTAGCTAAGGCTCATGTCAAAACATGTACTTTCACGTGTTTTGTAGTCTGGAGCTATGGAGTGACAGTAAAGGCTCCAATGATTTTGCCATCACAGTTACAACTAACCTTTCGTGTACATTAGGTTCAATAAGTTGAATCCAAACCGATTTGGCTGTACTAAGAATGCGCCTTCCCTGGCTGTGAAGTCATAAGAACATAAAAAATAGGAGCAGGAGTAGACCATTTCGCCCATCAAGCCTGCTCTGCCATTTAATTAAATCATGGCTTATCTTTTTGTAGATTCATCTCCACTTACCCGTCCACTCACCATAACCCTTAATCCCTTTACTATTCAAAAATCTATCTTTGCCCTAAAAACAACAAAGTAGCCTCAACTGCATCATGGGCAGGAATTCCAGATTCACAACCCTTTGGGTGAAGATGTTCCTCCTCAACTCAGTCCTAAATCTGCTCCCCCTTATTTTAAGGCTATGCCTTCCAGTTCCTGTTTCTCCTGCCAGTGGAAACTACTTCCCTGCTTCTTTCTTCTATTCCCTTCATAATTTAATATGTTTCTATAAGATCTCAATCATTCTTCTAAATTCCAATGAGTATAGTACCAGTCTACTCAATCTCTCATCATAAGCCAACTCTCTCAACTCCGGAATCAAACTAGTGAACCTGCTCTGCACTCCCAGCCATCGCCCCCAGTGCCAGTACATCCTTTCCCAAGTAAGGAGACCAAAACTGGTGTCCTCGAGTTGGAGTTGAATACAGGTGGGCTTTTGACTCTGAGGCAGGGACATTACCCACTGCATCACAAGATCTCCATTAAAACCACGTTGAGGTTTGTAGCTCAGTTGTAAATGAGGTTGTAAACATGCTCGCCGAGCCGGTGGGTTTGGTTGCAAATGCTTTATCACCCTGCTAGGTAATATTGTCAGTGCATCTCTGGTGAAGCGTTGGTGGTTCTGTCCCGCTTGTTATTTATATGCCTCAGCTTGTTGGGGTGTTTGGTACCATTTCCGGTTCTGTTTCTCAGTGGATTGTACACCGGGTCTAACTCAATGTGTACGTTGATGGGAGTTCCGGTTAGAATATCAGGCCTCCAGGAATTCCCTGGCGTGTCTCTGTTTGGCTTGTAAGATTATGGATGTGTTGTCCCAGTCGAATTTGTGTCCCTTGTTGTCTGTGTGTAGTGAGACAAGTGAGAATTGGTCATGTCTCTTGGTGGCTAGTTGGTGTTTATGTATCTGTATAGTCAATTTTCTTCCAGTCTGGCCTATGTAGTGTTTCTCACAGTCCTTGCATGGTATTTCGTATATTACACTGGTTCTGCTGGTTTTGGGTATGGGATCCTTTTCAGTAGCTGTTGCAGGGTGGTTGTCAGTTTGTGGGCTACTCTGATACTTAGGGGTCTGAGTGGTCTTGTAGTCATCTCTGACATGTCTCTGATGTATGGTAGGGTGATAAGTGATTCTGGTCATGTTGCGTCTTCTTGTAGTCTGTCGCGGAGGTAACGGTGGATTGTGCTTTTCGGGTATCCATTCCTTATGAAGACTCCGTATAAGTGATCTTGTTCTGCTTTGTGTGGTTCTGAGTCACTGCAATGTGTTGTGGCTTTGTTAAATAGTGTTCTGATGCGGCTCCATTTGTGGGCGTCGGGGTGGTTGCTGGTGTAATGGAGTATCTGATCCATTTGTGTGGTCTTTCTACATACGCTATGTACATAAGAAGAAGACAACAACAACTGACTACCATTCCTGGACATAATGGTAGAATGCAAAAACAACGAGGAACTCCAAACTAACTTTCTCACACGCTTTCCCTTTCTCACCTTTCACAGGCAATATTGATCCTGTCCTCGCTACAGAATTCTATCATTGGAACACTGGCGAGAGCTGGACACATCAGCTGTTCACCCCCCTACTCTGCAAAGACCAGAGGGCAACGTATGTAACTCCAATCTGGAATAGAGCATGGAGCTGGGAGAGTGGTGGGAATCAGCTGGGGCTGGGGGGAGGTGGGAGGGATTGACGACCCTAAACTTCATCTTTCAGCAGATTGGGAACACAGTTGGTAGGTTATTAACTCCCAGTCACGCATTATGCCATGTGTTCACTGAGTACAATGCTTGGCCACACCACCAATACGTTCATCTAAAATTGCTCCTGGCTCTCAAATCCCTTCATGGCCTTGCTTCTCCCAACTTAAACTTCCTTTAGCCTCTCAATCCTCCGAACGGCAGCACACCTCCAATTCTTAACCCTTATATATCTTTGATTTTAATCATTCCACTATTAGCAGCTGTGGTTTCAGTTATCTGGGTCCTAAGGTACGATACTCTCTCCTTAAACCTCTTCACCTCTGTCCTCCTTTAAAACAAACCCAAAAACCTATGCTTTTGGTCACCTGTCCTAATATCTTGTCCAGTTTGGTGTCAAATCTTGTTCAAGCAGAGGCTGAATAGACTGGGACTTTTTTTCCCTGGAGCGTTGGAGACTGAGGGGTGGCCTTATAGCGGTATATAAAATCATGAGGGGCATAGATAAGGTGAATAGCCAAGGTCTTTTTCCTAGGTTGAGGTAATCCAAAACTAGAGGGCATAAGTTTAAAGTGAAAGATTTAAAAAGGACCTGAGGGGCAACTTTTTCACACAGAGGGTGGCTTGAATGTAGACTAAACTGCCAGAGGAAGTGGTAGATGCAGTAGATGCAGGTACAGTTACAACGCTTAGAAGACATTTGGACAGCTATATAAATAGGAAAGGTTTAGAGGGATATGGGCCAAATGCAGGCAAATGGGATTAATTTAGTTTTGGAAATTTGGTCAAGCATAGACAAGTTGGGCTGAAGTGTCTGTTTCCATGCTCTATGACTCTACGACTCTAACAACCTCCCCACCCAAGCATCAATAGCCTTAGCAGTTGGCAGTTATTGCCAGATGAATAATAACAGGAGTTAAAATCCTCCAGAAATAAGGCCACAAAATGCTAGTCTCAGTGTAAGTGATGTTGATGCAGTCGGACTGTAGTAAAAACACAAATCCAGTCTCTTGCAGCCATGACAGAACCTCAACTTCTCTCTGTAATGATTTTTTCCCCTAGTAGAGAGCTCAATTACCAATAGATTAAACCAAAAGGAGAACTGAGGAGAATATTGTTCAATTGGAGGGTGGTCGGAGTCTGAAAATCACTGTCTGAAAGTGGTTGAGTCAGAGACTCCTGCAATGCCATAGTGTCCAGGGCTATGGGCCAACAGATAGAAATTGGGATTAGTGCAGTCAGATCTTTGATGACCAGCTCAGGAATTATGGGCTAAATGGCTTCCTTTGCTGCTGTAAATGTCCATGACCATTCAAGAAGATGGCACACCTTAGTTAGGAATGAGCGATTAATTAATTAATGCTGTTCTTGTCAGGGTCACTTACACACCAAGACTAAAATCATGTCTCTTTAGAGAATTATTTTATTCCTTCATGATCTCCCACTGTCTAATAACAATCCATTTCTTCCAAGTGGTGATTCACCCCATTCATCTCTGGTTTGCTTTTCAATGATGATGGGGACTGATGCAGGAACATTCTTGCTCTTTTGATCATTCCCACAGGAAAACTCCTACCCACTGGTTCCAGGCCATATTCAAAGGAATGTACAATATGCTGACTCCAACCCCCTTTATGCTGACACTCCTCTCCTACAATATCGTCTCTCCACTCCCCAACACACACAGCTTCTCACAAATCTCCAACCCAGGGGTTGAGGACAGTCATATCCCTGCTAAATTGAAACCAAAGTTATTGGAGCAAAGAGCAGGGGTACAAATCTGGAATGCATTCTGCTCCCAATTGCTCAGCGCGTTCAACAGCCCATTATATTGATGGAACCTCAACAGGTAGCTGCCTGCAATATTAGAAAACGGGTGAGTTATAAACAAGAAGAGGCCATTCCTTTAGATCAATCGCTGATCTAAACCTTCTATATATTTACCCACTATTAACACTCTCAACCAACAAAAAACTGTTTAGGAATTTTTAACTGACCCCCAAACTGCAGGTTTTTGGGGGAAGGAGAGAAACAGTGAGGAAGTTCCTGACTCCCAATACCCTTTGTATGGAGAAATGTTTTCTCGCCATTACCACCCCTGTGGCCGAGTTCTTTAAGCTTCTTGATTCTCTGACCAGAGGAAATAGTTCTATCCACGAACCCTGGCAAACTCTTCAACTATTTTAATCAGGAGGGTAGATGGAATGAAGGAAGTGCCACAGCTGTATTGAGATCTGAGAGTGAGAGTGTAAGATATTTACTCTACACCTTCCCATGCTGACTGGGACTGCTTGGACTAAATTTCACTCCCCAGAATTAATTACGTTGTCTGTTAAGCACATAACGATTGCAGTAAAGCAGAACAGCAAACCATCTCCGGGTCAAACATATTCCTGAGACTTTACTTTTCCAAAATGCATTAATGACTTCCTGCAGAGGATTATGGATGTCATCAAACCTATTAAATTAAAAAGTAGAATGAAATATTAGCTTTTATCTCAAGGGGGCTTAAATATAGCTACCCAGTATTCTGATTAGACCCCACCTGGAGTTTGGGTTCAGTTCTGCAGCTCCATACCTCAGCTTGGAGATTGTGGCGTTGTCAGGGATGCAGCAGAGAAATCTACCTGTACTAAAAGGGTTCAGGAATAAGGTTGCTCCAGTAAGCTGTTTAAAAGATGATCAAAGGAGCTCCTTTACTTTTTTCTTTACTCTTTCATGTATGTGGGCATTGTTGGCGAAGCCAATATTCATTGCCCATCTCTAATAGAGAGGCTTGCTAGGGCCATTTCAGCAGGTAGGTAAGAGGCAACAATGTTGCTGTGGATCTTGGTTCACATGTTGGCCAGACCAGGTGAGGATGGTGATTTCCCTCCACCAAAAAAAAAAATGACCAAACCGAGATGAAAGCAAAAGATCTTGGATGCTGGAGATCTGAAATGAAACAAAGTGTGGTAGCATCTTTGGAGACAGGCACAAGAGTTAATGTTTTGAGTTCATTTACTCTTCTTCCAAAGGAGCCATTGGACTCAAGCGACCAAGTGGGTCCTTTTACAACAAAGAATGATAGTTTCATGGTCACCATTTCAGAAAGTAGATCCAGATCTTATTCAATTTTAAATTCCACTGAGCACTGTGGGATATGAACCCCTGCCCCGCATAGCATTAGCCAGGGCTTCTGAAATTTCCAATACAATACCATCTGGACAGAGAGAAGTTGTTTCCTCCAGATAGGAACTCCAATTCTTGATCTTGTTGGGTAAGTGGATTATGGGTTTTGAGTAAATGCGGGGTGGAGTTAAGATATTGACGAGCCATGATCAAGGGGCTGAATGACCACATCCTGTTCCAAAACATCTTAAACACTAGGCTATTTTTCCACTTTGCAAGAGATATTAATCCTGGAACTCTCTCTTCCTTCACAGTCATGAACAACCAGCTCCTAATCATAGAGATGTTCTTTGTCGGAATGCTTACACGAACATCGTACAGGAAGCAGGATGATCAGCCGGGATACAGAGCATGCGACACGGTTGAATCCCAAGGCAAAGAGAAGAGAGAATGCCAACAGAGTGTTCTAACAAACTAGGTCACTACCCCACCTGGAGGTTTAGGATAGATAATGTCTTCTGTAAACCAGCAAAATAACCAGGAGGCATTGATGATATGGAACAATTAAACAAAAAAAATTAGTTTAAAATTACGACTTTACATGAAGCAGCCTTTTAAGTCTGACCTCTTCCCTAAGCCCTATCCCCCACACGGACTCGATTCAGAAGGTTGTATGGAGTCAAACCCTGCTCCAGATACTTGGGCACATTGCCTAGGTTGACACTGCCCACTGAGAGACTGCTGATCTGTCAAGGTGCCATCCTGCAGATGGTTCTTTTTTCTTTTTGCTCCTCATCCTGTGTTCAGCGTAAACCCCGAAACATCCTCACAGAACATCAGGAGACCATTCAGTCCATTGTGCCTGTAACAACTCCTTGTAAAAGGAATGCAGTTCGCTGCAGTCTTTCTGACTCCACACAATGTTCCTCCACCTGCTCTTTCCTCACAGTCCAGCATTTTCCATTCCACTCCTTCCTTTAAGTATTTGGCTAATTCCCCTTTTAAAGTGATCACTGAATATGCCACTTTCAGGCACTGCATTCCATATCACCTTTAAAAGAAACCCCAACTCAACCACCATGATTTCGCTGAGCAGAATGGTTTGCCAACATAAAAGCCTTTCAAAATTATTTCATTATAAGAAGGATAAAGATGTGACCAATGTAGTACAAATGCCTTACCTCTTGTGCAGCCCTTAGTAGAATTTTAATCATAAGGGAATCAAGAATTATGGCGAAAAGGCAGGAATGTGCAGTTGAAGATTATCAGGTCAGCCATGATCTCACTCAATAGCAGCGCAGGCTCGATAGGCCAAATGGCCCATTCTCCTCCTGTATCTTATGATCTTTAGGTGAAAAATGCAGATTTTTTCAAATTCCTGAATCCTGTGATTTTGAAATCAAGGTCAGGTGACTGGTCATCAAGGTCACGATGCACTATTCCATGCTGTCAAAATGGAAGTTCTGTCTCTTCCCTTTCATTCTATTTCCTGGCTCACAAATGCCAACATTTGATGCCAATATCATTGCAACCTTTCAGGACTATTTGATTATGGTTGCAGAGCCCAGGGTAGCAATTAGAGGAACAAAAGGTGCTCGCTATGATTAAACCTATGGAGTGGAGACACACTTCATCTCAGTCCAAAGTGGTTGAACCCTTATTCTGAGACAATGCTCTCTCATCTGAGATTTTCTAACCAGGGTTGAAACTGCATACATCTTTTTGCTCATTCTCTACATCTTGAGTTTCATGAGTCCACGTTTCATTCATCTGAACTTCAAACCTTGACTGAGAATCTAGATCTAGGAGTCACTGTTTAAAAATAAGGTTTACCCATTTAAGACAGAGATGACAATTGCTCCCCCTGCCTCCGCAGAGTGTCAAGGTGCTTTGGAAGCCTCCTGCTGAAAAGGTAGCAGAAACCGAGTCTTTGAAAATGTTCAAGACAGAGGTGGATCAAGTCTCAGTTCCTCTGGATGTACAGGAATGGATGAAGTGAAAATCTAGCCAAGATTGTCCTCATCATCAGTGACTGTTGCTGTCAACGTTCCTTAGGTAGAGGAAGGGAACAGAACTGGAATACTTCATTCATCCCATCGTGATCAAGCAGTGTGCTGACAATTAGCTGCAGTAAAGTGGAGTAGATTCACACCTTAAGCAATTGGCAATGCAGTGCCTAAGGTTTCGTAACTCAAGCAAATCTCAAGTTCTACTGAGAAGTGGGGGGGGGCAGAAAACTCTTACGCTAGAGGAAGAGGCGCCAATTCGACAAAGAGGGAAAAAAGGACACCAGACGGAGTTTTATTTTAATGCTGTTTAATCAGACAATTTTCCACTGTTTAACAGCTGTAAGTTGATTAAAAGATCAGCACAGAATCCACTTATCAACAACATGCATCTCTATTAAAAATCTCAGCTCAAAGCCGATCTTATAGCACCTTGCATTTCAACTATTGTTAATTTAACCTCCCTGTGTCCCCAAACACCCAAGTTTAACAAAACGTCTAAGATTTAATCTTTTTTCAAATGTA
Organism: Rhincodon typus; assembly: GCF_021869965.1. Taxonomy (NCBI): domain Eukaryota; kingdom Metazoa; phylum Chordata; class Chondrichthyes; order Orectolobiformes; family Rhincodontidae; genus Rhincodon; species Rhincodon typus. The sequence goes on along the minus strand of NC_063344.1, from coordinate 18,112,694 downwards.
TAAATTTAAATGATTCACAAGGATTGCCCACAGGAACATTGTATTGCATAAATAACATATGGATTTTTAAAAATACAACACCAAGACAGAAATAGTTCTGCACTCCATCTTTCACCCAACAGTCAAGGAAACGCTTGTAGAGTTTGGCTATTCCTGATTTGACTGAAATAGCAAGTCACACACCCCACCTTCCCCAACACCCCCCACACTTTAGATCCATTCTCAGAGATTGGCCATAATAACACTGAATGGCACAGCAGACCCAATGGGCTGAATGGCCTCCTTCTGCTCCTGTATCTTATCATTTTACAGATGTGAAGTTTGAGGGTCAGGGGTCAATCTGACACACATTGCTGTGAGCGAACTGGAGGTTGCAAAGCTAACACTTTTGAAGCCATTGCCACCAGATTTCCGGTGTCATGCCTTCCTGGGGAACGGTCCTGGTAACTCCCAGTGAGCAGGGAGAATGTGGGTGTGGTGCTTACTCAATAAGCAGTGGTCATCGTTCCCAATTTGAGGGCTCTTGCAGCCAGCAAGCCCACTTCCCCTCAAAGGGGCACCTTCCCAACTCAATTACCAGACAAGTGTCCTTCTGGCTCTAACCCAAACTGCAACAAGCTTGGTTCCTTGCATCTCCGGCTTCAGCACTGAGGCAGCATTGAGGCAGTGGAAACTGCAGACAGCCTGGGGTTTGGCAATGCCCTCCTGTCTCCTCACATTACAACACAGTGACTGAACTCCGTAAACCCCTTGATTGGCATGCCATGGGCTTTCGGACATCCCAGGGTCATGAAGGGCCCTATATAAACGCACATGCTATTTTTTAAAGCATTCTTCAAAAACTAAGACCGAGATGACACAGAAATGCAGATTTCAGTGCAGCCCAATCCATTACTATTACTGTACAATGTGCAATAGAATAACAGTCAGATAGCACGTGGAATTCACCTCATTTATAGTGCTGGTGATATCAAAAAGCCTTATGATCTTACTATAAAATAAAGCTGTCATAACTTCTACAAAACTGAAAAACGATACAGACACAGCCCAGCGGACAGGACAACAATCTAACTTCTCCTGTCCTGCAATTAGGGCAACCACACATAGTGGTTTATATGTCATTGCATTAGTGATCCAGAAGCCTGATGTAATGAGAGTGGCATGAATTCAAATTTCGAGAGAGCTGGAGAACTAAAATAAGAAGCCATCAACTACCACCGGATTGTCATTAAAAACCTATCCGGTTCATGAATGTCCTTTAGGGAAGGAAATCTGTCATCCTTACCTGGTCCTGCCTACATCCGACTCTGGACTCACAGCAATGTGGCTAACTCTCAAGTGCCCTCTGAAATGGCCGAGCAAACCATTTGGCTATCAAGATAGCTACCAAAAGCAATGCTGCAGCAATGGGACAAATAGCTTACCATCAAACTGCACAAACTGCGTCCTCCTTGCTAACATCTGTGAAGATCAGGATAGTGATCCCACAGACTAGCCAAGTTACAGTCTGAAGAGATCACACCCACAGATACCTACCTTCCAGTTAACATGCAAGACTCCTGTTGTAACTTTCCCTAGTTACGTCTTGCTCCATAGGACATTTTTAACAGGCATTTAACACTGAGTTATGTAAGAAATACAAGGACAGATGTTCAAAAACCCAATCAAAGAGGTAGATTGTAAGGAGCATTTTAAAAAGGGATATAGAGGTAGAGAAGGGAATTCCAGGGTTCAGGTCAGGCACGTGAAGGCACAGCCACCAATGGTGAAGAAATTGCAATTGGAGATGCTCAAGGAGTGAGAATGACTCGAATGACCGTGATCTGAGGGTTATAGGGCTGGTGGAGTTTATAGACCTATGGAAGGATTCAAAGACAAAGATAACAATTTTAAAATCATTGCGTTGCTTGACTGGGTGCTAATGTGTGTCAGTGAGTGCAGAGTGGATGACAGCATGGTGGGAGGGGGGTAGGGTTGTGTGCAGTTAATGCTACTTAGGATACAGGCAGCAGAGTTGACGATCACCTTAAGTTTGTGAAGCGCAGAAGACAGAGGTTGGCCAAGACAGCACTGGAGAAGTCAGGTGTGAATGAGGATTTCAGCAGTGGATGAGATGAGTTAAGGACAGTCATGTAATGTTAGAGGTGGAACTATGAGGATGCATTAATGAGGCAGATATACAGTCAGTTGCTCAGCACAGGGTCAGATGACACAGCATGGTCACAAATTGCCTGATTTAGTCCTTGGCAATTACCAGCGATATAGATGGAGTCATTAGCTAGAGAGCAGAGTTTGTGGCAGGAAGTAAAGACAATGGCTTTGGTCTTGTTAATATTTATTTGGAGGATGTGGGACAAATAGTCCAATAATGTAGAGATTATGGAGGGGTCAAGACAAGTGGTGGTGAGGTAGAGCTGGGTGTCATCAATATATATGTGGTAGCTGCCACACTGTTTGGATGATAAAATCAAATGTCCCAATGTGCTTCACAGGAGCTAAGAGCAGCCTGTAGATGAGAAACAGATGGAGGTTAATGACAAATCCTCGGGTAATACCAGAGGTAAAGGCATTGAGAATGAAGAGAAGTCTTGGAGGCACAGTATACAATCAAGAGTGGCCCTAGTGTCCTCAACATTAATCCCACACTCCTTGAAGTCTCACTGCATCAGGTCGAAGGTGGACAAGGGAAGCTCTTGCTAATTACTGCTCGGTCAGCAACAAATCAGGATTCCTCCACATCAAGAAAAAGAAGTGTGGCAAGAACACAGAATGGGCTCTAGTTAGGGGACTTCAATTTTCTTTTCTATTCATTCATGGGATGTGTGCTTCACAAGCTAAGCCAGTTTTAATTGCCCACATTCCACTTGAGAAGGTGATGGTGATCTGCCTTCTTAAACCGCTGCTATCCTTGAGGTATAGTACACCAACAATGCTGCTTTAATGGAGGGAGTTCCAGGATTTTGACCCACTGACACTGAAGGAACGGTGGTATATTTCCTGTGTCAGGATGCTGAATAGCTTGGAAGGGAACTAATAGGTGGTGGTGGTGGTGTTCCCATGTACCCCATGTCCCCGTCCTTCTAGATGGTAGAGGTTGTAGGTTTGGAAGATTTTATGAAAGGAGCCTTGTAGCTCAGCAGTACCACCACTGACCGAGCTGGCCAAGTCCTGAAGCTTATAACTGCTAAACTGCACCTGTAACGGGTGGTGAGAGAGCTAACAAAGGCAAAACAAACTGTTTTCTCTCACCCTCATGGATGTACCCGTCCGTGATAATATAAGTAGGACTGACCACCAAACAGAATAACAGCCATCACATTGTGCGGGACTACTACATTGCTGAAGGAAATAAGATTCAGAGCAAACTTAGCAACTCAAAAGACAGCAGCAATGAGGCATCATGGGCTATCACTCACAATCTGTAACCTCATGCCCAATGTATCCTTTACTTCAACCTGGTGAAGTTACAAAACACGAAGGCATGCATTTAATAATGGTATAGAACATTGTAGACAGAGCTCAGTGATCCCACAGTTAATAATTCAGATCAAAGCTCTGTATTGCAGTCGTGAATGGGGATGGAAATGTAACCAACAAGAGGAGAAGGCTCATGAGCACCCCATCCTTAATGATGGCAGAGACCAGACTATAAGTTCCACATTCTTAGTGTTAGTTACCACATTCAGTCAGAAGTATTTAGTCACTGATCCACCTTGGTCTTCTCCTGAGGCCACAGCACCACAGAAGCCAGTCATCAGACAATTTAATTATTAGTTTTATGTGACATCAAAACATTGCTGAAGGACAGTGGAAACTGTGAAGACCTTGGGGTAAAACTTTCTATTTGCCTGGATAAATGCAGTGCCAACACAGAAGCTCAACACCATTCAGCAAAAAGGCAGCCCATCCACCACTGTAAACATTCACTTCCTCCATCTGCAATGCACATTGGCTGCAGTGTGTACCATCTACAAGATAAACTGCAGCAACACACCAAGACTCCTTAGACAGCACCTTCCGAACCCATGATTACCACCAGCTGTAGGTTCCCCTCCAAATTATGTTATTCTAAAGTGGAACAATATCACCACTCCTTCAGTGTTAAGGATCAAAATTCAGGAATTCCTTCCCCAAAGGCTCTGTGGGTACACTGCATGGATTGAAGTGGTTCAAGAGGCAGCTTGCCACCACCTTCTGCAGGCAATTATAGGGATAGGTCTTCACCAATGATGCCCACATCCTGAGAGTGAATAAAGAAAAGAAAGCATTCATGACTGGTATGCCCTTGGCTCGCTAGTTTGGAATTGAATGATCTGTGGTCACAACTTGTACTTCTGACAATGCGTTTTTATTAAAAAACAAATCTGAATGGAGGACCTTCTGGAAAAATGCACATCAGTCAAAATTGGTAGGGATAGGGAAGTGGGTGGGGGGTGGGGTAGTGGGGTGAAAAGGGAGGGGGGAGAGAGAGAGAGAATTGACAGCTTTAGTTAAACACAGGCAGCTCTGATAAAGGAGCTACCTATGTCTAAAACATCATCCTGGTCTCTTTAAGGACTGGCTGGTCCTGCTTTGCACTTACAAGGTGTTTATCCTTAATTATTTATTTCAATGTCATTCCTTAAATTAACTCCTGCAAAGAGGGTGGATGAATACAGAATGTTTGGTACCAGTCTGTACACAAACACTGACATTCTCCGGCAAACATGCACAAGTGTGCATCCAGAAAGCAAAGTATAGCACAGGCAGGGAACACACTCCCACATATCCTTGTCCATGAGCAGTGTGCAGACAAGTACAACACACGCACCAATCTCAAGCAGTGGGATTCCAAAGAATATTTCGATTCAGTCCTTAAATTCATTGTCCTACTGCAGGACAGTCATCGAAAAGATTACAAACTCTTTTCTTCCCAAGTGTACGGAACGGGAGTGAAATCCCACAGGGGCTTCATCTCAAGAGTTGTCTGAGCTTTCCAAGTGCAAAAACAACCGATTATACACCAACATGTTCAAACTGTCAAGTGCCAGAGAAACTGGTTGATGGCAGTGATTTACAGCACAGACTTCCTGCCACGCAAATAGTGCAAGCTCCGCTAGAAATGGAAAGCGCCCAGTTCATCCACAGCTCCCCAGCCCTGGGTTGTACACAAATCTTTTTACCTATTAGACAGTGCGTGCTTGACATGCGGCAGCCCGGATCACCACCTTGTCACCAGTCAGAATCACTGTCTGTACTTACGCACAAAACAAACTATAAGAAGGCTCACAGGAAGGGAATCTCAACTGTTGCATACGGAAAAAGTGGTCATTAAACCACCTCTTGTAAATTTGCAGCAGATGGCATTGTGGGTATATCCAACATCCCAGTTCTGTCTCATCTCCTCCAGTGCATCGCATTCCATGGCTGCAGGACTGAACTGATCACATCCTTGTTCCAATGACCCTCTTGGGTTCAATGGAGGCTGCAGAAGCTGACTGAACCAGTTCGCTGAGATTGGACACAAGACAGAGTGGGAGGTGAGATTTCAAATCTGGAGATTGGTGAAGTTGGGGATGCAACTAACTGGCAAATTACAACACTATTCTCACTGGGGAATACTGTTCAGCTGAATGGAAGTAGCATGGGAAAGCCCAAGAACAGATACAAGCACAATCCACTACCCCACCACAGTCTTTTGGCCACCAAATTGAGGCAAGCATGCGTTTCCAGCCTCTCACATTAGAAACACACATTACATTTTGACGTGCAGATACTCAGATACAACACTAGGCCTTAAATATAAAAGAAAGCCATTTTCCCTCATGATCTTTACAGTGATTCTTTTAAATTAGTTTAATTTGCTAAAAAGAAAAAAAAGTTTACATCGTTCAAGCTGTTTCCCTGTGGAAAATTATTTTGTTTTTAATGTTTTAATTCCAAAGTCCAACTTGACCCTATTTGTGTGAACTTCTTTTCTGTGTACACGTATTGGAGAGTGACACTTGCCTCGAGCCTGCAGTCCTCGTGGATCACTGGCAATCAATAGACAGAACTGGAGGAGACAGGTGTTGAGGGTGAAATGAAGACTCCGGGAGAGACAGAGAGAGACCTTTACTCTGAATCGTCGTCGCTGATGGCGTAGCCAGCCGCGTCCGACTCTGGTTTTGGTGAGCATGGCGGGGAGGTCTTGGAGAACGGCCATCGGAAGGTGGGCGACGGGGAACGCTCCCGGACTGGACTGTTGCTCGGACTCTGCTTTGGGGTTATTGCTTGCAGCATTCGACCTTTGCCCTCTTTCAGCATATGCTTCTGTTTTAGGAGGGGTGAATGAAATAGAAAACTTTAGGACACTTTTAAACCTGCATGGGTTCACAACCGTTCTCTCAAACAACAACACGCATCTTTAAGAAACATAAATAGGAGCAGGAGGCCCCCTAGAGTCCACTCCACCATTCAGTTCGATCATGGCTCATCTTCTACCTCAATACATGTTCCTATATTATCCTTCACTTCTTTCATTCTCAGAAATCTATTCCTTGAATTTCAGCAACAATTGAGTGTGCCCAGCTTGCGGGGGTAGGTTATTTTAAATTTCCAGTTAATCTAGCAAAAACATTCCAAGACATGTAACCACCGTGATTACCAAACAAAACAGGACGCTGAGGTACAGAAAGAGATATTAGGATATATGGCCAAAGCATGGTCAAAGATGTTGATTTGGAGGGTTCAAGCAGGCTGCTGATGGTGGAGCAATTCAATTGAACCTGAAGGGTCAGAAAAGATTAAAGAGATAGAGAGGGGCTGAGGCCCCAAAGTCATTTGAATGTTACAGCAAGAATAATAAAATTGAGACATTACTAGACTGGGAGCCAGTGAACATCAGTGAGCACAGAGGAGACGCAGTCCTTGAGGCTAGCTTACACCATCAGAAGTGGTGATGGGCGTATGGTTAATTTTACCCTACTCCAAACCTTCTCACTGGGGGAAGGAGGGATTACCTGCAGGGCTGGGATTCTCGATATGATCCCTGCCTTGACTATAATGTTTGAGTGACTGAATGATGCTTAATGACTGAGATGATGTATAATTCTGCTTCTGGCTAAAAGTGCCTTATGATACTTTTGATCTGAATCTAACCCATTAATATGATGTTTAGATCACATAACATGGCTGCCATCAACGTGAAGACAAGTCTTCCTCTCCACATGGATTATGCAGCTGTAACTTAAAGAGGCAATGTAATGAACAAATGCATCCGTGATGGGTTGTTTGATGAGGATGAGGTCAAGTAGGTTTTCCCATTGTTAATTTTCTTACCACTTGTCACAATGCCAATCTGGTTGATACATTACCCATGTCACTGAGGAGCAGTTTATCCTCCCAAACTATTCAAAAAGCCTGCTTTAAAATCTTTTCTTGACTTTGTGATTCTGTCATCACATTAGATTTGATTTAGGAAAGACATTTTCTTCAATGTTGGAAGTATTTAGAGTCCTATGGCAGTACCAAATAATCATAAGCTTTTAAGTGACCTTTACAGATGTAAAATTATTTTGAAATGGACTTTACAGTGTTATCATTTTGCAGCATCATATCTGTTCTTTTCATTTTGTTGTGCCTTTATCCCTTGCCTCCTGAACTATTGAGTGTGTGAAGTATCTGTAGCTGTTTGAAATACAAGATGTTTATTGTGTAGAGTTTTGGTCACCCTGTTATAGGAAAGACATAGTTAAACTGAAAAGTGCACAAAGATGATTTACTAGCATGTTGCCAGGGCTTGTAGGCCTGAGTTATAGGGAGAGGTTGGCCAGGATAGGACTTCATAATGTAGGAGAATGAGGAGTGACCTTATTGAGGTGTATAAAATTGCGAGGGGCATATTTAGGATGAATGTATGTAGCCTTTTTCCCAGAGATAGGGAACTGAAAACTGGAGGGCATAGGTTTAAGGTGAGAGGGGATAGATTTAAGAAGGACCTGAGCAGCAACTTCTTCATGCAGAGAGTGGTGCATATATGGAATGGACTGCTGGAGAAAGTGGTTGAGGCAGGTACAATAGCAACATTTAAAAAACATTTGGATAGGTACATGGATGAGAAGGGTTTAGAGATATATGGACCAAATGCAGGCAATTGGAACTAGCTGAGTGGGCACCATGGTCAGCATGGACCAGTTTGGGTCGTAAGGCCCGTTTCCATGCTGCATGGCTCTACTCTATGGCTCTACATATGCAATCCTCACAGACAGAATTACAAAATGGTTACAACATAGGCCATTCAATCCATCATGTCTGTGCTGGATCCCTGAAGAAGCAATTGGCCTTATGCCACTGCACACTAACTCCCCATTGCCTTGAAGATTCCTCATTCTCCGATAATAATTCAATTTCCTCCTGAATATTTTTTCTGCCTCTAAAACTGAGCAGGTCAGAGGTATGCTCAAAGCTCGACAAGGCATTAGTCAGGAGTGTGATGGAATACTCTTCATGAGCCCAGACACATTCAGCTCCAACAATATTCAAGAAGCCTGACACCATCGAAGATCAAGCAACTCGCTTGATTGGCACACCATTCCCCACATTCATCATTCAATCTTTCCATCACCGCCACATGGTCTAAGAAGCGCATACTATCTACAGGATGCACTCTAGTAACTCCCCAGGCCTACCTTGACAGCAGCTTCTAAATTCATGATCTCTACCATGGCAATGGGAGGCAGGGAGGTGATGGCTTAGTGGTATTATCACTAGACTACTAATCCAGAAATTCAGCTAATGTTCTAAGGACACTGGTTTGAATCCCATCATGGCAGATGGTGGAATTTGAATGCAATGAAAAAAAAATTTGGAATTAAAGATCTACTGATGATCATGAAACCATTGTCAACAATACCCATCTGGCTCACTAATGTCCTTTGGGGAAGGAAATCTGCCATCCTCACCTGACATGTGACTCAGGATGGAAACAGGCCTTTTGGCCCAAACGGGTCCATGCTTACCATGGTGCCCACTCAGCTCGTTCTAATTGCCTGCATTTGGTCCATATATCTCTAAACCCCTCCCATCCACGCACCTATCCAAATTTTTTAAAAATGGTGCTATTGTACTTGTCTCAACCACTTTCTGACACCCATTCCATATATGCATCACTCTCTTTTTAAATCTCTCCCCTCTCGCCTTAAACCTTCTGGTTTTCAATTTCCCATCCCTGGGAAAAAGACTATATGCATTCATCCTATCTATGCCCCTCATGATTTTATACACCTCAACAAGGTCACCCTTCATCCTCCTACATTCCAAGGAATAAAGTCCCATCCTGGCCAACGGCTCCCTATAGCTCAGGCCTACTAGTCCTGGCAATATCCTTGTAAGTCTTCTTTGCACACTTTCCAGTTTAACTATGTCTTTCCTATAACAGGGTGACCAAAACTGTACGCAATACTCCAAGTGCAGCCTCACCAACAACTTATACAACTGTAACATCACGTCCAAACTCCAATACTCAACGCCTCAACCGCTGAAGGCCAGCATGTCAAACGCCTCCTTCGCCACCCTGTCTGTGACACAGCTTTCAATGAACTATGTACTTGTACTCCTAGGTCTCTCTGTTCCACATCACTCCTCAGGACGTTACCATTTACTGTATAAGTCCTACCTTGGTTTGACTTCCCAAAATGCAACACCTCACACTTATCTGTATTGAAATACATTTGTCAATCCTCAGCCCACTTCCCCATCTGATCATGATGCCTCTGTAATTTTTGATAACCTTCCTTGCTATCAACGATACCTCCTAATTTTGTATTATCTGCAAAATTACTAATCAGGCCTTGTACATTCACATCCAGATCATTTATGTCAATGACTTGGTGGACCATCCACTGTCCTCTGAAATGGCCTAGCAAGCCTATCAATTCAAGGGCAGGTAGGGATGGACAGTAAATGCTGACCAGCCAGCAATGCCAATGTCCCATACGTGAATAAATAAAAGACAAATCCTGGAAGGACAAGGGCAGCAGACACCTGGGAACACCACCACCTGCAAGTTCCCCTCCAAGCCACTCACCATCCTGACTTGAAAACATATCACAGTTCCTTCAGTGTCACTGTGTCAAAATCCTATGGGCTGCAGTGATTCAAGACATCAGGCTCACTACCTCCTTCTCAAGGACGATTAGAAATGAGGAATTAACCCTAGCTCAGTCAGCAACATGTGCATATAATGAAATAAAAATTCTGGCAGTGCATTACAGATCTTAACCACACAGTACATGAAGGGATTCTGCATCTATTCACTGCTTCTTTTGCAACATGCCTTAATCTTTGCCCTTTGTTTCTCAATACTTTCGCCAATGGCTCCTCCCAGTCTATGCTGTCTAAACCCCTTGTGATCTGATTATATCAAACAAATCCTCTCAACCACCTCTTCCCCATAGAGAAAGGTCATCTCACTCCTATGGTTTTGAATCCACTTTATTTATTTCTCTCACCAAGAGACACCACTATCATATCCTCCTCCTTTTGTTCCTTAAATAACTTGCTTTAACTCCAACTACACTCCAGTGTAAGCCAGACTTTATTTTCCACCTCTGGATGTACAGCCATGTACAGATCAGCTGTAGCTTTGTAAGCAGCACTCTGACTCCCGGATTCCAGAGACTCAAGGACAACATCAAGGCTCACACTCCAATGCTGTATTCAGCGGTTGTTGCAGTATCACAGATGCAGTCTGTTAGGATTAAATCAAGACATCTTCTGCCCTGAGGTCAATACAAAAGATGCCGTGGCTATTATTTGGAAGAGGAGCCGTGGAGTTTGGTTTAGTGTCTCAAACCAACATTTATCATATTACACAGAGCAGCTGATGCCGCATTGACGCTTGTGGGATCTTACTATGGCTGCCATGTTTCTCTACATTACAGTAGTGAATGTGCTTCAGAAAGCACTTCACTGGCAGTATATCACAACAGCACATCCTGAGGCGATGAAAGGTTTTAAACTAAACGCAAGTCTTCTTCCATCCATTTAGAATCATACAGCATGGAAACAGACCCTTCAGTCCAACCAGTCCGTGTTGATCATAATCCCAAATCAAACTAGTCCCACCTTCTTCCCTTGAGCTTATTGAACAGATAAACGTTGCACTTTTCCAACAAACCAGGTGCTTTCATTGGTCAACATCTCATTCTCACCAGTTTGGATGTAATTTTGTATAGGGAAGGAGATGGTGGCAAGGTCACAATGTCATTGGACTAGTAAGTTAGTGCTCTGGGCCATGGCAGCTGGCGGAATTTAAATGCAAACAATTTTAAAAATCTGGACTCAAAAATGTCAGTAATGTGGCCATGAAATCGATCAACTGTAAAAATCCTTCTGATTCACTAATGTCTCTTAGGGAAGGAAATCTGCCATCCTTACCTAGTGTGACCTACATGTGCCTCTAAACCTACAGCAATGTGGTTGACTCTTAACTGCGGCTCTAGCAAGGCACTTCCAAGACAATTATAGGAGTGGGAAACAAATATTGACCTCCCTAGTGGCACCCTGATTCCATGAAAGAATGAAGAAAAGGTAGCCTGTTTTAAAGCCTCAACTTGAAATTAGTTATATGGAGAAAATAAATGTTCTCTAATTGTTAAAGGCCTTATTTCTTTTAGTGCTCTCTTTATTTATTTACACTAATATAGTGAGCATAATTCAAAGTAATCAGCACTTTGAAGAGTCCAAAGGTGACCAATGCTTTATAAATGCAAGTTAGTCTTTTCATCATAACATTTAATCTCCCATTTAATTATAATTCTTTCCTCTACTATCCCACCTTTACATCACGTTTTATTTTACTTGGTGGCACCCTTGTTAACAAAAAAACCCAATAAGCCTTTGTATAGTCCTTTTAGGTTGTCTTCCTTCTAATAAGTCCAGTTTACTCAATTACTCCAGATTTAATCTACCTGCTCCCAGGTGAGGTTCTATCTATTTGAAGAGCTTAGGAAAGTGATGCCCTGTCTAAGTGTCTTTCTTTTAAATACAAAACAAAGAAACTGCAAATGATTATGCTTACCTTGCTCCCAGAGAAAGAGTCAATATTCAACTATATAAATGTCTAGTTCTGAGGAAGGGTCACCCAACCCAAACATTAACTGATTTTTCTCCACAGATGCTGCCAGGCCTGCTGAGCTTTTTCAGCAATTTCTGTTCTTGCTTCTGATTTACAACATCCATAGTTCTTTTGGTTTTTATATAAATGTTTTTGCTGTTTGTCAGACCTTTTTTTGTACCTCGCTGCTTATGGATAAAGTTTAATAAATGACTTGGAGACATTCAGAGTGCCTGGGGCCAGGAATTGGGATTCTGATAATAATCAAATAAACTCTTCTTCTCTCAATCACCCTTACATTTATTGTTACTGAATTGTGTTGCTAATTGTGAAAATGCTTACCAAGGCTCCCTCCGGCCCAAACATCTCCAGGAAGTTTCCGATGAATTCTCTTGATTTCTCCTCCCATTTCTGAATCAGGTCAATGCTCTTCTCCTCAACCTTCTGAACAAACTCCTTCGACTTCTCCTCCACATCTTTAACTTTCTGCTTCACTTTATCAACTCGTTCCTGCAAGTTGTATTTCTTCTCCTGGAAAGCAGAAAACATGAGAGAAAGAGTCAGAAAGTAACAGAACAAGAGAAAGTAAGAGTGCAAAAGGATGTGATTGTGAGGAAGGTGCATGTGAGGTGGGGGAGAGAAAGAAAGAGAGAGAATGATTTCAGAAGCGAGGGTGCACACCAGATTGAGAGAGACCAGGCTTTTAGGAATGCATTCTGGATCACGACTCACTGTGTACTAATAAAAATTCTTATGTTCTCCTGGGTTGTATTTGCCAATTATCTTAATTCTGCATGCTTTTGTTACTGACCCCCCCTGCCAGGGAAAGTTTCTTTTTATATACTCTGTTAAATCTTTGTCTCTGCCCTCATCGTGACCAAGGCTTTTCCTCAAGACAGTTTCACCAGAGTCATGTTGGTGAGAAGATGGCAAAAGAGTAGCAAGGCTCCGTGCAGGCTCTTTCCTGGGGTTCATCCGCTCCTGCGTGCTTCTCTTTCTTTTTACTTCTGCTTTTCTTCTTTCTTTGTTTTTCTTTCATTTCTCTTTCCTTTGGAGCGTTTCGCAGCAGGTTAGTCAGCGAAATCAGCACAGCAGCTAGAGCACACGTTGCACAGAACGGCAGCTCCTCCCAGTGGTCAGAGGCAGCAGGGCTAGCAGCGGCAGCTGTAGCAAAGCTCTTCCAGCGATCAGAGGCATCTGAACTTTTCAAGATGCGGTGCTGGCAAGGGGACATCTTGGGGGAGGGCAGCCAGATCAGGTCCCTTGGCAAGACAGAGGTGGCGAACGGGTCTGGCTGTGGATCCTGGGACTCCTGGCATTAACGAGGCAGTGGCTGCAGCATGTAATGCCCGGAGTCAGGACTCCTAGTATTATTGAGGTGACAACAGAGCCAGGGACTCCTGGTTGTGGGCACAGGACCCGACATTGGCATCACTGTGGCGGAGAAGCGGTGGTGGCACAGGTGTCATTGGTGAGCTGGCTTGGGGCTCAGGATTGTCTTCCAGTTACATCTTTTATCCCTTTTATTCTTAAGCTGTTCAAAATGGCACTGGATTGTGGCGACCGTTGAAGCTTTTCACTTATTTTATGGTAATATTTGCTGTAAAATGCAAGTGACAATAAATAATAAGTCAAACCACTGGCTCAGATGATTCTTTGCTGGCAAAACTTGATAAAAAAAAAACCTTTAGTGCCAATGCCAAAAGTGAGCATGGAGCATGTGAAATGAAACTCTGAGCCTGATTTCCCTGCTCCACGAATGACTACTCACATTTATAAAGCTGACATTGAGCTCCTTGGCAGTGTAACCACGCTGCAGATTTCTACGCACATATACGTCATAATCCCGCACAATCCTGGTAATGATATCTGATGTGGAGATTCCTTCTGTTCTTTGAGTTGGGGCAAACATACCTGTAAGTCACACAGACAGATGTTAAGCAGATCATTCAGCCTTAAAATATGCCCTGGTGCTAGTTTCAAAACACCTTTCAACAACTCAAGGAAGACCTCAAGTCCTTTGTAACTCAGGCAATATACTTAAGTGGAAAACACAAAGCAGACCATTTTCCCACAGCAAGCTCCCACAAACATCAATAATGATATCGATCGGATAATCTGTTTTGCTACATTGGACAGATATAATTCCCTTGCTCTTCAAAACAGTTCGACGGCATACTTCACATTGACCTGACAGGGCAGACTGGGCTTCAGTTTAATGTTTTATCAAAAAAAATCTGACAGCACAAACACTGAAAAATCATTTCTCCCCCTTGGTCCAGGAACTCCCTACCTATGTCCGTGACACCACCCACGCCCTCCACCTCCTCCAGAACTTCCAATTCCCCGGTCCCCAACACCTCATCTTTACCATGGACGTCCAGTCCCTCTACACCTGCATTCCCCATGCAGATGGCCTTAAGGCCCTCCGCTTCTTCCTGTCCCGCAGGCCCGACCAGTCCCCCTCCACTGACACCCTCATCCGCTTAGCCGAACTCGTCCTCACACTCAACAACTTCTCTTTCAATTCCTCCCACTTCCTACAGACAAAGGGGGTAGCCATGGGTACCCGCATGGGCCCAAGCTACGCCTGCCTCTTTGTAGGTTACGTGGAACAATCCCTCTTCCGTACCTACACCGGCCCTAAACCCCACCTCTTCCTCCGTTACATTGATGACTGTATCGGCGCCGCCTCGTGCTCCCACGAGGAGCTCGAACAGTTCATACACTTCACTAACACCTTCCACCCCAACCTTAAGTTTACCTGGACCATCTCTAACACCTCTCTCCCCTTCCTGGACCTCTCTGTCTCCATATCGGGCAACCACCTCGAAACCGATATTCATTTCAAGCCCACCGACTCCCACAGCTACCTAGAATACTCCTCCTCCCACCCACCTTCCTGCAAAAATGCTATCCCCTATTCCCAATTCCTTCGCCTCCGCCGCATCTGCTCCCAGGATGAGGCATTCCACTCCCGTACATCTCAGTTGTCCTCGTTTTTCAAGGACCGTAACTTCCCCTCCTCGGTGGTCGAGAACGCCCTCAACCGTGTCTCCCACATCTCCCGCACCTCATCCCTCACACCCCGTCCACGCAATAAAAACCAAAAAAGAATCCCCCTCGTCCTCACGTACCACCCCACCAACCTCCGGATCCAACGCATCATCCTCCGACACTTCCGCCATCT
>NC_063344.1:18057530-18077428 GCF_021869965.1 Rhincodon typus | reverse complement strand
GACCCTTCCTCAGAACCGTTCTGAGGAAGGGTCACCGGACCCGAAGCGTTAACTTTGTTTTCTCCTTCACAGATGCTGCCAGACCTGCTGAGTTTTTCCAGCAACTTTGTTTTTGTTCCTGATTTACAGTAGTTCTTTTGGTTTTTATTTAGTATTTACCCAGCTTCTACAGTCTTTCCCCATCACTATATCAGGTGGTAAAGAGTTTGAAACATATTAAGCTGCAGGCTCAGACACTAAATTTCCCAGTCAGCCAAACACACTTCCTCTACATTTTTTTCCCCGAACAGTGACTACAGCTAAAGAAACAAACTTCAACTGTTGATGAATCAGAAACAGATGACATTGGAAAATTACAAGACCATTCAGCATCCAAGACAAAATAGCCTCATCACCTTTCAACCTCAGGAAATCAAAGTACTTTAATAGGCAATTGTGTACCTTTTGAAGTGTAGTCATCGATGTAGTTAGGAAACATAACCAATTTGCATAC
Organism: Rhincodon typus; assembly: GCF_021869965.1. Taxonomy (NCBI): domain Eukaryota; kingdom Metazoa; phylum Chordata; class Chondrichthyes; order Orectolobiformes; family Rhincodontidae; genus Rhincodon; species Rhincodon typus. Next base: position 18,076,935 of record NC_063344.1, on the reverse strand, counting down.
AACAAGCACCCACAGACAGCAAGGTGATAATGACCATATAATTGTTTAAGTGAGATTGGTAGAGGGATGAATATTACCCGAGACAGCAGGGAGAATCCCCAATCCTTCTTCAAAATCCAGGCAGGTGATCTTTTGCATTCAACTAATGAGGCAATTGGATTCCTGATCTAAGACCTCATGAGAAAGACAGCACTTCAGATGGTGCAGCACTCCCCTAGTACTGGAGAGTCCATCTGGATTACAACCTAACAAGCTTCCGTTTCAGGAGAGCGCGACGCACTGGATCGACACTGCTGACATAGAACCATAATGCTTCTAATTTCTCTTCCTCCAGACTGCTGCTGAACGACAAAGGTTGAAAGCCAGAACCAAAGCTGTATTCTGCTTTCCAACCACTTTTAACTCATCTCCAGATAAACATAAAGGAAAAGAGAAGAATTTATATAAATATAACACCTCTCCCGCCCCGGCACGTCCTGAGACACTTCCCAGTTGTGACATACTTTCTGAAGTGCAACCACTGATCATTTGGCCATTTTGACAGGTAGAATATGCGTAGCTGCATCCCTGCCTCAGGTACGGCAAATGACAAGTTGCATTCTGCAGCATTGTTTGCAAAAGGAACATAGGCTCAAAGAAATTATTTGCCACGTACTAGATGAATTAGGAGGAATAGGTTATTTGGCCCCTCAAACCCATTCCGTCATCTGATAAGGTCATGGCTGCCCTAACTGCAAACTTACATCCATTTTCTCACCTCCCCCAATTGAATGTGTTCACTGAACAAGGTCTATCCAATGCTCTCCAACTGAAGTATCAGTTCCAGTTTCTCAACTTTGTAATCTATCACCACTTCCCTCCTCTTGAAAAAGGTCACGATGTAGAGGTGCCAGTGTTGGACTGAGGTGGACAGTCAGAAGTCACACGACACCAGGTTCTAATCCAACAGGTTTATTTGAAATCACAAGCTTTCGGAACGCCCCCTCACTCATCAAGGATCTAACTACCTCTAGCTTAAAAACAGTCAAAGTTTCTACTTCTCCACCTTTGAGAAAGTGAGTTCCAAAGCCACACGACCTTCTTAGAAAAAGAAATTCTCTTGATCTCTGTCTCAAATGACCTCCTCTATTTCCATACAGTGATCGGCAAGTTTCCTCTGGTGGTCCAGTTTCCTCCCACAGTCCAAAGACGTGCAGGTTAGTGGACTGGCCATGCTAAATTGCCCAGGGATGTGCAGGTTAGGTGGATTAGTCATGGGAAAAATGTGGGTTTTTGCAGATTGGGTTGCGGTAGGGATGGTTGATGCAGACTCAATAGGCTGAATGGCCTCTTTCTGCCCTGTAGGGATTCTATGATTACTTGTTCTAGATTCTCCTAACAAAGGGAAACATCCATTTTACATACAACTTATCGAGACCTCTCAAGGTCTTACATAAAAATAAAATACAGCAAATGCTGGAAATCTAGAACAAAAACAGAAGTTGCTGGAGAAACTCAGCAAGTCTGACAGCATCTGTGGAGACAGAGCAGAGTTAACAGGTCAGGTCCAGTGACCTGAAGAAGGATCATTGGATCCAAAATGTTAACTCTGCTTTCTCTCAATAGATGCTGCCAGACCTGCTGAATTTCTGCAGCATTTTCTGTTTTTGTTAGCTATTCATGATGCCAGGTTGGCCAATGGCCTCTTGCCCGCCCACCATCATCTGAGGGTAAGTTTAGCATTCCAGAATCAAAACCTTATTTCCCCTAAAAATAATAATGGGGCAGTGTGGTGCCCAATGAAATCTTTGGCATCAGTTATACCCACAGTGCTTCTTATAACCTTTCCTTTGTTTACATAGACTAGAGATCTCTTCATACTTATAGGAGGCTAGTTACTGCTGTAACACTCAGGCCACACAGGAAAATACTAAGTAAAAAATACAGTATTAAAATAATTTAGTTTTAAAGAGGACTCCTATTTCCAAAATAAGTCAATCAGTAAGACGACAAACATTCACGAGGACGATCCTTACCCCCTACAATTAGATGCGTGTTTGGGAAAAGACTCTTGGCCTGCATCAGTGCCCGTGCATGTCCCGAGTGAAAAAGATCAAAGATTCCATCAGCGTACACCCGAACCGGACGATCCACTGAAAGCAGAAGAGAGATTTTCACTTGCACAGTGCTTCATCGTATTGTTACCATCCTTTTCCGTCAATTCTCAAAATCGGCAGAATGAGCCAAACATCCTTCTACTGTGTTGCATCATTCCGTGGTTCTTGGAGTCGGAATGTCACCAGCAAACCCAATATTTGATGTCCAGTCCTATTCTCCCTTGTGAAGTGGTGCTGTTGAGCAGCCTTTCTGAACCTTCAGAGGGCATTTGCTGTGGATCTGGAGTAGTACACAGGAACAAAGGACTTGGAAGCAGAGGTAGGGCATTTGGCCCTTTGTACCTGCTCCATCATTCAATAACAGCATGACCAATTGCGATTCTCAACTTCTCACAGGCCTGACTGAGCAAGGATGACTTCTGTGATTTTTAATTAGGGCAGTGTCACAGTTTCATGATTACAATAATTGATAAGTTGCTGTGTTGGAATTTGAACTTGTATCTCATTTGTCCATGCCTTGATATTATTAGACCTGTAACATAACTATTACACTACTGTATCAAGGGATTTCACAAATGCTGTGACTTCTACATCACCGGAACAAAAACAAACTACCTCATTTGGTGGCACCTGGTACATTTTTAAAAAATTATTTAAGGTGATGAGGTACTACTGGTTGACCCAGCATTCATTGTCAATCCCTAATTGCCCTTAAGAGGGTGTTGGTGAGCTGCTGTACATTAAACTAAAGAGTTGACAGCTCTATGCACCCCCACAGCCTTGTTACCAAATTAACAATCCCTTGCCAGCTTCCTTGCCCAATTCAAATCTCTATTGCTTGACAGGGAGTCTGGTCAGAATAACATGGGAACAAGAGGCCATGATTTTGAAATGCTTAATATTCTTATCTGCCAAAAATCAATTGCATTTCTGAAGTGTTCAATTAACTCCCAGTTTCAACAGTTTTCTGGGGTGGAGTTTCCAAAACTTTACATCTAAGTGTTTCCTGCCATCACCATTGAACAAGGCTGGATGCGATTTTGGGTTTATGTCCTCTTGCACTAAGCTCCACCCACCACAGTAAATGATTTTTATATACCCTATTGAATCCTTCCATCCCCTTCAAAGTGTCATTTCGATCATCACTTAATCTTCTCTATTTAAGGGAATGCACATCCACACAATTCTATGTGACTTTTAGCTCCAGCGCTATTTAAGTGAATCTGCAATGTATTGTCCAGAGTCAGGTTACTGCTCCTGGGGTCTGGTGTCCAGAATAAATGCAATTACTGCAGAGGCAGTCTATGCTTTAAATTAGATTCTTTCCTCCTCCCACCTTATTCTTCCACTAAGGGCATTTCAGCGAAGAGAGGGCAGCAAGCTGTGGACATTGGCAATGGTTTCCATACTCACAGGGAGTCCCAATCTTTGCTTCTTCCAGTGTCACACGTTCATATGGTTTGCTGCTCTTCACTCCATTCTCGTCTGCAAAGGGTGCCGGCTGTGAGAGGGTCTGTAATGGAACAGTGCAGAGAGAGGGAACCCAGTCACTGGCAGGAATCCATTTTAGGAATTAAGATTAAATAACTGGCCTACATGATCCCAGTGAATTGCCCAAAGAAAGAGACTCCAGTACTTGAATCCACTAGGAGGCAGCTCTGCAAACCTGTCGCTCTCAGCAACACCATCAAGATGCAGCCAGCCTGGAAACTGTGGGAGGTCAAACTGCATCATGGACTGTCCGGTAGCTCCCCTCCTGTCAGCCAATCATCAGCCATGCCAAGCAGCATGAGAGCAAGTATGGAGAAGACAATGGTCATAGAGTAGTTTCTTCAAGGAAGGTAAAAGGCCATTGAAAACAGAGAAACCTGTAGTGCTAGAGACTGAAATGTACTGATATCAGGCACTATATTCTTAAGATTTGCAAATGGTTTTGCACAGTCAATGAACTTTTCACCTTTTATGCTATAAAAATGTATCAGGATGTAAGAAGAGAATATTGTCAGTCGCTGGCAACCTCTCCTCACTTTCTTCTCTGTTGATCTTTTTCAAAGTCAAAAGTCACTTATAACCAGGTTAAAATTCAACAGCTTTCAGATCACTGCTCCTTCGTCAGGTACATGGAGGGAGCGTACGGGCACAGAATTTATATGCAAGGAGATCACTGCAAGATAATTCTAAATAATTAACAGCGTCAAAATATAATACAAATGGCATCAGTAAAGTGTTGACAGGCTGAATAACAAGTCTTCGCAGGTGATCAAAAATGTCAAATGGTGTGAGTAAAGTGTCAACAGCTGAATGGCAAGTGAAGGGATAACCTATGATCCGATTAAATAAGACAAAGAGATAATTACAAAAAAAATCAAAAATAAGATGGTGCTACTGACAAACCACACCACGATAGTATAAGAGCCGCTTGACGAGGGTCTAACCAAAGTAAACGAGTAATCCAAAACTGCACACACTAATTAAGGTAAAGAAATCATAAAAAGTTATCAAGGTGATGGTGCCAAAACAGAACAGTAAGGAAGATTTAACAAACACTGAATAATGGGATGGGGTTACATGTGGCGCGACATGAACCCAAGATCACAGCTGAGGCTGTCTTCTGCACCTGTCATGGATACAGAACTTGGTTTTTAGTTTCAGTTTGGCGATTCTGCATTGTTATGTATCTCAAAGGCTGCCTTGGAGGACACTGTTTGTACTATCTTGTGACACTCTTAATTACCTAGAATTATCTTGCAATTATCTCTCCACCTATAAATTCTGTGCCTGTGAGTTTCCCTCCACTTCATCTGACAAAGGAGCAGCATTCCGAAAGCTTGTGATTTCAAATAAACCTGTTGGATTAGAACCTGGTGTCGTGTGACTTCTGACTGTCCACCTCAGTCCAACACTGGCACCTCTACATCATGACCTTTTTCAAGAGGAGGGAAGTGGTGATAGATTACAAAGTTGAGAAACTGGAACTGATACTTCAGTTGGAGAGCATTGGATAGACCTTGTTCAGTGAACACATTCAATTTTGGGTGAAATGCCCTGGGAAGGACAGAGGATCTAATTGCCAGGTCAAAACAAGATGTGGAGAAACAATTTTCTCAAATGAGAAGAATCAAGAATAAGGTGAGGGGAATAACCTTAAAATTAGAACTGACCTATTCAATAGTGATGTTGGGAAGCATTTCCTCACACAAAGAGTAGTGGCAACCTGAAACTCACTCAGTCTCTCTCCCTGAATGGAATGTGAATGCAGAGGATCAATAGAAGCTCTTAAGACAGAAAATAGACTTTTTTGCTAGGTAGGGGTATCCAAAAACAAGCAACAAAGGCATGTAAATGGACTCATCTAATTAAATGAAGACACAGGCTTGATGGACTGACTGGTTTGTTTCTTCCAGCCCTTTCACAGCCACATCTAGATTGTCATCAGCTACATGTCAGTTCAACCAATTTGGAAAGCAGCAAATCAAGAACTAACAGATTGAGAACCTGACCAGCAAAGGGTGAACATGTTAAATTTACACAAAGAACTAAAGGACAGGTTAGAAAACTGTGTCCACAAAGAAGATAGCTAAAAGGCTGGATTTTCCTCATGGACACTCTTGATGCAATAGAGTCCATAAATTATTTTCAAGGCTACTAAGCATCCATAAAATCAATCTTCCAGTTGTGGTGGGGTGATGAGGGCAGTCACCACTGATTAAAACTGACCTGGACCAATCACGGAAATACCATGGCTACAAGAGTAGGTAATAGGTTAGGAATCTTTAGCAAGTAACTCACCTCCTGAATCCCCAAAGCCCATTCAACATCTACAAAGCACGTGTCCAGAGGAGAGATTCTAGAAGTGCACAAGCCTGAAATAAATCAGGAGCACCAGGGAGAAGATAGAGAGAGGTCCAGGCTTGGGGCATTTTACCTACTGAAGGAGAGAATTGAGAGTTGGAGCGAACTCGGACACAGAGCTTGAAGAAGTGAGAGAAAAATAAAATCGAATGATAATGTTACCAGAAGATCATAAAATGGAGGAGCAGACCTGGCCATTTAGTCCATCAAGTCTGTTCTTTCATTCAATGAGATCAAGGCTAATCTGACAACCCTCGACTCACTTTTCTGCCTTTTCTCCTTCGCCCTTGATTCCCCTACTGATCTGTCTGTCTGTCACAGCCTTGAATATAGTTAACAAACCAGTTTCTACATTCTTCCTCATATGTGTCTTAAATGGCTGTCCCTTATTGAGATTATGCCCTCTATTCCTCGACTCTTCCAAAAGGGAAAACAACTTGCCCACATACCTTGTATCTACCCTTGAATGTTGTATTTTCCAATAAGGTCACCTTTCACTATTCTAAACTCAAATTAATACAGGTCTAACCTACTCAATCCTTCCTCCTAAGACAGGTTCCCCTCCCCACCACCCCACCATACCTGGCATCAAACTAGTAACCTTCTCTGGATTTTCCCCTATTCCAGTATATAATTCCTTAGATAAGTAGCCCAAACCTACTCCCTGTATTCCAGCTGTGGTTGGACTAGTGCCTTGTATAGCTTTTACAGGACTTCCCTTCTTTTGTACTCCATTCCCTTTGAAATAAAGACTAACGTTCCACGTGCCTTCCCTATTACCTACATGCTAGCTTTTTGGGATTATTGAACAAGGATTTCCAAATCTCTCTCTGCTGCAGCTTACTGCAGTCCTTCTCTATTCAAATAATCTTTAGCTCCTCAATTCTTCCTTCAAAATGCATAACCTCATATTTTCCCACATTATATTCCATTAGCGCAGTTGCTTAAACAGTCAACTGTGCAGATTTCTTAGTCATTCTCAACTTGCATTCACACCTATTTTTGAACTGCCTGATGGGAGTCAGTTACCTGACAGCTAGTTTGCAATACAGAGACGCTAACAGCATGGGTTCCACTCCCATACCACCGGAGCTTATCATGACAGTCGCACCTTTCGTCCTCACCCCTTGCCTGAAAAGTGGTGATCCTTAGGTTAAGCCACCACCTGTCCCCTCTCATTTTCTCTGAATGAGAGAGCATCTCTGTGGTCCTCTGGGATTATTTCATGGAGTTTGGTTAGGTCAGTTGGCTGGACAGCTGGTTTGTGATGCAGGATAATGTCAACAGCACAGGTTCAATTCCCGTACCAGCTGAGGTCACCATGAAGGCCATTTCTTCTTAATCTCATGTCCCAGCTGAGATGTGATAACCCTCAGGTTAAATTCACCACCAGTCATCTCTCTCTAATGAGAGAACAGCCACTTTGGTCCTCTGGGACGATGGCAACTTTACTTCTTTTTGTCAGTTGCGAACGTGGCTGTGCTATTCATTTTCCAAATCCAAATCATTGATATATATTGCAAATAATTCTGATCCCAGCATTGATCCCTGCGCCACTCTACTAGTTACAGATAGCCATCCTCAAAATGGCCCTGTTAACTAAAATCTATCTTCTATTAGTTAAAGTCAGAAGGCACATGTATAGTGCAACAGGTTTATTTAAATTCACAAGCTTTTGGAGCACAGCTCTTTTTCAGAGAGAGATGGGGGTGTGCAAGCGCGCGCGCGCGTAAGAGAGAGAGAAACGGAGATGCGTGCACGCGCGAGAGAGAGACAGTAGTGCGCAACTGGGGGCGGGGGTCAGCGTGTGTAAGCAAGGGTTGGAGGGTTTCACCGACAGGGAGGGGCTGAATCGGCTGGGGCTATTTTCCCTGGACCATTGGAGGCTAAGGATTGACCTTATAGAGATTTATAAAATCATGAGGGGCATGGATAGTGTGAATAGACAAGGTCTTTTCGCTGGGGGAAGAGGCTTTCAAAACTAGAGGGCATAGGTTGAACGCGAGAGGGGAAAGATTTAAAAGGGACCTAAGGGTCAACTTTTTCACACAGAGGGTGGTGCCCGAATGGAATGAGCTGGCAGAGGAGGCAGTAGAGGCTGGTAAAATGACAACGTTTAAAAGGCATCTGGATGAGTAGATGGAAAGGAAAGGTTTAAAAGGGATATGGGCCAAATGCTGGCAAATGGGACGAGATCAATTTAGGATATCTGGGCAGCATGTGGACGAGTTGGACCGACAGGTCTGTTTCCGTGTTGTACAATCCTATAACTCTTGAGTGTGAGAATGTGTGTATGTGTATATATCGGGCAGGCTGGCGGGTGGGTGGGGTATGGAGGGAAGGGAAGGGAAGGGAAGGAAAGGAGTACAGGATGTATGCCTTAAATTGTTGGGACATCTGGACCAGCCCTAGGGGAGAGGCAACCTTTACAGATCAGACAGATGGCACTTCAACAGACCAGGGACAAATGTTTTTATGGATTGATTTGCTAGTGCCGCCATTGGGGAGGATTTAAACTAACTTGGCAGTGGTTGTTCCCTGGAATAAGATCATGGATATCACAGAACAGTTGTAGGCCACACTTTTAGGGGATAGTAAAGAGTCAGACGTCATGGTTCACGTTGATAACACGGAGTTAGGTGGGAAGGGAACTCAGATCTTCAAAGCAGCCACAAGAAGCTAGGAAGGAAACTGGAAAACGAGGATACCCAATGCAGCAATCTCAGGATTGCTCCTAGTCCCATATGCTAGTGAGCATAAAAATTAGAGAATTAAAAAATTGAACATGTGGCCTGGTGTAGGAGGGAGGGCATCAGATTTGTGGTATTGGGACCAATGCAAGATAGATAGGCTGTATTTTGGCAGGACCAGGATTATACATCCTCACAGAGAGATTTGCTAGTATCGTCACAGGGAGGGTTTAAACTAGATCAGCAGGGAAATGTGTTTCAATTCAAGGAAGCAAATTTAGGAAAAGGAAGTTGAACAGTAGCCAGCAAAGAAACAAAACAGACAAAGCAATGCCAGGCATTAAATAAGAACAGAATGAAGAAAAATTCAAGAAAGACTTTTTATTTATGCATGGAATGTGGGCTTTGCTGGCTGAGCCAGCACATTATTGATTCCCATCTGAATGATCCAAATGCACAAATTGAGGCAAATGGATACAATTTAATTGCCATTACAGGAACATATCTACAGGGTGACCAAGATTAAGAACTGAATATCCAAGAAAATTGACGTTTAGGAAAAGTAAAAAGGAAGAGGTCAGATGGCATCCCTACTAAGAGATGGCTTTAGTACATTAGCAAGGGAGAATTTCAGGGTGGAGGAACAAAGGTTGGATTGTTTGAATGGAGCCAAAAAATAGAAAAGGGCAGCAGATATTGTTTGGAGCTATTTATAGGCCACCAAATAGTAGTGGCAGCGTGGGCATGGTATTAATCAGGAGGTGAAAGAAGTTTGGAACATGGCAACACAGTTATCATAGGTAACTTCAATTTGCAGTTCTGGTTGAAAGCAGCAGCAATAATACAGAATAGCTCAATGTCATCCATGTCAAAGCAGCTCACTTGCTCAGCACCAGCTTTAACATTAACTCTCTCCACCACTGGCACACAGTGGCAGTATGTGCCATTTACAAGATCCAACATATAACACATTAAACCTGCTTGGGCAACCCTTAAAAACTGTGGCCTCTATCACACAGAAGAAGAGTAACAGGCACGTGAGAATACCACCAGTTCCAAGCTCTCCCTCGTATCATAGGCTACACCCAATATGGAACTATATCATAATTCTTAGATCATTTGAGTCAAATTCTGAACTCCCTTCCCAAAAGCATTGTGGGTATATCTACACCATTTGGACTGCAAGGGTCCAAGGCAACTCAGCACCATATTCAAGGGCAGTGAGGGATGAACAATAACTGTTGGCTTTACCAGCTACACCAGCAACACATGAATTTGTTTATTTTTAAATAATGAGGGGCAGGGTGGGCTCAAGCGAAGAATCCATGTGAAACAGATGAGCTAAATAGCTCATGTCAGTGTCACAATGTTCCATAATCCTGTACATATTGATAATTCATAAAAATAGGGAACATTCTGTTTTGTACGCTTGTCACAAGTTCTATTCTTGAACCTAATGTCAATACACAGTGTAAGAACAATTAGAGTTGTGTTTTAAGGCTGGCTGGATTATCAAAAATAGCCTTAGCACAAATGTCTCACAATAAGTCAGCAACTTTCCTGCCAAGTGAAAACATCTTTTGTTCTCTCCTCTCCTGAAGGCACTGCATACTGAGCGAACGATCAACAGACACCAGCTGCCCAGTGTCAGTCATTACTCTGAGGATAGTATTTTTGCCTCTGGAGACTTGAGCACAAAAGTCCAAGCTCTCACTCTACTGTTTGAATGTCATTGCATTAGATTTCCTTTGGATGAGATGATAAATTGAGGGCCCAACTTTCTCGCAGATGGATGTAAGTGAGAAAGTCTGTAATAGCAAGTGCAAGAGTGAGCAGTGATAAGGGCATCTGGTCAGATTGACAAGGTGTAGAAATTGACATTCCATTGTTGTTCACCATTTATATGGACGTTTTAGACTCAGAATTCAGATCAGTCATTCTATTGAATGGCAGAGCAGGCAGAAGAGTTGATCGATTTACTTCCAAGTTCCTATCATTCAAAAGCATAATTTCAAAATCTGCACATGACACAAAATTGGGGGTGTAACGAACAAGAGGAACAGTTCAATAAATGTGGTGAAAGTCCATTGTGCGCAGTCACTGGGGTCCAATGAGAACAAAGCCATGTAATAACTGAACCCTGGATAGAATCGAGCTTAGGAGGGAGATGGATCAGGAACACAGGAGGGAGTAAGGTCGGACTGAAGCTGAGGGACGAGTGGACTGAAGGAGGGAGGAAGTTGGCATCGGAGTGGGCTGGGGGTGATTTCAAAGGAGAGAGTCGGCATCGAAGACAGTATCAGGTCAGGCTGGGCCGAGGAGGGAGTCGAAGCCACAAGACCCCTGCATTATATGTGCATTCACTGCAAATTGAATCACGATATATCTGACTTCCACTCTGTAAGACAATGATAAAGTTTCAGAATGTGCATGCAGCTACGCATTTATTTGAACATAAACAACTGTGTGCTGGCATATTTTAGCAGGAAGTACTGGGAGATCATACATCACATGAACAATAGGTCTATATGTGTTCAAGGAAGAGAGATGTTGAGTTATTGGCATGTAACTCACAAAATAGTAATAGATAATAAAGCAAACACAGCATGGGGAATTGGGGTGGTTGAAGGAGGCTGGTCATCCTGAATGAGAGAGAAGAATTGTGTTAAGCTTGTGCAAGGGTGTGAAAGGTTATCGGAGGTAGATAGGAGAATGGAGTGACCTGATCACCATTATCATATTGAACAGTGAAGCAGGCTCAAAGGAGCCAAATGACCTACTCCATCTCTTCATTCATACATTCATCCGTTTGTATGAATCAAACCTTGGCTAGACCACTTAGAAGGATCAGTCTTTATATTATAAAACAAAAATGAAACACTGAGGAAGGGAAGGTATGAAAAAGATTTACAAGAATGCTATCAGAACTGAGAAATAGAAATAACAGGGAAAACCGAAGAGGCGAGGGCCCTTTCCTGTAAAACAAATGGAGGGATGGCCTTGGACAGAATTTTTAAATTATGAATGAGTTTGATAGGACAGATACAGACGCTGTTTCCAAATGCGAGGAAGACCAATTCTAGAGGCCATAACGGCCAGTCAAAAACCCAATATTGGGATTTTAAAAAAAAGTACTTCAAAGCGATGAAAACGTGGAGCTTGTAGTAAGACGTGACTGAGGTGTACAGAACTGACACATTTGAGGGGAGGCTTCATAAGAATGTAAGGAAGGAGGAAACAGAAAGATATGTTGATGAAGGGGCCATGGAGAGGATAACGAATTTCACTGGGTGGAGTTAAAGCTTGTGAGGCGTGTAAGCACTGCTCGGTCAAATGGCTGTAAATTTTCAAGCAACCAATGAAGCAAAACTCCTCAAGATTTTAAAATTCTTGCCATGTAAATAACTCACTGCTAAACACTTCCTGAAATTAATCCTACCATTTTATATGAGTGTATCCCACAATTCTACTGGACTATAATGTTTTGTTAGGCCCTGGTGTTAGATCACTCTAAGTGGATGACTTTCTCCAGACTTACTGGTCGTGCAATTTTCATTGGGCTAGCGTCATCATCAGTGGTACCATTGGGTCCTATTCCATCCTTCCGTCTCTTCCTGGAGTTTGATTTGACAATCTGCGTCGTCTCCATCTCATTAGGTATCTGAAGTGATTACAGATAAAGGCAAATCCACAAATTAAACTCTGATGTTAATCTGACTAACAAAGACTAGACAACGAACGTATTTTAAAATAAGATTATCACCAGGATTAGGTGGAGATCCAAGCACGGTCAAACTGAAAACAACACGTGTGCTATGCACCTCGCATATGCTTACGCAGCAGCAGTTAGTGGTCAGCAACTAGGTCCAGTCACAGTTAGAAGTCTGGTCAAGTTCTGCCCCTTCCCTGGACAGGGAAACAAAATCAGCTAGGTGCACAAAATGGGTGTCAAACCTACAACATGAAATCCACTGCTCAAAACCCTCGAGTACAAATCATCAACCCATTTTTAAATAAATTAATGGCAAGATGGTGGCAGAATAAGGCTCCTGAGCCTGGGGCTTGTCCACTCCATCCATTTTTCTTTCCTTTTTTCTCTTTTCTCTCTTCCTTTTTACTTACCTGTTGTGAAGAACTCAGTCGCAACAACAGCATTAGTGGCAGCGAGGTGAGCCCAGTGTGGACTCCGGCGGAAGCATCAGAGGCAAGTTTGGGCTCCCGGCAGCTTCTGGATCAACGAGGAGGGCCCAGTGTCGACTCATGGTTGCTGTGGTAGAGATGAGTTTGGGTTCCCCACAGCAGCTGCATCCAGCGCAAACACATGGAGGCGGCAGTGCAGGCAAGTTTGGGCCCAGTACGAGATCCATTAGCATCAATGCTGGCTGCATCGGAGAGGTGGGCCCAGAGCGGCCTCTTGGTGGCAGTTTAGGCCAAAGCTGGACTCAGCAGCATCGCAGGCAGCTGCACTGGCAAGGTCCAGTGAGGACTCAGGGTGGTGGCAGCGTCAATGGTGGTGGCTCTTGTCCTGGCAGCTCACCAAGGGACTTGTGGCTGGCCACTCCAGGCCTATGGCTAAGCATTTAACAAGAAGGACTGTAAACTTGAACTTTATTTCTTTATTCTTTTGCCTCTATATTCTTGGTTTTAGTTTATTTTTCTGTGCTTGAAAATAGCGCCAGAGAGAGTGGTGACACTGCTATACTTTTCACTATTTTGCAACAAAATACACGTGACAATAAATAAAACAAATAAAATGTTGGATACAGTCATAGTGCCAAAGGTTCAAGACAGCATTTCACAACATCTTCTCAAGGGCAACCAGGGAACAGGAAATAAGTACTGGTGATGCCCATGTCCACAAATTAAGTTAAAAAAACCAGCCAGAATGGCACAGCAGTGCCTCAAATTTCATACTAGGCTTGAAATGTTCCACCATTTCTACCTCAAAAGCTCCACAGTAAGGATGGCTGTTTAATTCCAGCAATTTGGTGACTACCTCCAGAATATATGGCACAAACTTACTTTCTACAAGACTTCCTTACACGTGCCATACCAAAGGTGTGGCTCCCCAGGATAATCAGAGCCTTATCCTCACACAGCGTTCTCTCCAAGCACTGAAGCATGATAATTTTCATGGAATCATCGGGATACACAGTCCCAGCTGAGCTCTTGCTACCTTCGACAGGATGTGGAGATGCCAGTGTTGGACAGGGGTGGACAAGGTCAGAAATCACAGAACACCAGGTTATAGTCCAACCAGGTTTATTTGAAACCACAAGCTTTCAGTTTTTCTTCTTTGGCCGCTGCACTATGGATCTCCCTGTCGACTGCTCCGGTTCGCTGGCTGTCTCACTGGGCTTGCTGTTGACATCTTGGGGTTTGCGAAAAAAACCTGGAGCCTCATTTGCCCCTGATGAATTCCTCTGTGTCTACCGTGAGACTAATGGGGCCCTTTTTGGAAGTGGGGCAGAAATTGAGCCCTCAGCTGATTTCGTCTAGTTGAAGGGCATGGTCAGATAAGTTGACAATGGATTTCCCGTTGTAGAACTGGTTTCAACTGTGGTAGCAGGGGAGGCTTGGTTACTGCTGGTGGTGATGCCAAGTTTCTCGAGCTTCCTGTTATTGGTGTGCATGTAGGTGGCGTAGTTCCATTGCCCCGCCTACTTGGCAGTGTCTCGTAGCTGGCCTGCCGCAAGCTGAGAATATGGACTCTATTGCGATTTCAAGGTTGCGGCATCTGCTGTGGAGCTGGTGTACGAGATAATTGAGGACTGTGCAAGAGGTGGGACAGCAGAGTCTCTCAGTTTAGTCTGTGTTGTAGGTCGATTTGAGTGAGTTTGTGATCTGCAGTCCTTTCGGGATCTTCTCTGCTTTCTTGCATCTCTGCGTCGATATGCGTGATCTTCTTGGAGATCATCTCCATTTTGAGCCAGCAGTTTGTGGTGTTAATGATATGGAGGTGCTGGTGTTGGACTCAGGTGGACAAGGTCAGAAATCACATGACACCAGGTTATAGTCCAACAGGTTTACTTGAAATCACAAGCTTTTGGACTTTGACAAGGTACAGTAATGAGGCATTGTGTTATCAGACTAGTAATCCAGACAATGCAGAGAAATTCAACTCCTGATGTGGCATTTCCAGAATTTCACTTCCAGGGCAAAAATAAAATTCATAAATGGTTATGAAGTTGCTGGATTGTCATCAGAACCCAAGCAGTTCACTGATGTCTTTTAGAGAAGAAATCCTGCCAGCTTTACCTGGACTGCGTCTATGTGGTACTTCAGTCTGAACCTTAACTCCAATAAAAGCAAAGTACTGTTGATGCTAGAGATCTGAAATAAAGATAGGTAGTGTTGGAAAAACTTGGGTTCCGAAGAAGAGTCACATTGAACTTGAAATGCTAACTCTGTATTTTGTTCCACAGATGCAGTCAGACCCGAATTTCTTCAGCAACATTTGTTTTTACTTAAAAAGACTGACTAATGACTCAGTTGTATCAAATTTCAAGGCAATTTGCCATAATCGCCTACATTCCAAATACCTTTGGGTGTTTTATGATCTTAAAAGGATCCATATAAAATGCAAACCAGTGTCATAACAAGCAAGATCACATTGTTCAGCACAGTTACAGTGACCAAACATGGTAATCATGGTAACAACTTAACCTTTGGTAAACAATAATATAAAGAACCCAGAGAGACAAGGTATGGATGAAAGACACAGGACAGAGGTCACCGAGTCACACATCGTGATAAATGGTACAGAACAGTGCGTAGAAGCGAGCAAAGGCCTAAAAAGAACAAACTTGCTTCCATAACCTCAGGACATCCTACAGTTCACAGCTAATGAAGTAGGAAATACAACAGACAATTTGTGCACAGCAAAGTCACACAGTCAGTCACATAACAATAAGCTGACCATCTTTTTAAATGATAATGGCTAAGGGATAAATATTGGCCAAGGCAACGTGATCCCCTGTAGATGAGGAAAATGCAAGTGAGGATCTTTCCTGTCCATCTGAGAGAACAGAGAGATCCTTGGGTTTAATGCTTCATCCAGAAGTCACCACCTCTGACAGACTCCCCAGTACTGCCACTGGGCATGTCCGTTTAGGTCATAGGCCTCCTGCATCTGGAATCGATCTTAAAACTGAGAGTTCTGTTGAGGCTCGTTGCATAACACATCGGACCAAGGCTAACACTCACTTAATTTGGTCACCTGACCTTTTTTTCTGTCACTCAGTGTTAAATTCTGCTCCTGTGAAGTCACTTGGGACCACATATTACCATAAAAGCACATTATAAATGCAAGTTGTTCTTGTTGAGAGTAAAATTAGACAGGATGCAAAACCAATGCTGCCCCAGCTCCAATCAGTTTCCCCAACGGGCAGTGAAGCTGAAGTCGGGCCCATGTGCTCCAACAAGATCTGATTGCAGGTTGATGTAGTCAAGCCACCTCATATCTGCAACACTGTGATAACATTTCTTCCATTCACCCAAGAATTTGATACAATCAGCTGAATAACAGGAAAGCGGTAATTCAGTGCTAAAATAAAGTTCAGATCATTCAAATAAGCAGCTATGAATGACACATGCAGTTTGCATGCATGAACCACCTAACTGCACTCCACAGCACAGCAGAATAATCTTCTTCAGCACAAAGTTAGTGCTGTCGCCCCCTCCCACTACTTTTCTAATGCCAGGCTCAATCACATAGTGGATTATACCCCAAGATGGACAGGGAGAAACAGGACACTAGATCAAACAAAGTTCTATTTCTGTTCTGGATTTGAACATTTGTCTCCTCTTGCTTTCTCTTTGTTAAGAGTTTGTTAATTCTGCTGACCTCAAGTCAGGCGTTTATGGGTTAAACTCCACAATCCAGGGACCTGAACATGTCATCCAGGTTGCATTGTTAATGCATTACTCAGCATCAGGGGCACTGTCGGAAGTTCCTCTTTCAGACTAGATTTGACTCCAAGTTTCTATCTTTCTACTCGCGAGTAAAACATTCCTCAGTGACACTTGCATAGAACAGCAGCAGAGTCCGTCTGAGTGTCTGGAGGAAACATTGGTCCTAAATCGTGAAAACAGATCATTTGGTCATTTCATGTGTGGAAGCTTGCTATGTGCAAAATAGATGCAATGTTTCTGAAACTATAACAGTAAACAGTAGCCATACAAAAGAAAAGAATTGACCGTGTGGCAGCGATTTTGGAAAAGCAAGCGTACCTCTCTTGGGAGGTGTGCACCTGTGTGTAGTTTGGGGTGTCTGGGAGGAGAGGCAGCCGCACTGTTGTCTTGCCGAGGATGTTTTTGGCAAGCACCAATGCAGGACAGCTGCAATGCTTTAAAAACACCGCATGTTATATTTGTCTTCTAAACAACAGAGCCAGGGGACCTCCTGCAAACAATAACACTCCCAATGCCCCTGCACATCATGAACCACTCGCAGTGTCCCAAACTCAAAGACAGAATGAGTTCACCAAAGCAAGGGTACATTGCTGTAAGCACTTTTTGAGAAGGAGTCGAAATAATCAGCTATTAAATCCACCATTGTTAATCCATAGACCATTTGCAAATGACAGGTTACAAAAGTATGCCTCAGTGAAACTGCCAGACAGTGTGGGCGTAACAGGCACTTGGAACTGCAGTCGTGGGTGTGTGCAAATCTTATCCGAGTTCAAAATTCTTGAAACCTCCAACTGACTTACCGAACTGTCCCTGCCCAAGTCTCAGATGCTCTCGGAACTTGGATGTCTACACTTACTGTTGTCTCGTTAGTTGCACTGTGCTGTTGATCAATTTAGATCTAATACTGGCAAAGGAGCCAACAAGCAGGCATCTGTCTAAAGTCACTTTCTTGCCACTCCTGTGAGCTCATGAATGGCACCCGAGGATTGTGGGCTCACCATTCATGATGTCACAGGAACAAGTGTTCCACACGCAATGTCTGCCCCAAAGGCTGACATTAAAATAAAGGACAACTAACCAGGGAAACTGTGGAAGTAAAAGCCACAGCAACTCCATCAGGGAACTTTTAGAATCTGCCCGAGGAGTTAACTAGGCCCCTAGATTGACACCCCATCTTAAGGATGACATTTCTAATAAGAGTGACACGGCCTTGACGTCTCTCTCTCCCTCTTCCATCTCACCCCACAACAGTGGAGCGTCCCTCTGACACTGCGCAACTTGCTCACCCCCAACAATGTAGTGCTTCCTTGACACTACTCAATCTCCAAAAAACGTGTGGCACTCCGTTGACACAGCCAGCTTCCCTCGCTCGCCCATTCCCAACTCCCTCACAGAATGTGCAGCACTCATTGGTATTGAGTCTCCAACAGTAAAGTACTCCCTCATACTAACAATCCAGAGATCTATGATAACATCTGGGATGTAGGTTTGAATCCCACCGGGGAAAGTGGTGAAATCTGATCTCAATTAACAAATCTGGAATTAAAAGCTAGTCTAACTGTGACCATGAAACCATTCAATGATTGCCATCATAACCAAACAAATTCACTAAAGTCCTTTAAGAAATATCTTCCATCCTTTCCAGTCCAGCCTGATCTTCAACAATTGCTCTGTATCCCATGAAGTGCCATGGTATCATGTCAAATTTGGGCAAAGAAACTCCTGCTGATTACCAAGTACCACCTCTGACCCTCCCTCAGCTGATGAAACAGCTGCCACAGGAGTCCTCAATAATGATACTGGGCCCCATGAAGACTAAAGACATCAAGTGAAACAAGGTCAAGGAAACCTCCTGTGGATTACCACCTTCTGCACCTCCAATGAAAAAATGAGGGTGGC
Source organism: Rhincodon typus (assembly GCF_021869965.1). Classification (NCBI taxonomy): domain Eukaryota; kingdom Metazoa; phylum Chordata; class Chondrichthyes; order Orectolobiformes; family Rhincodontidae; genus Rhincodon; species Rhincodon typus. The sequence continues at coordinate 18,058,484 of NC_063344.1, read as the reverse complement.
AAGGGCACATAATGTACTCTGATGGGAGATGTCAGTGTCCATTACTCAGCAGCAGTACGATTGACCAAGCTAGTCAGGTCCTAAAGGACACAGCTGTAGGTAGTAAGGGAACGAACACGACGGAAACTATACTTGATCATTTTCACCAATGTTCTTGCAGCAGAAGCATCTGTCCATGGCCGTATGAATAAGAGTGAATTCCAAACAGCCCTTGTGGAGTTCACATCCCCTCTCCCTCACATGAGGATACTTTCCATCACACTGTGCAGCCACCATGCTTATGAGGATCAATTTCAAACATATCTAGATACTCAAGTCTAGGCATTCACAAGCCAATAGGGCCATCAGCAGTCCTAGAATTGGACTCCAACACAATCTCCAAACTTATGGCTTATCCTATCCCCCAGTCTGCTTCAAGCTGGGGCATCGACTCTGGTTCAGTGAAAAGTGCAAGAGGATATGCCATTAGCAGAACCATCCTGACAATATTACAGGAATAATACTGAAGATTTGCTTCAGAACTAGTCTAAGCCCAAAAAAAGCTGAAACAGTAATGAAGACGTTAATTAAGTCTATGCAACAATGTGGACAATTACCCAGATATGTCTTTGTACCCAAAAGGTTGGTCAAGTCCAACTGGACCAATCTGAGAAAGAGACACGAATTGACTAAACAAAGCATCAAGCAACCCTGGCAAAACCGGAGTCAATGAGGAACAGGTGAAAATCCCAGGCCCCTGACCCTCCGGCAGCGCGGCGCTCCCTCGGCACCCACCCTCCGACGGCGCATCGCTCCCTCAGTACTGACCCTTGGTCAGAGCTGCACTCCCCGACTGCGCGGCGCTCCCTCGGCACCCACCCTCCGACGGCGCATCGCTCCCTCAGTACTGACCCTTGGTCAGTGCTGCACCCCCCGACAGCGCGGGGCTCCCTCGGCACTGACCCCCCGACAGCG
>NC_063344.1:18042114-18057520 GCF_021869965.1 Rhincodon typus | reverse complement strand
CGCGGGGCTCCCTCGGCACTGACCCCCCGACAGCGCGGGGCTCCCTCAGTACACCATTGATAGGGGTAGGAATCGGGAATGGGAGCAGTTGCTCTGAAGACCTTTGGCCTGTGGATGGTGTTCCCCGCCCCCAGGATGACGGGTCCATTTTACCGGTTGTCAAACATCAAACTCCCCAGAGATCCGTGCAGCAGCGTGTAAGGAACTGCCCAATCGGGGAGCAAACTTCGCCCGTCCCCCATCACCTTGCCCCGCTTACCCGCCACTCCATCCGTCTCTCCGACTACCTCCCGCCACCCTTGGTACTCGGACTGATTTCAGGGCGGACACTCGGGCCGGAAACGGAAAGTCGCCGCAAGGAAGGAAGAAATCTCGCTTGAACAAAGGTTCCGGCCTCAGGAGACCACGGCATCGCTCGCCCCGACCTCAGAGGGCCCCGCCTACTGTCCGCGCCCACGGCGGACCCGCCCACTCACCAGCTCCACCCCCTGACCACGCCCGCATTGGACCCGGTCACCAACCCCGCCCCCTGACCACACCCACAACGGTCCCGCCCTTCACCGGCTCCGCGCCTTTGCCACGCCTACCTTGGACAAAACCACCAGCCACGCCCACAAATGTCCCGCCCCTCACCGGCTCCGCGCCTTGGCCACGCCCACAACGACACCCACTTCTCACGGTCACGCCCATTCCCCGCCCTCTACCACGCCCCCTTTAACCGGCCCCTCCTCCTCCTCCAGCCCATTCCTTCACCCCCATTCTCAATTCTCATATTCCAAACATCTTGTCACCCTTCCCCCCCCCCCCCCCCCCCTAGCATACACTATGATGAAGCTAGGGTTCAGACTTCAACTCACGTTTTGCAAAGTGCCTGCTCAGCTAGGATGGGCTGAATGGCCTCTTGCACGGTATCAGGTAAAGGGACTTACCGCTAATCACCAATGTCTGGTTATGCCACAGCTGGAGTACTGTGTGCAGTTCTGGAATCCACATTATAAGAGGGATGTGATTGCCCTGCAGAGGGGATTTTGTCAGAATGTTCCCTGGGTTGGAGAGTTTTAGTTATGAGGAGAGATTGGACAAACTGCAATTCTTTTCCTTGGAGCAGAGGAGACTGAGGTGGGACATGGGAGATGTATAAAATTGTAACATTAATGGGGATATGAGGAAATATTTTTTCATCCATAGGTAGTGGAAATCTGGAAGGCACTGCGTGTGAGGTTGGTACCGGCAGAAACCATTTTGGAAGTATTTAGATGTGCACTTGCAATGCTAAGGCTTATAAAGCTATAGGCCACGTGGTGGAAATGGGATCAGAATATTGACTGAGATAGACTTGATGGGCTGAAAGATCTTTTTCTGTGCTGTAGATGTTTATGGCAGTATGACTCTTAGGTCACTTCAGTTGAGAACACCGACACATATTTTGTGATGTGTTTTCTCGAACTGGTGTTTTTAATTGCAAAGTAATAAAATGCAATGTATGAAGGGCCAATTCCTTCAGTCTGTGAATTCAAATTCACAGAGCAGCAGTTTGGCAAGAATGTTAAAAAGTCACATGGGGGAGAGGGAATGGCTGAATGCTTGAGTAAGGCCGGGTGAGTATTTATACTATTTTTATCACATAGTTTGTAAGGTCTTTATTTTTGGTTTGTAATTTGTAATGGCAATAGTGCAGAGGTCCAGAGAAGACGCACTCAAGAGTAATTAATATTTGATTTTAAGGTTAATCTGAGAGTTTAAAGGAGTAAGACATGGGAGGAGAGCTCAAGAACGTGGTATTTTTCTCCTGCTCTTTGTGGGAATTTGGGCACAACCCTAGTGCCCAGGACCAGAACGTTTGCATGAACTGTCCCCAGTTGCTGCTCCTGGAATCCTGAGTTTGGGGAGATGGAGCAACAACTGTGGACACTGTGGAGCATTTGTGAGGCTGAGGGTGTTAGAAATAGTATGTACGGAGAAGTGGTCACTCTGCAGGCTAGGACTTCACAGGCAGGGAGGGAACAGATGACCATCAGGCAGGGAAAGTAAACTAGGCAGGCAGTGCAGGAATCCCCTATGACCACTCCCCTACAAAAAAGATATACCACTTTGGATGCTGTTGAGGGTGAATGCCTGTCAAAGGAAAGTAGCAACAGCCAAATTCATTACACCACAATTGGATCTGTTACAAGGGAGAAGAGAAGTAAGTGCAGGATAGCTATAGTAATTGGGAATTCAATTGTAAGAGGAATAGATAAACATTTCAGTGATTGCAAACGAGACTTCAGGATAATATGTTGCCTCCCGGGTGCAAGGATAGGGAGGTCTGCAGAATGTCTGTGGGACATAGAGTAGCAGGGTGATCTGTTATGGTACACATTGGCACTAGTGACATAGGTGAGTAAAGGATGACGTCTTAAAAGCAGAATAGAAGGAATTAGGAAATAAGTTAAAAGGTTGAAAAAGGTAGAGATTTCAGGATTGCTACCAGTGCCCCCACATGCTAGTGGTCAGAGCAGAAATAGCCAGATATTTCAGATGAATATATGTCTGGAGAGATGGTTTGCAGGGTGAGTTTTAGATCCCTGGAACACTAGGACCTGTTCTGGGGGGAAATGGGACCAGTACAAACTGGACAAGTTGTACCTAGGTGTGACCGGCACTGATGTCCTTGGGGGAGTCTTTGATAGTGTGATTGACACAGATTTCAACTAAAAGGGCAGGAGGATGGGAACCTACACAGGGAGACAGAAAATAAGGAAATAAGAGCAAATACAAAAGACAGATATGGGAAACAAGAAAGGTGACAGGCAGAGAGTTCAAGGGCCAGAATCAAACAAGGCCACAGTGCAAAATAATACAAACAGGACTAAAAATGTTAAAAAAAAAGCCTTGTGTCTTAAAGCATGGGAGCATTCGCAATAAAGTGGATGAAATGATGATGGAAAAAAACATAAATTGTTATAATTTAGGTGGGATTCCAGAGAAGTGGTCACAGGGTGAACAGGGATGAGAAGTGAATACCCTGGATGGGTTTCTGGTTCTCAAGGTAAAGTCTCCATATAGTACTACCAGACCATAGTGCTGCTCTCTCATTAGCTCAGGGTCACCACAACTTGGATGAGAAGAAAGGTTGAGAAGGAGAGTCCTTCATGGTAACCTCAAATGGTGTGAGAATTGAACCCATGCTGTTGGCATCAACCTGTTTTGCAAACCAGTAGTCCAACCAACCAAGCTAAATGGCCCCCAACTGGATCAATACATTGAGGAGCCAACCAGAGAACAGGTTATCCTAGACTGGTGCCACTGATCTGGCTGCTTCTGTTGCTTTCCCCTTAAGAGGCCACTCCCCTAACTCTTGCACTGCCTGCCCCACCTGGCAGTCATCCATCTATTTGGTTGAACCTTTGGTGTGACCACATTGCTGAAGCTCCTGGATCTAAAACTTTCTGCCTCCTTCCTGCTCCTCAGTGTGTCGAACTGCCATTTCAACCGATCCATGTGGTCTGAGAGGAGCTACAGGTGGACACACTTCCTGCAGACATAGTTGTCAGAGACATTTGACTTCTCCCTGATCTCCCACATCTCACAGGAGGAGCGTATCACTCCACTAACTGCTATTAATACACCTAGTAACTATTGGATCAAATTAAAAGCGAAGAACTTATCTGGCCATACGTTAATGGTGCCTGCTCTCCTCAGCAAAGCCAATGCTCACCAAAACTTGCACTTTGATCTCAACAGAAGCACTTAGACCTCACAACTCGTCTTCAAAAACACCACTCGCAAAATAGCTCTCTCTAGGATGTTCTTCCTCCTGTTGAGCACCAGGTCCTCCATAATCCCCTTTTCAGTTGTGGTGAGAAAGCCAACTTCTTCTAGAATCCGGTTATAGGTTCTAGAATACTTCCTATGGATTAGAGGCTAGCTAATGTAAACTACAGGCTGGAAGAATACAGGAAGCCAGGCAGCATCTGGAGGAAAGGAGAAGTCAACGTTTCAGGTATTACCCTTCTACAGGACTGGATGTGGGGGCAGGGGGAGCTGCAGTTAAAGAGAGGGAGATAACAGAATGGTGGTGATAGGTGGACACCGATAGTAGGTATGACCTGGTTGGTCGACGGGAGGGCTGAATCTGGTTGGTGGCTGGAAGGGTGGGTCAGATGGTGGAATGGAAGGGAGGAGTTGGGGCTGGAAAGGGAACCAGGGGATGCGTGGGAAGGTTATTTGAAATTGGAGAACTCAATGTTGAGTCCTCCGGCCTGTAGAGTGCCCAGGCAGAAGATAAGGTGTTGTTCCTCAAGTTTGCGTTCTGAATCACTGCGACACTGGAGGAGGCTGAGGACTGATATGTCGGAGTGGGAGTGGGATGAGGAGTTGAAATGGGCAGTGACCGGGAGATTAAGTTGGCCATTACAGGCCAGGTGGTAATGCTCGGCAGGACGGTCACCTAGTCTACATTTGGTCTCACTGATGTAGAGAACACCACAACAGGAGCACCGGATGCAATAGACTAGGTTGGAGGAGATGCAGGTCTCACATGAAAGGTCTGTTTAGGGCCCTGGATGGAGGTGGTGTGGGGGCAGGTGTTGCATCTTTTACAGTTACAGGGGAAGGTACCGGGCGGGTTGGAGTGGTTGGCGGGGAGTGTGGCGTGAACGAAGGAGTGGTGAAGGGAATGGTCCTTGCAGAAGGCAGAGAGGGTTGGGGAGTGGAAGATGTTCCAGGTAGTGAGGTCTAATTAGAGTTGGTGGAAGTGTTTGAGGATGATACGTTGGATGCAGAGACTGGTGTTGAAAGTGAGGACAAGGGGGACCCTATTTTTATTATGTTTGGCGGTGGTAGTTTGGAGGATGGACCCTTATGTCGCAGAGGCCGAACGCCAACTCTCTGACACCTACCTCCCCCTTGACCATGATCCCACCATGGCCCATCAAGCCACTGTCTCCCCCACTGAACATAACCTCATCACTTCCGGTGACCTTCCTTCCACCGCCTCCAGCCTTATAGTTCCCCATAGCCCCGCACTGCCCGGTTCTACCTGCTCCCCAAGATCCACAAGCCAAACTACCCCGGCCGACCCATCATCTCCACATGCTCCTGCCCCTCCGAACTCATCTCTTCATACCTTGGCTCAATTCTCTCCCCCTTCGTCCAGGCACTCCCCACCTACATCCGAGACACAAACCACGCACACCACCTCTTTGGTAACTTCCAGTTGCCTGGCCTCAGCGCATCATCCTTACTATGGACATTCAATCCCGATACGTGTCCATACCGCACAAGGAGAGCCTGCAGGCCTCAGTATTTTCCTCTGCAACACACCCATCCAGATCCCCCCCCCTCCATCAATACCCTCCTTTGCCTCGCCGAACTAGTCCTCACCCTCAATAATTTTTCCTTCAATTCTTCCCACTTTTTCCAAATCCAGGGGTTTGCCACAGGCACTCGCATGGGCCCCAGCTACGCCTGCCTGTTTGTAGGTTATGTCGAACAGGCCCTCTTCTCTATCTACACCGGTAATGTTTCCCAACTCTTCCGCCGTTACACCAGTGACTGTATCGGTGCAGCATCCTGCACCCAGAGTGAACTGGAGCAGTTCATCGTCTTCGCTAACAACTTCCACCCTACCGTCAAATTCACTTGGTCTGTCTCAGACACCTCCCTCCCCTTTCTTGATCTCTCCGTCTCAATTTCTGGCGACAGTTTACAGACCAGATTTGCTATAAACCCACAGACTCCCATAGCTACCTAGACTACACCTTCTCCCACCCTGTACTTTGCAAAAACTCCATTCCCTTTTCCCAATTCCTCTGTCTCCATTGCATCTGCTCTGACAAGTTCCACTCCCAAGCATCCCGAATGTCCGCCTTTTTCAAACAATACTTTTTGCCCCGCTGTCATCTAGACAGATCTCCACCGCACCTCCTCCATTCCCCACTCCATGTCTCCAAACCACACCGCAAACATAATAAAAATAGGGTCCCCCTTGTTCTCAATTTCCACTCCACCAGCCTCTGCATACAACGTACCATCCTCAAACACTTCTGCCAACTCCAATTAGACCCCACCACCCGGAATATCTTCCACTCCCCACCCGTCTCCGCCTTCCGTAAGGACCATTCCCTTTGCCACTCCTTAGTTTGCACCAAACCTCCCACCAAACACACCAAGCCCCTTGGTACCTTCCACTGTAATCATACAAGGTGCAACACCCACCCACACACCACCTCCCTCACCTCCATCCATGGCCCTAAACAGTCCTTGCAAGTGAGACAGAGCTCCACCTGCATCTCCTCCAACCTAGTCTACTGCATCCAGTGCTCCTGATGTGGTCTTCTCTGCATCAGTGAGACCAAACATAGACAAGGTGACCGTTTTGCTAAGCATCTTTAGCCCAGAATGGCCAGCCTAACCTCCCACTCACTGCCCATTTCAACTCGGTCCCCACCCCCACTCCGCCTCCGACATGTCTATCCTTGGTCTTCTCCAGTGTCGCAGCGATTCAGATTGCAAATTTGAGGAACAACACCTTATCTTCCTCCTAGGCACCCTACAGCCCAGAGGACACAACATTAAGTTCTCCAATTTCAAATAACCTTCCCACCCATCCCCGCCTCCCTTTCCAGCCCCACCTCCTCCCTTACATTCCACCAAATGACCCTCCCTTCTGGCCACCAACCAGATTCATCCCTCCAGTAGACCAACCAGGTCGTATCTACCACCTTACACCACTATTCTGTTGCCCCCTCACCCCTTCTCTTTACCTGCAGCTCCCCCTGCCCCCACATCCAGTCCTGAAGAAGGGTAATACCCAAAATGTTGACTTCTCCTTTCTTCCAGATGCTGCCTGGCTTGCTGTGTTCTTCCAGCCTCCTGTTTGTCTACCTTGGATTCCAGCATCTGCAGTTTTTTTTTGTCTCGAGCTAGTGTAAACCCACTTTTTCAAAAAGAGGAGGTAAACAGAAAACAAGAAATTGAAGACCAGAAAGTCTATCATCAGTAGTGTGGAAAATACAAGAGTTCATTATAAAAGATTTAATAACAGAGGACCTAGAAAATGGGAACAGGATTAAACAGAGTCAGCATGGATTTCTGAAAGGGAAATTATGATTGACAAATCAACTGGAATTTTTTTTGAGGATGTAACTAGTAGAGTTGATAAGGATGGTTTATTTGGACATTCAGAAGGTGCTTGAGAAGGTCCCACATAAGAGGTTATAATTTAAAACAGAAATATGAAGGAATTTCTCCCAAATGGTATTGAATGTCTGGAATTCTCAACCCCAGAGAACGGAGGCTAGATCATGGAAAGTACTTAAATAGGAGGTAGGTAGCTTTTTGAAGTATTGGAGAGTTGAGGGCTATAATGACCTGGCAAGAAAGAGGAGCTGAAGCCTGGGGCAGATTATCCAAGAAATAATTGAATGTTGGGCACGGATTGGATGGCCTGAATGGTCTATATTGCTCCTGCTTCTTGTGTTCTTATGTTTAAAAATCTTTGAAATGCTTCAAAATGTAGAAATGCTGCATATTTATTTTTTCCAAACTGGAGGAAAAGATTGTTAACTTGCACAATTTTCCTTTCTTCTAACTTGGTTTTGTGCCCTTTTTTAAACAATATAGAGATCAAAAAGATCCCAGCAGAGAAATTATCCACAAATCAGAAGCAGGGATAATGGTCCTCGGGTATAAGACCCACCATTCTTCAAGGTCCAAGTAAAGTGAATTCTGGGCAGTACCTAGCCTGCCCATATTTGTAAAATCAGAGATTTGTTGGGGAGATGGAACAGCGGTCTTCTGCAAAGACTTTATGAAACTGTATTCTCTCTTACTCATCATAGGACAGATCCTAGATGAAGCATAGTTAAATGAGGATTGGTGGCTATGGACTACATCAAACAACCCTAACTCTGAACATACTGGCAGGGTTAACAAATATCACAAAGTGCGAGTAATGGCAATCAATCACAGCATTACCATAGCACTCTTTAGAAGAAGAGCAAGGCTTTATTCCTAGTGTCCCAGCCAATATTTATCCTTCAACCAGTATCTTAAAGAACAGATGATCACGTTGCTGTTTGTAGGAACTTGTTGTTTATAAATTGGCTGCCATGCTTCCTAAATTACATTTAAGTGACTGCAGTTCAAAAGTACTTAATTGTCTCTAAAGTGCTTTGAAACATCTGGTGGTCATGAAGAGTGCTATATAAATATGTCTTTTCATAATTATAAAACCTCTTATTAAATCTGCTGCTAAGAGAAGACAGCACATTTTGGAAATAATCCCTCAGCCCTTGAAACAATTTTGGAACTCTTCCATACTCTTTAAAGCTTTCAAGTCCATCTAATAGTGTAGACCCAGAAGTATCCCTTCTACATGAAGGGAATGATTGTAAAGGCAGTCAGATGGTAGGAGAGGGACAAGGATGAGCTTAGACAGCTGTGTGGTTACATTCATCCACTTCTCTGTCTGGTCTATAGCACTTGCGGTTTGGTTAGATTACAATCTCTGTTTTCTTGGGAGGTTGCAATCTTAAAACCCACTTGACATTGTGTACATGCCATTACCAGGCACTGCAAAACATACCTACTGATTAAAGGATTTTTTTCTTAGTTGCTACCCATTCATTTTAGGCTAGGGTTAAAACAGCATGAGAGGTTGTATTCACTTTTGAAACTCTTGAGTAGAAGGTTATTACAGACTTTCATGAATATAACATCTCATCAGGTCTTGAAAATGTCTCATAAACATTTCCCATGCAGCAAGTTGCTTTGAAGAACAGAGGCTATTATGTAGGCAATACCCTACAAATTAAGGGCTGACTATAGAATTATCTCATGCATTTTATTACAAGCATTTTTACCCAGCCGTACTGAGACTGATAATGGCACAATATTGAAAGAAAAATAGAAAGATTTGCATTTATTTAGAGACTGTACCAAGTTAATGATACTCAAATGCACTTCAAAACCTTCATGAAAGTGAACCTATCGAAAGCGACTGGCCCGGATGAGGCCCTGACCGAGCACTCAGAACCTGTGTGGACCAGCTGGGGGGAGTATTGCAGACATCTTTAACATCTCTTTACACCGATCTGAGGTTCCCACCAGCTTCAAGAATGCCACTATCATCCCAGTGCCAAGGAATAATCAGGCAGCATGCCTTAATGATTACTGACCAATGGCTCTGACATCCATCGTTATGGAGTGCTTTGAACGGTTAGTAATGGCACATATCAACTCCAGCCTCCCAGGCTGACTTGATCCACTACAATTTGCCAACATCATAACAGGTCCACAGCAGATGCCTTCTCCCTGGTCCTAATCCCATTCCTGGAACACCTGGATAACTTCAAACTCCTATTTACTGGCTTTAGCTCTGCCTTCAACACCATAATTACAACTAAACTCATCTCCAAACTCTGAGACCTAGGACTTTGCTCCCCACTATGCAACTGGATCCTCAACTTCCCGATCCACAGACTGCAATCAGTAAGAATAAGCGAAAACTCCTCCTCCATGATAATCATCAATCCCTGAACCCAGCAAGGCTGTGTACTCAGTCCCCTACTGTACTCCTTATTCACTCATGAATGTGATGCCAAATTCTGCTCTAACTTTATTTGCAAGTTTGCTGATGACACCACCATAGTGGGTTGGATCTTAAATAGTGACGAGACAGAGTACAGGAAAGAGATAGACAACTTAATGGCATGGCCTGAAGACAACAATCCCTCCCTCAATGTCAGCAAAATGAAGAAGCTGATCACTGCCTTCAGTAATTGAAGTGGAGTACGTGCCCCTGTCTGTATCAATTGTGCTGAGGTGGAGATGGTTGAGACCTTCAATTCTTAGGAATAAATATCAACAACAATCTGTCCCGGTTCACCCCCATCAACGCTATGGTCAGGAAAGCACACCAACACCTCTACTTCCTCAGGAGGCTAAGGAAATTTGGCATTTCCACAATGACTCTTACCAATTTTTATAGATGCATCATATGTGGTTGTGTTACAGCTTGATATGGAAATTGTTCTGCCCAAGACTGCAAGAAATTACAAAGAGCTGTGAATGTGGCGCAGTCCATCATACAAACCAGCCTTCCATCCATTGACTCCATCTATACTTGGAAAGCAGCCAACACAATCAAAGACCCCTCCCACCCTGGTTATACACTCTTCCACCCTCTTCCATCAGATAGAAGATACAAAAGTTTGAGAACACATACCAACAGATTCAAGAATAGCTTCTTCAGACATTTCAACGGATCTCTCATATATTAAAGTTGATCTTTCTCTGCACCTTCTCTGTAGCTGTAACACTACATTCTGCATTCTGTTCTATTACCCTGTTGTACTTACGTAAGGTTTGATTTGCCCAGATTGCACACAAAACAATACTTTTCATTGTATCTCAGTATGTGACAATAATAACAAATCAAAACAAATCAAAAACATATAAAATTTGAAATGCAGTCACTTTTGTAATGTAGGAAATATGGTGTTTAATCTTTCCACTGCAAACTCCCATAAACTGCAATTGAGTGAATATTCATGTAATTTGTTTCAGATGTTCTCTGAGACACTAGCTCCCTTGCACCCTAAGGGGGCAGAATAGTCCTTGATTTAATTCCTCATCCACGAGACGTCACCTCTGACAGTGCAGCACTCCCTCAGTACTGTGCAGGTTTGTCAGCCTTTATACAACCTGCTCACTCAGAGCAACATCTCCTTGCAGCTGCATAGCTGCTGGCAAGTTCCAGCTGATTAATGACGTCCACTTCTGGAATCTGCAGCCGCACATGGACCTTGGAGGTCCATACAGCAGCAAAATCAATTACAGGAAACACAGGGTCAGAGGCTGGGTCACAAGCCTGACTCCTCACATATTCATCCACCACTTCTGCATTCCTGATCCTTGCTGCCACTTCTGGGCCAATACCGAGGGAGTCAAAGTTGTTGCCTTTCAGACGACACATTTGACAAAGTTCTTGTTTTTCCTCTTAGGTAGACATAAAAACTCTCCTCGTACTATCCAAAGTAGAGCCAGAGAGTTTTCCTAAATTGGCTAGCCCAATATTGATCACTCTACCAATATCACTAAAATAGACAAACTAACAATTTACTTGATAAAAACCGAAGGAACTGTGGATGCTGTAAATTAGGAGCAAAAACAGAAGTTGCTGAAAAAATCAGAGTTAACATTTTGGGTCAGGTGACCCTTCCTCAGAACTTGCTTAGAGGAAAGGTCACCGGACCCGAAATTTTAACTCTGACTTTTTCTTCACAGGTGCTGCCAGACCTGCTGAGCTTTTCCAGCAACTTCCGTTTTTGCACCAATTCACTTGTCCTTCCATTGATCCTGTTTTCTCTTTTCAGAGCTGATAATATGGCCTCCGTTACAATGGGCAGACCAAACAAAGACTGGATGATCACTTTGCTGAACACAAGCCTCAATGGCCTGTCACTTTAAACTCCACTTTGCTCTCACACTAATACCCCTAATTTCAGGCTATTCTCCAGGTTCGGCCGGGAGTTTACCAGGATTGACATCCAACTTCTGCTGCTCGTTCAGAGTAATCCTGAATATTTTAAGGAAATAAATTTGTAGAATTGAATAGCTAGCAGTTTCCTCCTGCTCCTAAATGGACTGGTCTTGGCTATCATTTTGAGTAGCCGTGGTTACTTAAACTTGATTGAGCCAGCTGGAGGGCACATGTATGCTCAGGGCCTTACAGCCTGAGTCACTTTCTGCCAGAGGGAGCTGGATGACTGCTGAACTATGCCAGAAGGAAGAGGAAGAGAGAGGAAATTGCCTTTGGACAAAAATGGTAGATCAACATTTGTGCAGTTTAACAAGACACCCATCAGGGAAGAGGGGTAGATTTCTCAATATAAAATTGAATTAAATATCAATGTTTTGCATCACTGCCAAATTCCTTCTGAGTTCTTTTATGGGGAGGCAATAACGGAGTGATTGTCATTGGAATCACTTGCTAACAAACATGATTATCCTCCTAGGAAATTCTGTGTCACTGTTCATGGATTCTGTTGGTCCTTGCATGGCTGATGAGCCTGATCCTAGAGCCGTATCTCCATTTGGCAGGTGTTTCCGGATGTTGGAATTGGTCCTTAGCCTTGAAATTGCTAGTGTTCCTTTTGCTGGTTCTTTTTTCTTACGTCCTCTTACCAACAGGGGTTCTCAAAGAATTGTGACCCTTCATACAGGAGGTTTCTTCTGAGCAAGAGTCTCCCACATGTTGACATCAGTGTTGCATTTAAGTGAAGCCTTCAGAGAGTTTTTGAAATACTTCCTTTGCCCTCTTCCCATTTGAGTGCCTTCCTTGAACGGGGCAAAGAATATTTGTTTTGGTAATTGGAACTCCAGCATCCTAAGCATGTGGTCAACTCAGTGAAGCTTGTTTCAGATGATTATGGCCTCAATGCGAATGAATCCTTCCAGGACGCCAATGTTCTTCCCACTGATGCGGAGATTCCCTCTCAAACAGCATTGATGGTAATTCTCAAGGGCCTTGTCGTGGTGTCTATGTGTAGTCCAAGTTTCAGACCCATATAGAAGAGGGTAGAGTGATAACATTGCTGCTAATGCAATTCTGAAATTCTGAAATACCACAACCAGGACACATTGAAAAAATTCTTTGGGGTTCAGGCCCTTTTACCCTTGTGCAATACTAATTTTTCAGTTAGGCATTTTGCAGTTTTCTGGATGCAACAATTTCATATTTTCTTTTGTTTCCTTTGCATTGCATGTTTCAGTTAATTTTTTAGATTCGCTTTCAGCTAGCAGCCGGCTACTCAAGACACTCCTTTTCTTTCTTTGTTTGCACCATCTCTATTCCCAATGTCCCTGGAAGATTAATTCCTCTTTACAATCTCCTGCTGTTCACAGATATTCCATTTGTTCCTTGTCCCACCCAGCTCTTGCTCTAAACTATTGCAGTTCTAATGAAAGCTCATCAACCTGCTTTTCTCTCCACAGATGCTGCTAAACCTGAATATTTTTGCATTTTTTTGTTTTTACTTTAGATTTCCAGCATCCACAGTATTCTGCCCTTGATCTTATCAAGCAGATTTGTTCATCACTGTTGTGGAAGTTTGTGCTGTGGGCACATAACCGCTGTTTTCTCTACATTACAGAAGTATCTTGCATAAGTACTTTGTCAGTTGTAATGTACATATCAACTTCCTAAGGACATGAATGTTGCTTCACAAATTAACTCTTTCAATGATACCAACAGTAACTTTAAGCTGTACAGGTTTGTGGTAGGAATACAGAGGGAACAGTGTTGTCTTGGTTGTAAGGTGAAAAGTGAAAAAGATTTTCTCAAGGAAATCTTTTTGCCTTATTTGTGATATTGGTTTTTCACAGACAACAAAAAGTGATGCTCAATCAGGGCTTAAAAGCACAATCTTCAGTACGTATTTAGATGGAGATACAAATTCCAGGTTAGATTCTGCAGTCAGTAGTTCAATGATTGTGCTCTCTGCTGACCTCCAATATCGATGATCTCTTTAACATGGATTTCATGTTTTCAAATGTTAATTTGACTCTGATGCCAAGTTAAGGACGTCACCAGGTATGCAACAACAGTGATGTCATTAACTAGCATAAGCAGCAGACGCATTGAGGTATTCTCACAGACAGCAAATCAGACTGTTGATTATCCTTTTTATAACATTTTCAGGAAATTATATAAAGACTTGGAGGACACAAGAAGCACAGATAAGCAACTTACAAAGAAATGTTAAAATCAATTCATTAACATAAATGGTAAAAAATTGACTTTAGATAAATGAGATTAGATTTCACATGTAAAAAGATATCCTTTTATTTTTCTGTATTTTTGAATGTGGAATGAAATAGAAAAAAACATGGTTTTACAGCAAAGGATTGAGGAAGGAATTGCTACACTTTTCAAAATCAAGTTGCTAAAACTCATAAGATAACAAATTGTAGAGCTGGATGAACACAGCGGGCCAAGCAGCATCAGAGGAGCAGGAAGGTTGACGTTTTGGGCCTAGACCCTTCTTCAGAAAACTCATTCTAAGTTGTGTTTACACTGCAACTTTGTTCAGCAGTGGGGGAAGCTGTTTTTAGACAGGATGATACCAGAGCACGTGTACAAAGTGAAATTCTGTCCATGTCTGTCAGTGTGTATGTTTAGGGACAGTGGCATAGTTAGAGGAGATTAGAGTCTAACTATAAGGGCTATATGTTGACAGTTTATTGATATTTACCAGTGGTTTAAACCCATTTATTTGTAATAAATATTCATTCTTGTTAAATGCAGAAACTTGGTCTGTTTTCTGTTAGCCCATGTCTGACAGGTAAACTGTGGACTTTTTAAAAAAAACTTTTATGGTGAATTTGGGAATAACAGGGCTTGACATCCAACACACAATGCCAATGAGGTCTCACACAAGGCCAGAGAGGCTGTTCATCAATAGTTACGACCTGGTGCGCTGTTAAAAACCAAGTTACACTTCAGCAACAAGATATGCCTTTGCCATTTTTCAGAACACTATTATAACAGAAAGGGAAGGCTGTCATCAGTTCAGAAATTTCTGAAGAATGCTGTCTGCAGAAGTTTCATCAGCACAGTGCTTGGATATTCAAAGAATCACTGACATCAAATTCTGGATTCTTGCATTTAATTTCAAGTGCAGATGATAGGA
Source organism: Rhincodon typus (assembly GCF_021869965.1). Classification (NCBI taxonomy): domain Eukaryota; kingdom Metazoa; phylum Chordata; class Chondrichthyes; order Orectolobiformes; family Rhincodontidae; genus Rhincodon; species Rhincodon typus. The sequence goes on along the minus strand of NC_063344.1, from coordinate 18,042,839 downwards.
ATTGTCAATTTCATAGAATTTGGTGAATATAAATGTTGATAGTTTAAACATTAATACATTCTCAAATTCTATCAGGACAATGATGGTCTGACACAATGGTGACTCGTACAGTGTCCTTTGCTTGGCTGAGAAAGTCTATAGACAGCTCAATAATTGCCCAACCTAGTGTCATGTGAACCCTCTCGGCAAGTTCTCTCCTACCATTCTTTTGTTGATGACTTGATCTACTATTGATTTCTTTCAAAACTGATCAACAAGGATGATAAGCAGGTTAAACCAGCTTTCAACATATTCCCACCTCCAGCTGTGACCAAACATTTGGGGTTAGTACTCCCTGCTTCCATACTACATTGCAACTCCCAGATATCCTCCCCATCCTATTCAATTTTCTTTTGTGTACACATTACACAATTTTTCACTCCATTTGTGACTGAAAACTCAGGGAACTGTGGCCAGCATGAGGCAAATGCTAAGGACTGGCTGTATAAATTTGAGTTTGTATGACCCTCACCTAACTGATGTACCATTCTGGTGAATCTGTGCTACATGCTCTTCAAGGTCAGATTTGTAATTATGACTGCATGCCGACTGTGGCCTGTCATGCTGAAGCATCATATCCTGGCTGCTAATTTCCAAAACAGAAAGGCGTTTCTGAATTTTCTTCAGACAGAAACAGAGGCAAAGCACTTTTTTTATGCTGTTTAAAGCACAGTTTGAAAAAGACA
>NC_063344.1:17982970-18041714 GCF_021869965.1 Rhincodon typus | reverse complement strand
TCTATTTATTTTGGAGCTCCCTTCCCCCTCCCCCATTTCTGATGAAGAGTCCCGACCCAAAACGTCAACTTTCCTACTCCTCTGATGCTGCCTGGCCTGCTGTGTTCCTCCAGCTCCACACTGTGTTATATCTATATTTTCCTCGTTGCTTGCTGACCTTTTAACAATTAGGGCACCACAAGCATGCACAACTAGTTTGTGTATGTAGCTTCTGTCATAATTGGCACTTGTTAAGAGTTTCCAGCTCTGAACAGGTGTCAGTGTCAGTATTTTAAACTGTCATTTGTTTATTTTTCAGATGCTGATAGATATGCTGCATACATTCCAGCATTTTTGTAAAATCTTTGCACAGACTGTATTTCATAATTACGGGCAAAAAATTTAATAAAATCACTACATTTATTTATTCTTCGTGCAATCCATTACATTATGAAGCACTGTGTTATAAAATCTGTCATACAGAACTTTAAATTATTCAAATAAAGACATTTAATAACAATGCTGGCTCCAGATGATCCTTGACGTCTGCTAATAGTAGTAGCAGCCAAAGGCAGCAGCAACACAGAACAGGCTGTCCTGAAAACAGACAAACTGATTAATACAAAATTTTGACATATTTATTACATTCTGAACATACAGTCATTACTATGGCTCAAAAGGCATTCGTCAATCTGGAGTCAAAAATGCAGGCTGATGCTCTCAATGCCAGTTGTGAGGGACAATATTCTCGAACTAATAATCCAGAGGGTATATTTTCAAATCCTACCAATCTGAAATTAAAAAGCTAGCATTAGTGATGGTGACCGTGAAACTATCATTAATTTGTTATAAAAACCCATGTGGTTCACTTTAGTGTCCTTTAGTGAAGAAAATCTTCCATCTTTACCCAATCCATCCACGGCAACGCAGTGACTGTTAACTGCCCTTCAAGCTACTCTGACACCAAACAAACTGCAGCAGAAAGGTTCAAGGTGGAGGCCCACACCAGCCTGGGGGCAATTAGGGATGGGCAACAAATTCTGTCACCCATATCCCATCAAAAAATTAGAAAAGGGTGTTCTGCACTCTCAGAGGTGTTGCCTTTGAAATGAGATATTAAACCAATCTCTCAAGGAATGCAGCTTGATGGCCATCATTTCAAAGATTAGCTGCATCGGTCCCAATATTTAAACCCCACCAGCCAACACCCAAGAATAGGTTGTCTGGTTAGCATCCCACGGTTGTGTGAGAGAGATGACTTTGCACAATTTGACTCCCTGTCACCTACATTACAATAGTGCTTTAGGACATTGAATAATGGTAAAAGGTGCTATAGAAATGCAAGTCCTTCATTCTTTTCATCTCGGATGCTGTGTGTGGTATCTCACCACAATAATAATTTTGAATATTGATAATATAGAACATAGAACATAGCACATTACAGCGCAGTACAGGCCCTTCGGCCCTCGATGTTGCGCCGACCTGTGAAACCAATCTGAAGCCCATCTAACCTACACTATTCCATTATCATCCATATGTTTATCCAATGGCCATTTAAATGCCCTTAAAGTTGGCGAGTCTACTACTTTTGCAGGCAGGGCATTCCACGCCCTTACTACTCTCTGAGTAAAGAACCTACCTCTGACATCTGTCCTATATCTATCACCCTTCAATTTAAAGCTATGAATGGACAATAGTTTCCACTATCAGCAAAATTAAGGAGTTTTTTTTTTGGAAATGAGGTTTCAGGTTTTGTTATGTTTTCTTTCACAGGCTGTGGGTTTTGCTAGCTAGGCCAGCATTTTGTGCCTGTCCCTAAATGCCCTTGAGAAGGTGGTAGTTAGCTGCCTTCTTAAACTGCTGCAGTCCCCCTGGGGCAGGTCCATTCACAGTGCTGTTGGGGAAGAAGTTTCAGGATTTTGACCAAGTTGTCAGAAATCCCATGACTATGGACAGAACTGACAAAGTTGATGACAACCTAACAGGGAGAAGGTTCAGAACACAAGGGAGTCATAGAGGGCTAATTCAATCAAAGGATGACCGAGTTATAGGGAATAGGTTAGCTCAGTGAAGAGACAATTGAGTACGCTTCTAGATAAAAGGAATTGAACATACAAGGAAAAAGTGGACAGTTATCATAAAGCATAGGGTTGTTTTTCCCAATGTTTTATTTCCTGTTTCTTCACTATTACCTTTACTTTCTCTAGTCCTTCATGTCTTTTGTAATTGCAGGGAGCCTTAGAAACATTTGTATTTCATTAGCAATTGTATATTCGACTCTCAATATGATTCATTACCTTTAGTTGAAAAAACAAATTGAAGCATCAAGGATCATGGGATCATAGAGTTTTAACACAATAAAAAGTCTCAGGAGGCTTCACAGTAACATTTTCAAACAAAATAGGCATTGAAGGATGGGCAATAAGCAGTGGTCTAGATAGTGATGCACACAATTCTTGAACAAATTTTAAAAAGTTAAGTAGCTATTAGGACACCAGTCGGGTAAGGGGAAATGGTAAGGAAGAGTCTTATATTATACTGTAGGTCTCCCTCAACAGCCACTGAGGCACTGAGGAACAAATATGTAGGCAGATTATGGAAAGATGCAATAACAACAGGGTTGTCATAGTGGGTGACTTTAACTTCCCCAATATTGACTGGGACTCCCTTAGAGCAAGAGGCTTAGACAGAGAAGAATTTGTGAAGTACATTCAAGAGGGTTTCTTGAAACAGTATGTGGATAGTCCAACTGGGGAGGTGGGGGCACATTCTGGACCTTGTATTGGCTAATGAGCCTGGCCACGTGACTGACCTTTTAGTCAGAGAGCATTATGGAAACAGGGATCACAACTTCTTAAGTTTTAAGATAGCTATGAATAAGGATAAGTCAGGACCTTGGGGAGGGCAAATTACGTCAGTATTAGGCAGGAGTTAGGGAGTGTTAATTGGACAAACTGTCATAGGGCAAGTCAACATTTGACATGTGGGATTTTTTTAAAAACCTGCTGATCAGAGTTCAGGGCTGGCATGTTCTCATAAGGAGGAAGGACAAGGATGGCAAGATAAAGGACCCTTGGATAATGAGGGAGTTGTGAATTTAGTCAAAAGAAAAAAAGAAGCATATGTGACGTTTAGGAAGCTAAAATCAGACAGGGCCTGTGAAGAATATAAAGAAAGCAGGAAAAAAAACTCACCCAGGGAATTAGGAGAGTGAGAAGGAGCCATGAATGACATTGGCAAGGACAGTTAAAGACAGTCCCAAGGCACTCTATACATATATAAAAACAAGAGGATAACAATGGAGAAGGTAGGATCACTCAAGGATAATGGAGGGAACTTGTGCTTGGAGGGAAAGGATGTGGGCGAGATCCTAAATGAGTACTTTGCAATGGTATTCACCCAGGATAAGGGTATGAAGGACAGTGAGATTTGTGTGGAGCATGCTAATATGCTTGGACATTTTGAGATCAAGAAAGAAGTGGTGTTGGGTCTCCTGAAGCACAGTAAAGTGGATGAGTCCACAGGGCCCGATGGTATCCACGCCAGGTTCTTGAGAGAGGCAAGAGAGGAGATTGCTGGTGCCTTGATCAAGATCTTTGTATCTTCATTAGCTACTGGAGATGTCCTGGAGGACTGGCAAGTAGCTAATGTTGTTCATCTGTTCAAGATGGGAAATGGGGACGATCCAGGAAACTATAGACCAGTGAGTCTCGCATCGGTGTTTGAGAAGCTATTGGAGAGAATTCTTAGGGATAGGATTTACTCACACTTGGAAAAGCATGGCCTAACTAGCACGGCTTTGTGCAGGGCAGGTCATGTCTTACTAACTTGACTGAATTTTGAGGAGGTGACGAAGGTGATCGATGAGGGTACAGCAGTGTTGTTGACATGGATTTTAGTTAGGCTTTTGACAAGGTACCTCATGGGAGGTTCATCCAGTAGATTAAGATGCATCGGATCCATGGTGACTTGGCTGTGTGGATTCAGAATTGGTTTGCCTATAGCAGGCACAGGGTAGTGGTGGAAGGGCGTCTTTCTGGCTGGATGTCAGTGATGAGTGGTATTCTGCAGGGATTATCTGCTGTTTGTGATATAAATAAATGACTTGGATGAAAATGTAGATGGGGGGTTAGTAAGTTTGCAGAAGATTACAAAGATAGAGTAGAAAGTTGTCAAAGAATACAGTGGGATAGAGATCAGTTGCAGATATGGGCAGAGAAATGGCAGCTGGAGTTTAATCCGGTTAAGTATTTTGGGAGATGAAATATTGAGGAAAAGTATACAGTTAATGGCAGGACACAGAACATCATTGATTTAAAGAGGGATCTTGGGATTCCAGTCCATAGATCCTTGACAGTGGCCATGCAATTTGATAGGGTGGTAAAAAGGACGTATGGCTTGTTTGCTTTTATTGGTAGGGGAATGGAGTACACGAGTCAGGATGTCATGTTGCAGCTTTATAAGACATTGGTTAGGCTGCACTTAGAGTATTGCGTTCAATTCTGGTTGCCACATTACAAGAAGGATACGGAGGCTTTGGACAGGGTGCAGAAGAGGTTTACCAGGATGCTGCCTGGATTAGAGCCTATGAACTATAAGGAGAGGCTAGAAAAACTCAGGTTGTTTTCTCTGGAGCGGCAGAGGCTGAGGGGTGACTTCATAGAAGTCTAAAAAATTATGAGATGCACAGATAGGGTTGACGGTCAGAGTCTTTTTCACCAGAGTTGAAATGTCTAATACCAGGGGGCATACATTTAAGGTGAGGGGGGAAAGTTCAAAGGTGATGTGAGGAGCAAGTTTTTTTTTTACACAAGGAGTGATAGGAGTCTGGAACATTCTGCCAGGGCTGGTGGTGGAGACAGATACGTTAGGGGTGTTTAAGGAACTTTTAGATAAGCTCGTGAATATGCAAGGAATGGAGGGATATGGACCAAAGGCAGGCAGAAGAGATTAATTTAATTTGGCATTATGTTCGGCACAACATTGTGGGAGAAAGGGCCCGTTCCTATGCTGTACTGTTCTATGTAAAGGAATATAGTGAGATAAAGAACTTGTAGGGAATTGTAGACGTTAAGGCCCAGTCAAAGCATGGCTGCCTATGGTGGTGTGATAACAAACCAGAATCAGAAGAATGCAAAGAGCTCAGAGAGCTGTAGGGCTGGCAGAGATTACAGACATGAGTGGGGTTGTGCTTCCTCCAATTATAAGAATTTAAATCAAGCCAGACCAAGAACTAACGTACCTCAGTGAGATCATGGTGATGAGCGAACAGGACTTTGTGCAGAGTACGACACAGAGTTTTGGATGAACTCAAGTTTACAGAAGGTAGAAGCTAGAAAACTGGTTAGGGGTGCATTGGAATGGTCGAGTGTATAGGTGACAAAGACACAGATGATTGTTTCAGTCGATGAACTGAGACAGCAGGAGGGTTAGGTAATGTCAAAATTGTAGTCTTGGCATTGATGCAGATCTGTGACTGTAAGATTATAGAAGGGCAAAGTGGGAACTCAAGATTGTGAACAACCTGATTCAAACAGTTGATCAAGACAGGGATGGAGGAGGCAGCTAGAAAACAGAGTTGATGACAAGAACTTAAGACAATACTTTCCCAGTATTGAGCTACAGGAAACCTCCACACATCCAGCACTGTGTGTCAATCAGGCTGCACAAGAAATGTGCAGTAGTGGAGGTGTCAAGAGATATGGTGGTGAGCTAGAGATATGTGCCAACACCCATCAAGGTTTAAAAGCGATGGAGAGATGATGGGGTCAATGAGTAAAAGATGCCAGGCTTGAAGGAGGTTGGAGGAGGGAGAAAAGAGTTTTGCCATAATCAGAAATCCAGAAAAGGAGTACAAGATGGGAGGAAATCAGTTTAAATTCAATACAGTCAAGTCTTCAAAAAGAGGAAGTGTAAGCAACAGCGTATCAAGAAGCACTAACAGCAATATTATCAGCAAAATTGACAGACCAGAATGTGGAGATTTGGAAGGCTTGAGGTGAAAGGATTGGCCATGGGTACTAACACTCAGAAGTACTAATACCTTGGATGCAATCACTTTGAGCTAGAATTGACAACATACTCTAATGGTATCAGCAAGAGAGAAACTGGATATTGGATAGCTAAATGGTAACAATGAGATCTAGTCAATCAGTATCAGCACACCCATTAACTACCATACTTTCCTCTATTGCTGATGACATTAAGGAAATGAACTGTGTGGTTTATCTGATTCAGATTGTTCCTGCTCCACATTTGATCACTCTCAGCTGAGTGGAGGAAACCATCAGAGACCGGCCTCTGGTCATTATCCATTAACCATTTTGGGAGTGTGTTGACAGGAGCTAGGGTCTTGAAGTGCAAGTAGTGTGCCTACCTGTCAGCCAGAAGGTCCAATATTTAGCTGCAGGTGTGTAACAGCATCTCTGAAAAGGTTGATTAGAAAATCTCTTACAGAGAGATTGGGTTTGGCTCTGTTTCCCTCAAAGTGACCACATTCACTGGCCACAGTCACATATCAACTAATACAGTAATGCATTTATGATTACATAAACTGTATGCTACATTACTGGATGAGTAATCCAGAGATCAGAACTAATGGCCCAGAAAATAAGTTCAAATTCCATGACATTGGAGATAACTTGATAATAAATAATTATTCTTCATCAATAATTTAGTTATCATTTGTTTATTGACCATCTGGAACAGTGAAGGTGCACTTCCTACATACCCATGTTTGGTCTCCTGCCACAGATAGGAACGCTAGCACAATTTTTGTTTTAATCTGTTGACCAACTAAAGCAAAGCAGAGGTAAAACAATTCCTGGTCAAGAGAAAATTCTTATTATAGACATATGCCAAATATGCACATTATTGTGTTTTCTACACTTACATTCATATACACATCCTGTGCAAAGTTATCTGTGTCAGCATCCCAGAAACACCGTGCAGCCATTCTAAAAGGAAACAAAGAGTTATTTTAATATAGTAACAACTGAAATTTATGTACAGCAACCAAAGCTAGAGTTCACTACACACTGAAAGAAGTCGCTTCAGATAAAACAGAAAAGGGATGCATTCAATGGATATCAAGTTGTTGAAGTAAGCGAGAACTAGTCTGAATATAGAAAATTCAGAAAAGAATTTAAAAAATGTAAAGACAGAACACGAAAAGATACTGGTAGCCAACATAAAAGGGAATTCAAATGTCATCTACATGCAAATAAAAGTGTAGTACAAGGTGTTGTGAAAGGGCAGGGACCAAAAAGAGAATTTAGGGAGAATTCATGGAGGGAGGGAGACAGCATGACTGAGGCACAGGAAGAATACTTTTGAATTGTCTTTATCAAGGAAGGTGATGCTGTCAAAGTCATAGTGCAACAGGAGTTAGTCTAGACACCGTCTGGGCTATAAATTGATGAAGAGGAAGTATTAGGAAGGGTCACCAGACCCGAAACATTAACTCTGTTTTTTCCTTCACAGATGCTGCCAGAGCTGCTGAGCTTTTCCAGCAACTGTTTTTGTTCCTGATTTACAACATCTGCAGTTCTTTCTGTTTTTATTAGAAAAGCTGGCTGTATCTAAAGTTGATTAGTCACCAAGATAGGATGAGATGAATCTGTTACTGAGGGAAGTAACTGTGGAAATTGCAAAGGTACTGGCCATAATCTTTCAATCCTTGGATACAGATTGGCATCAGAAAATTGGAAAATTGCAAAATTGCAAATGTTTCATCCTTTTTTTGGACAGGGGTGTAAAGAGAGGCCCAGTAACTACAAACCAGTTTTAGCTATTTCAATCAACCTGTATGACACATCTTTGGGGCAGGTAGGACTTGAACACAGGTCTTAGCCTAGAGGTAGGGACATTACTGCTATGCTACAAGAGCCCCCACAGATCTGTTCTAACATTGATGCTGGGAAAGCTTTTAAAAATAATGATCTAGGACAGTATTAACAGCCATGATTAACAGACAAATTAGATTAATTGAGGAAACTAGCATGGACTTGTTAGGGAAAATGGTGTTTAAATAATTTGACTGAGCTGTTAGATAAAGGAACATCTTAAGGATTGATAAGGGTGGTGGGGTTGATGTGATGGTTCTGGGTTTTCAAAAGGGATTTGAAAGGTGGTACATATCAAGCTGGTCAGCAAAGTCAAATCCCATGGAATAAAGGGGACATTGGCAACATGTTCATAAAATTAGCTGAGTGACACTACACAGAGTATTGGTCAACAGTTGTTCTTCAGGCAGGTAAACCGTTTATGATGAGACAAGACAGGTTTGGTGTTAGCATTCCTGCTCTTCATTATCATTTATTTATAGCTTAGACCTGGATGTACAGGGTACAATTAAGAATTTGCAAGAAACTAGGAAGTAACTGTGAGGAAGATGGTGATAGACGTCGAGGGGAGACAGACAAGCTGGAGGAAGGGGGTGGATGTAAGGCTAGATGAAATTTAATGCAGCATGTATGATAAATTTGATAGGGAGGATAAGAAAAGGTAACATAAAATAAAGGAACGGACAGATCTGGAGAAATAGAGTTTTCAATAAACAACAACAAATTAACAAGAGCAACGTGGTCAAACAAAGTTTGATACTGAGCTACATGAACAAATTCTGAAGCAGGTGGTTACAGAGGTACAATTTAAAAGACATCTTAAAAGAAGAGGGATTTATTACATAGAACACAGTACTATTTCCTCGCAGGGACCACCAGCTGGGAAATTACAGTTGAGACACTTCAGATATGACACTTATTAATTTAAATGGACCAACGAAGAGGGTGAGTTAGACTGTGATTTTTCAGCTGGTAATCCCAGCGATCATCAACCTCCGCCGGGAACACCTAACCATATGCTCAGCCCTAATGTCTCCTCACAACGTTTATGGGTAAACAAAATTGAAGTTTAGTATTGCATTTATTCTTTCTCGGGATGGGGGTATGACTGGCAAAGCCAGCATTTATTTCCCATCCCTAACTTCCCTTGGACTGAGTGACTTCTTTAGCCATTTCAGACTGCCATTCAAAGTCAACCACATTGTTTTGGTTTTGGAGTCATATGCCGGCCAGACCAGGTAAGGATGGCAGAATTCCTCCCCTAAAGGATATTCATAAGCCGGGTGGCTTTTACTACAATCGATGAGTTCTTCATGGTCACCATGATTGAGATTAGCTTTCAATTCTACATTATTTAACATGATAGAATTACGGACAGTGTAATACACAAAAACAGCTACTTAACCAAATGAGTCTAAACTTATGGTCAGCTCCAGCATTCATCCAGATATCTTCATTTAACTCTGTCAATATAACATTTTATTCTGCTGGCAAACTCCTCTGTCTTCACTTTAAATGTTTCTATGCTATTTTCACAGCAGTATGTTTCACAGTACAAGTGATTTTCCTATAAACATTCTCCTTATTGCTATTTTAGGGCAGGTTTCAAACCAGAAAGACTAGTTCTTTGCACCCATAATTTTGGCTGATAAACACATTGAAATGTTGTGTGTGACTTCAATGCAGAATAGCAAGAGAGTGTGAAATATGCATGACTACTTGGATATATCTTCAAGGATATTAAAGAATTATTTGAAACAACATTTTCAACTACATTAGCTTTAGCTGAACAAAACATATTCTTGCTTGAGTTGGTGAGCTGTGGGTCTAGGGAGTACTGTATTGCAATGCCAGATGTGCTGCCTTTCAGATGGGACATTAAACCGAAGTCCCATGTATCATTTCCAGCGGATTTAAAAATCCCAGGGTATGTTTATATAGAGAGCAATAAGATTCTCCCTCATGTCTTGGGACAATTTCTATCCCTCAATTAACATCAATGAGCCAGAATTTTGTGATGATTATCATATTGCTGTTTGTGAAATCTTGCTGTGTGTAAATTGGTAGCTGTGTTTCCTACAATTAACAGAATCTATACTTCAAAGCACTCCAATGGCTGTCCTGAGGCTTGAAAATATGAATATAAATGTATGTTCTCCCTACTTTTGTAGGGAACAGACAGAAAACTGATTCCCAACATTGAAGGAGTGAGGATAGATTGGGGAAGGTCTTTTAAAGAGAAATCTCATAAAACACCCTATAGAACAGCAAATCTGCAACACTGATTAAAATTAAACTGCAGCAGCAAATAAAATCTGCTATAAGAAGCCAGTTGCAGTCATGGTAACTGTGAAGCTGCTAAATTATCATTAAAAAAAACATTTGATAAACAAATGACCTTTAGAGAAGGTAGAGTCCTTATTCACCCTATTCTCTAGGTGTCTCCAGACTTAAAGCAATGTGGTTGACTCTTAGATAGCAAGAACTGCCGATGCTGCAGTCAGAGACAACACAGTGTGGAGCTGGAGGAACACAGCAGGCCAGGCAGCATCAGAGGAACAGGAAAGCTGATGTTTTGGGTCAGGACCCAAGCCACCTTAATTTACATTACAGTCTTTGACTTACATATTGCTTTCACCAATCTCACTGAATCATTCAAGGTGAACAGAGATTGTCAATTTAAACTGTTCAAGAAATTTGGCTGCCTGTCAAAGTTGTTCACTGTGATCACTTTTCCATGGCAATATAAGGCAAGCCATGATGAGGCAACATTGGAGCTCTGAGATCCACAATGGAGGAAAGTAGGATGGTGTTCTGGTCCCAGTATTCTTTGGCATATTCATCTGTTTGCTGCTCTGATATGTTTTCTACCGAGATTGCCTACTTGCATACCAGAACTTAAACAAAACTTTCCAGCCTTGCTTACTTGGGATCAAAAACAAAGGCACACCAAGTTCCATCATGATAATGCTACACTAGTATTGCACACTTATGAACACCTTTAGTGCTAAATGGCATTACTAAAGAGGTTGGTTTGGCCATTAGGAAGACTGATGTCATAATCTACAATGCTACCATACCACCATTGAGAAGGTGATTCAAGGTAATTGATGACTTCACATATCTAGGCTCTGTAATCACCAGAAATGTGTCACTTGATGCTGAAGTTAAAATATGTATTGCAAAAGCTGCAGCTATAATGGCCAGACTGTTTCAGAGTGTGTTGAACGGCAGCAACCTACTCGAGAAAACAAACTATGAGACGCCAAGCCTGTGTCCTCAGCGCGTTCCTCTATAATACTGAGATGAGAACAATGCATGTTAGGCAGGAAACAGGCTAAACAGTTTCTGCCTGCACTGTCTCAGATATATCCTTGGCGTCTCTTGGCAGTACAAGGTCATTCATTCAGAGGGTCTGGAGCTAATCCCATCAACACAAATTAATTGTGAAACTAAAGACATTTACACTGGCTCAGCCATGTTCATCAGATGGAATGCTGGTTGTATACAAAAGCCCATTTAATATGGAGAACTGGCTATTGGGTCACAGCCTCCTAGGCATCCATAACTCTGCTACAAGGACACCTGAAAATAAGATGCAATGTGGGTCACTGACAATGTCAACTGGGAGACAGTTGCTGATGCACATGAACTCTAGAAGGTGATTGTCTACAAAGCTGTTAGTAGGGGCAACATAAAACAGAAAGCTCAGCTGACCAATGAAGGGGTAGTAGGAACAGCAGATGCTGGAGAATCTGAGATAACAAGGTGTAGAGCTGGATGAACACAGCAGGCCAAGCAGCATCAGAGGAGCAGGAAAGCTGAAACCTTTTGGGCCTAGATCCTTCTTCAGAAATGGAGGTGGGTACAAGGGTTCTGAAATAAATAGGGAGCGAGGGGGAGGCGGATAGAAATTGGATAAAGGAGAAGATTGGTGGAGAGGCGACAGACACGTCAAAGAGGCGGGGGTGGAGCTAGTAAAGGTGACTATATGTGGGGAGTTAGGGAGGGGATAGGTCAGTCCAGGGAGGATGGACAGGTCAAGGGGGCGGGATGAGGCGAGTAGGTCGGAGATGGGGGGGGGGCTGGGGGGGGGAGGAGAGTATAGGTGGGAGGAAGGACAGGTTAGGGAGGCGGGGACAAGCTGGACTGGTTTTGGGATGAGGTTAGGGGAGGGGAGATTTTGAAGCTTGTGAAGTCCACATTGATACCATTGGGCTGCAGGCTTCCCAAGCGAAATATGAAGTGCTGTTCCTGCAACCTTTGGGTGGCATCATTGTGGCACTGCAGGAGGCCCAGGATGGACATGTCATCTGAGGAATGGGAGGGGCTGTTGAAATGGTTCGCGACTGGGAGGTGCAGTTGTTTAGTGCGAACCAAGCGTAGGTGTTCTGCAAAGTGGTCCCCAAGCCTCCACTTGGTTTCCCCGATGTAGAGGAGGCCACAACAGGAACAGCGGATACAGTATACCACATTAGCAGATGTGCAGATGAACATCTGCTTGATGTGGAAGGTCTTCTTGGGGCCTGGGATGGGGGTGAGGGAGGTGGTGCAAGGGCAGGTGTAGCACTTCCTGCGGTTGCAGGGAAACGTGCCGGGTGTTGTGGGGCTGGAGGGGAGTGTGGAGCGGACAAGGGAGTCACGGAGAGAGTGGTTCCTCCAGAAAGCAGATAAAGGTGGGGAGGGAAAAATGTCTTTGGTGGTGGGGTCGGATTGCAGGTGGCGGAAGTGTCAGAGAATGATGCGTTGGATCTGGAGGTCGGGGGGGGGTGGTACATGAGGATGATGGGGACTCTGTTTTGGTTGTTATTGCAGGGAGGGGGTGTGAGGGATGAGTTGCGGGAAATGCGGGAGACACGGTCAAGGACGTTCCCGATCACTGAGTGGGGGAAGTTGCAGTCCTTGAAAAACGAGGACATCTGAGATGTTCGGGAGTGGAGTGCCTCATCCTGGGAGCAGATGCAGCGGAGGCAAAGGAATTGGGAATAGGGGATGGCATTTTTGCAGGAAGGTGGGTGGGAGGAGGTGTAATCTATCCTGTTGTGGCCTCCTCTACATTGGGGAAACCAAGTGGAGGCTTGGGGACCGCTTTGCGGAACACCTACGCTCGGTTCGCACTAAACAACTGCACCTCCCAGTCGCGAACCATTTCAACTCCCCCTCCCATTCCTTAGGTGACATGTCCATCCTGGGCCTCCTGCAGTGCCACAACGATGCCACCCGAAGGTTGCAGGAACAGCAACTCATATTTCGCTTGGGAACCCTGCAGCCCAATGGTATCAATGTGGACTTCACAAGCTTCAAAATCTTGCCTCCCTTAACCGCATCCCAAAACCAGCCCAGCTTGTCCCCACCTCCCTAACCTGTCCTTCCTCCCACCTCAAGCCCCACCCCCATCTCCTACCTACTAGCCTCATCCCGCCCCCTTGACCTGTCCGTCCTCCCTGGACTGACCTATCCCCTCCCTAACTCCCCATCTACATTCACCTTTACTGGCTTCACCCCCGCCTCTTTGACCTGTCTGTCTCCTCTCCACCTATCTTCTCCTTTATCCATCTTCTATCCGCCTCCCCCTCGCTCCCTATTTATTTCAGAACCCTCTTACCCTCCCCCATTTCTGAAGAAGGGTCTAGGCCCGAAACGTCAGCTTTCCTGCTCCTCTGATGCTGCTTGGTCTGCTGTCCAGCTCTACACCTTGTTATCTATGACCAATGAAGAGGCCCAGATAAAACAGAACACAGTCAATTTTTGCCACCAGCTGTCTTCCTGTGCTGCAAATGCAGCAAAGACTGCTAAGCCGTAGTGGGGCTCCTGTGTTACACCGGGTGATGCTTAACGCGGAGACAAACACCATGGGGCAAACCCAACCATCTTGAGACAAAAGGCTGCCGTTATGAGGTGTGGAGGGCATAATTTCAATATTTGCAGGTGACTAAAATATTGAAAGTATTGTGAACTGTAAGGAGTTCAGTGATAAATTTCAAGGGATATGGACTGTTTGGTGAAATAGAAGCACATGTGGCAGATGAAATCTAATACAAAGAAATGTAAAGTGATAGGTTTCTATAGGAAGACCAAAGTGACAATAAGTAATAAAGGATACAAAGGTGGTGCACCAACAGAGTGGGATTATGTGAATAAATCATTGATGATCAGAGATCATGTTCAGTAAGTAATTAATCAGGCATACAGGTTGGTGGAGGTTAGTAATTTTTAAAAAATGCAAAACAAAAATCACGGTGATTTTGGTGGTGGAATGGTCACTCAGTTGTGTATAATAGCACTTTGGAGTGTAAGGAAAGAAAACAGTATACAGAATTCTGGACTTAATAAAGAAAGGCATAGAGTTCAAAAGGTCCCGAAGTTCAGAGGGAAAATCCTGCCATGTGCTCTGGTAGTGGATATTTGGGGCACAGAGATCATTAGAAGGTACTAAAACTAGCCAGCATAAAGTAAAGTCACCACTGTCTTACCAAACCATAGGTTGCTCTCTCATTAGAGATAGAGGACTGGTGGTAGGTTAACCTGAGAGTCACTATGTCACAGGCAAGGGGAGAGTTTGAGAAGGACAAGACTTCATGGTAACCTGAGCCAGTGCAGGAGTTAAACCCATGCTGTTGGCATTACGCCTCATCGCAAAACAAGCCGTCCAACCAATTCAGCCAACCGACTAGCCAGCATACAGTTGGGAAGAAGCTTTCAACAGCAGTGGTTACTCCTGCCCATGCCCCTAGTGATCTTTGCTGCAAATTATACCAATGGCATGCTTTCCTTGAACAGCCTCACTGGCAAGGTTAAAGAACACCAGTCCAAAGAAAGAGCACCTTGTGATGATGATGGAAATGTAATACAAAGTATCACTGGCCAAGTTTAAAGCAAATTAGGATAAATAAATAACATACTTCACTCCTTCACCTCGCTGCTCTCCAATAACAACCTGAACCACCAGTTTGTAACGCTCAAATGCACATTCTGCAGAAACAGAACACAAAATGTGAAACATTATTGCTTCTGAATACAGATTTCTAAAGCAAAGCTAATAATTATCATGCTTACAAACGTTAAAGTTTACAGGATGTTGGTGGAGTAATGTGAACAGTTTGGATTCCCTTACCTAAGGAAGGGTAAGCTTGCCTTGGAGCGAATGCAACAGATTCATTAGATTGTCACCTGAAACATGACAATTGTGCTACGAGAGATCAGGCACCAACTCACTTAAGTTCCGAGAATGAGAAATGATTTCATTGAAAGATGTAAAATTTTTAAGGGGATTGACAGGGTAGCTTCATGTGGTCAGTGAGGAGCCCATGGTCTCAGGATAAGGAGTATGCTAATTTAACAACAAGTTCAGAAATCTCTTTTTACTCATGAGGTTGTAAATCTTTGGAATTCTCCACTCCACAAAACTGTAGAAGCTCAGTCATTGACTGTATTTAAGATAGAGATTGATTGGACACTGAGGGAAGCAAGGGATACAGGGATAACTGTAGGGATCCCTACAGTGCGGAAAGAGACCATTTGGCCCATCGAGTCTCCAAAGAGCATCCCACCTACACCCAGTCCACCACCCTGTCCCCATAACCCTGTATTTACCATGGCTAACCCACCTAACCTGCACATCCTTAGACTGTGGGAAGAACTGGAGCACCTGGAGGAAACCCACACTGACACGGGAAGAACATGCAAACTCCAGACAGACACCTTGGATAGGGCAGTAAAGTACAGCTGAGATAGAATATCAACCATGACCTTACTGTAGAGCAGTGCAGGCTCAAGGAGCCATAGCACCTATTATTGCTACAAATCCTAATACAATGTAAGAGCAGAAGTTGACCATTTAGTACCTTGGGCCTTCTCCACCTTATGTTGTTTATGAACTTTTATTCAATTTTCAGATAATAAAATGAAAGCTAATTTTTCTTTAGCGTCATCACAGAGTTAGATCTTCACAAAGGAGGGGAAAAAGGGTGGGTAATGAAGTAGAGGATGAGCCAAACACAAGAAAACAGGAAAAGGAGTGAAATATGTGGAATCAAAGCAGAGGAGAATGATCAGGAGACTTCTCAAGATGTGGCAATGGGGCATCTGGGAAGACTGCTCTACAGGGTTGGAAAGCTTTGGCATGGTGGTAAGGAGGCAAATAATGGGTAAAGGTCTAAGCAATAAGAAATGTAGGAAAGTAGAACTGCAGCAGATTAAGGCAGTGTATTGGGGTGAAGCAACCGAGGTATATGAAAGAGAAGGAAGAAAGAATATGTTAAATTTATATAACACTTTTGACAACCACTGGACAACTCAATGCACTTTAGAGCCAATTAAACACTTTTTGATGTGTAGGCTCGGGTGTAATGTATGGAAACATGGCAGTCAAGTTGTGTACAACAAACTCTCACAAATGGCAATCTGAGAATAGCCAGATAATCTGAGTTTCTCTGTGATGTTGATTGAGGCCAAATATTACCTAGAACATTGGGCATAATTCACTTGCTCTTCTTTGAAATATTGTCATTGGATCTTATACATTCACTTGACCAAGCAAATGGGGCTTCAGTTTAACATCTTAGTCAAACGTCAGCACTGTCTGATGACACAGCACCGAACCTTCAACCTTGTGCTGTAGCTTTGAAATGGGCCTTGAACTTAGAACCTTGTGGATCAGAGGCAGGTATGATACCCACTGAGCCAAGAGACGACAAGACTTTTTAAATCAATCTGCTAGAATAGAAGGAGTGGCATGGGTGGAGAAAGGGCAGTTTGAGATATCTGCATACAAGGACACCTTATTTGAGAAATTGAAAGGCAAAATGATAAATAGGTTCAGCAGCAATGGAGGAGAGGTGAGACAAAGCAAGTGGGGGCGGAATGAAACAGATGCAAGGAAGCTGAATCAGCTGACGGTGAAACGGTCTCACCTCTAGATTTTTTGTTTGAGGTCATGGAGGGTGCTATTGGCCCTGATACTCAGGTGCTGGAGGATCAAAAGGGGTGGCTTTTATTTTGACAGCAACAAGCAAGTGAAGTATACTTGTATTTTAGTCAATCTGAATAAAATTTGGCAACTTAGCTTGAGGTGTCTTCTGCACTTGTCCATACCTGGACAAGACTCTCCTGTTGCAGGAATTCTCAAATTCAGCAGCGAGAGAAATCAGTGTAGAAACCACAGACCCATTTGCAGAAGCAAGTATGCTGTGCGCTGAGATTTCAAAGTGCAGCAGCGCAGCCAGATATTTTGCTAGCTCCTGTGAAATGTAAAGATGTAAGATAAATGTGGGGTTAGGGTGGCAGTTGAGGGGGCAAGGCACCAGGTGAATGAGATTGGTAGTTTGCCAGGCGACAGATAGGTACGATATTAGAGTGCATGGTAAGTGAATGAATGCTTAGAGTAGTTTGGAGGTCAGGGGAAGTCAGGTCCAATCTTTGGAAGGGGGTGTTAGATTCAGGGTGGGATGGGTGGGGTCAGAACATCAGGGATGAGGGAGGTTGTTGGCACCCATGGGTGGACTCGGCCGGTTAGAGGTTAGCCTCCCTGGGATGGGGACGTCCAGCAGGATTGTAAGGGATTTAAGGAGGTGTAGCCGAGGTGTGGAGTAATCAGTGATAAGTCAGAATGTTAGTTTAATTTCTACGCAGGAGCCGAAGCAGATGTCTAATATTCTAATCTTTCTTGGATAGCTATTAAACTCTAATGACTTGGAACTCTCTGAATTCTCCAACTTTAATTTGGAGGGTTCCAAAAACAGGGAAATGCCCTCAGAAAATTCAACTTCCCAGGCAACATTTAAAAGGCATCAAAAACAAAGTTGCTGGAAAAGCTCTGCAGGTCTGGCAGCATCTGTGAAGGAAAAAACAGAATTAACGTTTCGTCCGGTGACCCTTCCTCAGAACTACACTGGATCAGAAACGTTAATTCTGTTTTTTCCTTCACAGATGCTGCCAGACCTGCTGAGTTTTTCTAGCAACTTTGTCTTTTGTTCCTGATTCACAGTATCCGCAGTTCTTCTGGTTTTTATTTAACATTTAAAAGGCATCTGGATGGGTACATGAATAGGAAGGGTTTAGACGGATTTCCTATGGAGTTATGCGGATTGAAGATACTGTATGATTCCAACATACAACTCCAATCTGAGGTGTTCCCATGACTCTCCGACCATCAGAATGTCTGGCCAAAGTGTGCAATGATATGCAGCCACACAAATCAAGGTAGAAATGTTTCTGTCAATAGACAATTGTCAGGTCTCAAATACTTCTGCTAGAGAACAGGATTATCCAAGCAAGGGTGTCTCTTGTCTACTCCTGACACAAAGAAAAGTCATTGCCCTGAAATAGAGTTTGAGGGCCATGATCCATCAATGGGTCGAAGCCTTCAGGAACCAGGGGTTAAAATACAGAACAAACTGCTTCCCAGACAATTAAGGCTACTTAGACAATGCAATACTTGCTTAACCTAATTTTTCCAACCTTTATAGACTGGTTAAGAACAGAGCATAGCAATTCAGCCCTTATTCCAGTGCAGGTTCTTTAGGAGGAGTTATCCAAGAATCCCAATCCAGTCCCCACCTGGGATGTAGAGTATGTGATTTATATATACTAACATCTTCTATTTTAGAGTTTGGATTTTGAACCAGTGACACGGTGCTTTTGGCCTGTGTATATGAGAGAGTTTAATGACTAACTAGTCAAACTGTCTGGAGAGATGATTTTGCAATTTGTATAAGAGAGACAAAACATTCCTGGAGTGATCATAGGAATTTATTTGTACTGTGAGAGCTATGTGAGGAGAGAAAGCACTAGCTTTTTTTGGTTTAAGAAAATCAGGAATTGATATTTTTTGCTTGGGGAAGAACCCACACATTGGAAAGCCTTTGGTCTCAGTTTGCACAAGATCTTGTTGAAGTTAGATGTAAAAACAGTTTCTTCCAGAGAAAAGAGTGGATTCAGAACAGTTAGGAAACAGGTTGCCTTAAGTGTGAGGATGTTTAGTTTCAAAGTTTCATAGAATCATAGAATACCTAGTGTGGAAACAGGCCCTTTGGCCCAACAAGTCCACACCGACCCTTGGAGCATCCAACCCAGATTCAGCCCCTATAACCCACCAAATCTACACATCCCTGAACACTACGGACAATTTGGCAGGGTCAATCCACCTAGCCTGCACATCCTTGGACTGTGGAAGGAAACTGGAGCACCTGGAGAAAATCCACACAGACATGGGGAGAATGTGCAAGCTCCACACAAACAGTTGCCAGAGGGTGGAATTGAACCGGGGTCCCTGGCACTGACGCAGCAGTGCTAACCACTGAGCCACAGTGCCGCCCCAAGAGAAACGTACGCTCATACGAGAAATGTATGGTTCGAACCTGTAAGGTATATTTAAAAGCTGGGAAAGTCTAAGCTTAGTTGTGTGAATAATCAGAGACAATAAAACTCTTAAGACAAGGAATTGAAAGAAACAGTTAATTCAAACCTGTAGATGTGACAGCAAAGGGTTCTCTCGTTGGTGTTTGAGCGCTGCAAAGAGATGGTATTGAAATAGATGGGATTTTATTTTACAGTGTGTTTTCAATTATTTTAAAACTGTGCCATATATAAATAGCTTGCTTTATTCAATTTTGTCCGAATTTATTTCATGTAATAAACTTCTGTTTTATTGTTAATACCAAATCTGCAGAATTGCGTTTGTGGTTCAGTGAAAGACCATTTCGTTAAATGAAAACAGAACAAAATATGATCCATCAAGCCAGATTTCAGTGTTGGACCTACCTTGTCCAGTAGTGACATCAGCTGGGAACATGACATGACTCAGTAGCATTGTTCATTTCCAAGAATACAGTCAAGACTGCCTATTATCACCTCTGTAACTTTGCCTAACTCCACCATTCTTCATCTGCTGTTGAAATCCTCACCCACGTTCTGTTGCTTCTAAATGTGAATATTCTTCTTGGTTAGCCTCAAAGTCTGTACCTACACGACTTGAACACATCCAAACCTGCAGTAAATCCTTTTCCCTCACAGAAACATAGAAGATAGGAAGAGGAGTAGACATTTGATCCCTTGAACCTGTTCCGCCATTCGTTATGATCATGGCTGATCATCAAGCTCAAAACCTTAATCCCAATAGCCCTTTAACCACAGAGCTATATTCATACTTCTTGAAAACACAATGCTTTGTCGTCTACCACTTTCTGTGATAGTGAATTCCACAGGGTCACCACTGTTTGGGTGAAGAATTTTCTCCTCATCTCAGTCCTAAAAGGTTTAGCCCTTATCCTTAAAACATTACCCCTGGTTCTGAACTCTGGACATCAGGAAAATCCTTCGTGTATCTAATCTGCCTAGTCATAGAGATGTGTAGCATGGAAACAGACCTTTCGGTCCAACTCGTCCATGCCAACCAGATTTTTTTTCTTTATTCATTCATGGGATGAGGGCATGGCGGGCCTGGCAGCATTTATTACCATCTCTAATTGCCCAGAGGGCAATTAAGAGTCAACTACAGTGCTGTGGGACTAGACTCATATGTAGGCCAGGCCAGGTCAAGATGGCAGTTTCCTTCCCTAAAGGACATTAGTGAACGAAATGGGTTTTTCCGACAATTGACAATGGATTTATGGTCATCATTATTCTCTTATTTCCAGATTCTTTTCATCGAATTCAAATTCCACTATCAGCCGTGGCGTGATTCAGGTCCGGATCACCAAAACGTTACCTGCGTCTCTGGATTAACAGTGCAGTGATAATACCACTAGGCCATCACCTCACCCTTAATCCTAAATTAATCGAGTCCCACTTCCCAGCATTTGGCCCAAACACCTCTAAATCCTTCCTATTCATGTACCCATCCAGATACCTTTTAAATGTTGCATTTATACCACCATGTCCTTTGGCAGCTCATACCATACATGCACCACCCTCTGTATGAAGAGCTTGCCCTTTAGGTCCCTTTTAAATTCTTCTCCCTTACCTTAAACGTCTAGTTTTGGACTCCTCTACCCTGGGAAAAAGACCTTTGCTATTCATACTATCACGCACCTCATGATTTTATAAACCTCTCTAAGGTCACGCCTCAGCCTCTGACATTCCAGGGAAAATAGACACAGCCTATTCAGCCTCTCCCTATAGCTCAAACCCTCCAACCCTGGCAACATCCTTGTAAATCTTTTCTGAACCGTTTGAAGTTTCATAACATCTTTCTTATTGCAGAGCAGAATTGAACGCAGTATTCCAAAGGTGGCCTAACCAATGTCCTCTACAGCCACTACATGACCTCTGAACTCCTATACTCAATGCACTGACCCTGATAGAATGTTATAGTTTGTGAAATTCCCTCTAAATCTTCTAAACTCCAGCAAATACAATCCTAACTGACTGAATCACTCCTCATATGTCAGTCCAGCCATCCTAACAACCAATTGGGTAAACCTTCACCACACTCTCTCTCTAGCAAAAGCATCAATCCTCAGATAAGGAGACTAAAACTGCACACAATATTCCAGGTCTGGCCTCACTAACGCCCTGTTTAATTGGAATCTGACATCCTTTTTCCTGTACTCAAATCCTCTCATTGCGAAATCCAACATACACTTTGTTTCCTTATTCCCTGCTGCACCTGTGCACTTACTTACAGTGACTGGTGCACAAGGACACCCAAATCTTGTTGAACATTCCCCCCTCTCAATTTACAACAATTCAAATAATAATCTGACTTCCTGTTTTTGCTACGAAAGTGGATAACCTCACTTTTATCCACATTATACTGTGTCTGCAATATATTTGCCCACTTACTCAGCCTGTACAAATCACACTGTAACATTGCTGCATCCTCCCGACAGCTCACCATGCCACCCAGCTTTATGTCATGTGCAAATTTTGAGATATTACATTTAGTTCCCAAATCTAAATCATTAACATATATTACAAACAGCAATAACACCCACCATGCTTGCCACATGGCTCCCGTATCACCAACTTGAAAATTCCTTTGTTTTTGAACCCTCCATAACTGTCATCTTTTACAGCACTCCTCTACTTCTGGTCTCTTCCACATCCTCAAATTTACTTTCTCCAGCACCCACAGTTTTCCTCTGATTAAGCCACAAGTTCTGGATTTTCCTCCTTAGTACTCCCTTTGGAAGTACCATGGGGTGTTTTACCATGGTGAAAGTGCTAAATAAATGCTTACAAATATAGCAAAGCTGTTTATTTCCACTGGATGGCGATGTTCGAAGCAGTAGAAATTGCAATTCTGAAGTCCCAATTCACCCTAATTGTACCTTGTAAAGTTAGCTTAACAATGGATACAATGGGATACAAATATACAATACCTTTCACTTGAGTCTTTATAGCCTCTGCAATCTTCCTAGTCATGAAAGGGACTTCCTCTGGATTGTAAGACTTGTTTGATAATTCTTCCTTCAGCACATTATTGATCTTCCCTTTCACAACGGCTGTCTTGAACCTAATAATAATCACGTTACCTATTAGTACATTCAGCCCACAGCTTTAACAGTTAATTTGCACTAGGTGCATAGCTTTATTACACCAAAGCTATAACTGTTTTATACAACAAAACACTGATGTATAGTGAACCATCGCAACAGCTTTTTGGTTTGTCAATTACTTGCCCATCTCCCCTGAAAACGTTAGGGTGCAGAATTTTTATTTTCCAGACTTACAGGATTTTGGTATCAACATTTTGGGCTAACATTTATTGTCCATTTCTAATTGTCTTTGAGATGGTGCTTCCGAACTGCCTTCTTGAAGCACTGCCGTCTACATGGGGTTGGGACACCCACAGTACTGTTTGGAATGACCATTGAGAGTGAAGGAACTCCAATGTCGTTTCCTTCTGAGTCAGGATGATGAGAGACTTGGATGGGAACTTACAGGTGTCTAATGCTCCCATGCATCTGCTGCTGTAGTCCTTCTCGAAGGTGCTGTTTCAAGAGTCCTAGATGAGTTACATAGTCTATCTTGTAAGTGATATACAGTGCTACCACTTTACATCAATGGTAAAGAAAGCAAATGTTTTAGGTGGTTGACAGTGTGCCAAACAAGTATCAAGTTTGACTCAGAGCCAGACAGCTGTACAACTCAGAAAGAGGGCCCTTTACAAAGAGGCAAAGTTTCTTCCCAATCACCCTATCTATGTCCCTCATAATTTTGGATACCTCAATCAGGATTCCCCTTGGCTTTCCCTGCTGAGAAAAACAACTCCAATCTATTTAGTCTCTCCTCACAGCTGAAATGCTGTAGCCCAGACCACGTCCTGGCAAGTTGGTGTTGGTGTTGCACTCATTCAGGCAAGTTATAATACCAAGTTTATTGGTATTACAACGAAAAAGGAATTCTTAAAGTAAGTTGCAAACTGGTTAAAATCTAAACTATAATCCAAAATTAGACCTATAGCCTATTTAATCTCAAAAAAACATGCTCACACATACACAAGAAAACAATAGCACTGTACAGATGATGTTAACTAAAAAGGGAAAACACCTTTATTGACCAATGGCTATTAAGACAACAGCTAGAGACTGACGAATTCCTAAAGTCTACAGAGTTTCGTGTTAACAAACTCAAAATCGTTGACAGCCGTGTAGTACGCTCAAACAAAACCGTTCAGTTTGGGTGAAAATCAAGCCGGATCTAAATCTTTGGGAATGGTCACAATTAAGCCCTTCAGGGTTTTGGAAGGTAGTCAAAACACTGAGGTGTATAATTTATTAGAAAACCCACATTTCAACCAGGAGAAAGAGAGAGAGAGAGAGAGATTTTTGCTGCCTACCACTGCTCCTCCTGACTCCCAGATGTTTAAGCCAGAATCTAAATCCAGCCATGGCTAAGGAGACATTAAGCAACCAAAAAAGAATCCCCCTCGTCCTCACGTACCACCCAACCAACCTCCGGATCCAACGCATCATCCTCCGACACTTCCGCCATCTGCAATCCGACCCCACCACCAAAGACATCTTTCCCTCCCCACCTTTATCTGCTTTCCGGAGGGACAACTCTCTCCGTGACTCCCTTGTCCGCTCCACACTCCCCTCCAGCCCCACCACACCCGGCACTTTTCCCTGCAACCGCAGGAAGTGCTACACCTGCCCCCATACCTCCTCCCTCACCCCCATCCCAGGCCCCAAGAAGACTTTCCACATCAAGCAGATGTTCACCTGCACATCTGCCAATGTGGTATACTGCATCCGCTGTACCCGGTGTGGCTTCCTCTACATCGGGGAAACCAAGCGGAGGCTCGGGGACCGCTTTGCAGAACACCTACGCTCGGTTCGCAAGAAACAACTGCACCTCCCAGTCGCGAACCATTTCAACTCCCCCTCCCATTCCTCAGACGACATGTCCATCCTGGGCCTATTGCAGTGCCACAACGATGCCACCCGAAGGTTGCAGGAACAGCAGCTCATATTCCGCTTGGGAGCCCTGCAGCCCAATGGTATCAATGTGGATTTCACAAGTTTCAAAATCTCCCCTCCCCCTACCGCATCCCAAAACCAGTCCAGCTCATCCCCGCCTCCCTAACCTGTTCTTCCTCCCACCTCAAACCGCACCTCCATCTCCTACCTACTAACCTCATCCCGCCCCCTTGACCTGTCTGTCCTCCCTGGACTGACCTATCCCCTTCCTAACTCTCCACCTACACTCACCTTTACTGGCTCCATCCCTGCCTCTTCGACCTGTTTGTTTCCTCTCCACCTATCCTCTCCTCTATCCATCTTCTATCCGCCTCCCACTCTCTCCCTATTTATTTCAGAACCCCCTTCCCCTCCCCCTTTTCTGATGAAGGGTCTAGGCCCGAAACGTCAGCCTTTCTGCTCCTATGATGCTGCTTGGCCTGCTGTGTTCATCCAGCCCTGCACCTTGTTGTCTAGTAAAATAAAGAAGACTGTTTTTCTCTCCTTCAGGTTACACCGTCTCTCTCGCTCTGTTTCCCTGATCTCTCCCTCCCTCCTCCTCCTCCAGGTACACAGTCTCTCCCTTAGTCTGGGGGTACCCAACCTTCCCCTCTCCCCGTAGCCCCTATACCTGTGCTGAAAAGCCGGCCTGATGCTGTAGGTGTTCTCCGACATCTCACCGAAGGCCTGGTCGCCCCAGCAACAAGCACTTCCGCCCCGCCACAACACCCCTCCCCCCCACCTCGGACTCGCGCACTTCCGCCCCGCTCGCTGTCCGCCAGCCTGTCGCCCCGGTAGAACATTCCCCTTCTTTGCTTCATTTCCGCCCCCCCTCCACTTCATGCCTCCATTGTCAATCCTTTCTGCTGCCCCTTCAACCTCAACAAAAAAACAACCTGTACCTCCCCCTGGTTGAGGGATGCTTTTCTACCGTTAAATATCACAATCCAGAATAGAGAGGGCTTCAAATCATGCTGGAGCAGATGGAGCATAGAAGATCCATATCAGAAAAAAAATGGTCCTCAGTGTCAATCCCAAGCAAGAAAATCTTGAAGACAGCAACCACTGACAACAAAATTCACCATTTCTTCAATGTGTCAGCTCAAATTTCAGAAAGCTGAGGACACAGACGGTGGTGCTTGTATGGAATGAGCTGCCAGAGAAAGTGATGGAGGCTGGTACAATTACAACATTTAAAATGTATCTGGATGGATATGTAAATGGAGAGTTTGGAGGGATATAGGTCAAATGCTGGCAAATGGGACGAGATTTATTTAGGATATTTGGTCAGTATTGATGAGTTGGACCGAACAGTATGTTTCCATGCTCTACAACTCTATGAAAAGGATAATCGTATAACACAATCGCAAAGCCAAGGCTAACGTCTTGTTTTATCAATCAGCAGTGATGCCCCTGCTCCTACAGTTCAGTTATGACGATAGATTGAAGAAGTTGGGATTGTTCCCCTTAGAGAGCAAAAAGCTAAAGGTGATTTGAAAGTGGTTTCAATTCATAAGTGGGCTGGGTAGATTGAATAGGGAGAAACTGCTCCTGCTTGAAAAAGTAACAAGAACAAGAATGCCTAGAAGTAAACAGAACAGAAATTGCTGGAAAAGCTCAGCAGGTCTGGCAGCATCTGTGAAGGAAAAAACAGAGTTAACGTTTCGGGTCCAGTGACCCTTCCTCAGAACTGAGATTTTTATGCCTAGATGTAAAACGATTAGCAAAAGCAGCAAATGTGACGTGACAAAACAAATGTTTTCAATCAACAATTGGTTCATGTTTAGAGTGCACTGCATTGAAATGTATTGGAGGCAACTTCAACTGAAATGCTCAAGAGGGCATCAGATGATTACTTAGACTGAAATAACATGAAAGGTAATGGGGATGAATCAGGAAATTGTCATTAGGTAACGATGTTCATTTCATGAGCCAGTGCTGATGTCATAGACAAAAATGGCCTTCTCCTGTGCTGTAACACCTCTGTGATTATGATATGCTTCAGAGAGCTGGACAACATGCACCAAGAACCTCAAAGGACAGGACAACTACCGCTCAGGCTTTGCAAGATCCTCCAACTCTGGTGGCAAGAAAAGTGGCACAACAGGTCCCAAGTGAACCTGCCCAGATTTGAGGTACCAATCCCTAATAAAGAGGCTACGTTTAGTTATGTGCCTGCTCCCAGACTCTTAAAGCAGTCAACAAAACCTCAGAACACATTTGCAGTGGAAGATTCAGAGGAGGGCAACAGAAATGCGTTAGTGATGTCCTGAAAGCATCCCTGAATAGTTAATTTATCCCCAGTTGACATACACAGTTCTTTTATAATTAAATTCTAGCACTGTATTCAACTAATACATGTTAGATTCTGGTGGAACTATCTCTAATGTCTTGGGTAAATTCAGAGCCACTGATCCTTCTACTTCTTAGTATTAGTCTAAGTTACTGATAACATGTGGGAAAGGATGCCAACATTATCAGAGAGCCCCAGGTGACGAATATGTTAATGAGGTGTTAATTGGGTGAGAAATAGTTATAAATATGGGGAGGTAGTAATCAGTACAGTGACAGCTTTTTTATATTTTAACCTATTTTTCCAAATCAACATGCTCAAAGAGGTGCCAAATTGTAAAGTTAAAGTATTTGAAACTAATTATGAAATTAAAGATTCAGAGGAAGAAGTGCAAGCTGTGGATCAACAAGAATGCATTGTATTAGTCATAAGATGTTTCAGCCCAGTAATGAATGTGTTGATTGCAATGTTTTTCAATTTTGCAGTTTTGAAGTATTAAAGTTCAGTACAACTAAGGAAGATCCCAAGGTGGAAGACATTGTTTCAGTGAACAAAAGAAAACTGAAAATAAAAATTAAAACTTGAACAATGTGGTTTGAACTTTCTATTACTTAGAGATACCAGGTGAAATAACTCCACAAAAGTCGTCACCAAGTCACCCTTTATTTATATTTATATTTATATGTATATATATACACACACACACACACTCCCGTTTATATCTGTCAGCCAGGAATCCCTGATTGGACCTGGTTAACAGTCCCAATCAGGGAACTCGTAGTCTATGAGAAGCACCTGGCTGACCTCATTCCAATCACTACACTAAGAATGTGAAACAACAAGGTGCAGGGCTGGATGAACACAGCAGGCCAAGCAGCATCATAGGAGCAGAGAGGCTGACGTTTCGGGCCTAGACCCTTCATCAGAAAAGGGGGAGGGGAAGGGGAAGGGGAAGGGGAAGGGGGTT
Source organism: Rhincodon typus (assembly GCF_021869965.1). Taxonomy (NCBI): domain Eukaryota; kingdom Metazoa; phylum Chordata; class Chondrichthyes; order Orectolobiformes; family Rhincodontidae; genus Rhincodon; species Rhincodon typus. The sequence continues at coordinate 18,014,228 of NC_063344.1, read as the reverse complement.
CTGAAATAAATAGGGAGAGAGTGGGAGGCGGATAGAAGAGGGATAGAGGAGAGGAAACAAACAGGTCGAAGAGGCGGGGATGGAGCCAGTAAAGGTGAGTGTAGGTAGGGAGTTAGGAAGGGGTTACCAGTAAACAAGTTTTATTACCTATTACTTAGTAGCTGGGTACATTATCTCTAATCTGTGATATGAGGCTTAACTTTTAGTGTACCTTAGGACTCTACTTACATTCCATTGTTACAACTGTGATAGGAGGAATGTGCTGGTGATCAAACCCCTGTACTCCATGATTCACACAACTAGTATAAATATTTCAATTTAATCAGCGAAATGGTAGTGGTCTCCCTCTTGTACTGCTGTCCAGAATAAAAGAGACATTTACCAGGTTTATTTAATGAAGGTCAAAAGAAACATTTTATTATAACATAGCTTGTATTTTCTAAAAACAAATGACAAAGCTAGTTAACATCTAAGCTGTAATCTAGAATTTTTTTTTCTGAAGAAGGGTCCCGAGCTGAAACGTCAGCTTTCCTGCTCCTCTGATGCTGCCTGTGTTCCTCCAGCTCCACACTGTTATCTTGAACCATTTCCCCTGTCAATCCCAAAACAGACACACTGCCGCAGCACTAAAAACAACAATGACTCTGCAAAAATAATATGTTCAAAGGGTAAAAGAAAGCTACCCTCAGTGATCAATGATTTCAAAAACTAAGAGTTGAATTTGATGCAGTGTCACAGTTTAGTGGGTTTCTGGTTGACAGAATTGAATTAAAATACTTGAAGGAATAGACAGATGCAGATAAGATGTTTCCCTTGATTGAGGAATCTGGAACCAGGAATAAGGGGGTACTATTTAGGTCTGAAAGAGGAGATTTTATTAAACTTAAAAGGTATGTGACCTTGGAATTCTCTACCACAAAGGGCTGTGGAAGCTGTCTCTGAGTATGCTTAATGTAGAGATTAGAGATAGTAGGAACTGCAGATGCTGGAGAAGCCGAGACAACAAGGTGCAGGGCTGGATGAACACAGCAGGCCAAGCAGCATCATAGGAGCAGAGAGGCTGACGTTTCGGGCCTAGACCCTTCATCAGAAAAGGGGGAGGGGAAGGGGGTTCTGAAATAAATAGGGAGAGAGTGGGAGAGGGATAGAGGAGAGGAAACAAACAGGTCGAATGTAGAGATTGAGAGGCACCTTGTTGTCTCGGATTCTCCAGCATCTGCAGTTCCTACTATCTCTGAATGTAGAGATTGATAGGTTTCTGATTATCAGTAACATGCAAGTTTATGGGGATGGAATAGGTATATCATGTGCACACCCTGGCTCTTTAAATTTTCATATCACCTGGTTGTCTAAACAAAGATGCTCTATCTTGAACAAGGTGCTGTTTATTGCAAGTAGGTACAAGTTTCATTAATATGATTGACATTGCTACAGCAAGTGAGGAAGACCCAGAGATAGCTCTCACTTCTTTAAGATCCAAACAAAAACAGAAGTTGCTGGAAAAGCTCAGCAGGTCTGGCAGCATCTGTGAAGAAAATGTCAGAGTCAACATTTCAAGTCCAGTGACACCCCCCCTCCCCCAGTAAGATCCTAAGCTGTTCTCCCCTTAAAGTCCTTATGACATCATCATAGGGGGTGGTGTTTACTGCATTGCTCGGCATTAACCCTTTCAAATCCTTGCATCCAGGTACAACATCTTCTGCCTTCCAGCACCACACCTGCAGCCGGAGAAGACTGGAAAGTGATTATCAGAATAACTGCTATTTTCTCTGGCACTGGGAATTTATTCACTTTTAAGGATATTAATTCCATTAATACTTTCTCTTTCCATACTGTTATGATCCCAAATGATTGTACTGTTGGACAAGTTAGATCCCAGAGTGAAACCTAGCCTTTTAGGTCATAGGTTTTTCTTCTGCAATCTTGTTACTGTAGTGGTCAGTCACTGAACATTTCTATATGAAGCTGCCAATGTACTTTTAACCAAAGAATTCAAAGTTTATTATACCCAACAGAAACAGATACTATATTACACAATATAAGAATTATTTGCAAGAGTCTTGTGATAAATAACTGTTAGATTCCAAGACATCTAAATCAAATTATGATAGTAAAATGTAGGGTATGCAGGGTAGTTTGATCTTAGAGTAGGATAATAGGTCAGCACAACATTGTGGACCTAAGGGCCTGTACTGTGCTGTACTGTTCTATGTTCAAATCAGCCTCCCTATCCCTGTACTTGCAACACAGTAAATTTTAAAACAGTTAATGAGTCTCAAAATTGACTCCCATGGTTCTTAACCAGACTTTGTGAATAATTGATACCAGGCACTGTTCATAGCTTGGACAAAATAATTAGCAACCTCCAGCAGCTATCAGACAGCCTCAACATGGAGTTACAGCTGATGGTCCCCTCAGGATGTAGAGGAGGTGCAGGAGGCCGAGAGACTATTGACCTCAAAGCTATTTCATCCAGATGAATGAAATGCAATGCCACTGCAGACTGAGACAGTCTGGGGTCTGTCATATAACTTTGCCATCTGCTGGAGCATGGGTGGGTAGCCATCCTATCCTAGTAGTTGTCAGGTGGCAGCTGTGCTAAATGTTTATACAACTGGCTGCTTCTAAGGATGCACCAGGAAACTGTGTGGGATCTCTCAATTCTCGAACTACAAATGCATCAAGGCTGTTGCTGATGAAATTTGTGCCGGGTCACAATGTTTCATCTCATTTGCCCATGATGAAGTCAGTGCTGCAGCCTTGGCAGAAGGCTTTGCTAACATAGCTGGCTTCCCCCATTCTCACCCCTATAGGCTGTGTGCACATGTTGTCTTCAAAGTGTCGTATCATAACTTCTTCAACAAAAAAGAATTCCATTCAATCAGAGTACAAGTCACTTGTGATCATCATACCACATCTTACAAGTCTACGCCTGTTATGCTGGAAGCTGCCACAATGCCTATAGTCTCGAGAATTCCCAGGTTCTTGCTTCGATTCAAGAGCTGGATGGCTGCTGAAAGACGAGGGCTGAGTCTGCAATGATGACTGATGACTATATTAGACAACCCCCTGATGGAGGTCAAGCATAGATACAATGCTGAGCTTGGTGGAGCAGATGATGGGCCTCCTGAAAACGAGATTGTCCAGATGGAGCCCTACAGTCCAGTCCAGACAACAGCATGCTGCATAATCCTTGCATGCTGTGTCCTGCACAAGTGGAGTTGGCAAAGAGGGATTGTTGGGCTCTGAAGAGCTGCGAGAGCAGCAACAGTCTTCTGAGGAGGATGTTGAGGACATTGAGCAGGAGGAATGTAACCTTCAGGATGTTAGCGCTCCATCTTTGGGCGCAACAAGCCAGGCAAAACTTAATTGGCAGGCCAAGCAGCATCATAGGAGCAGGAAAGCTGACATTTCGGGCCGAGACCCTTCTTCAGAAAGGGGGGGGGAGGGGAAGGGGGTTCTGAAATAAGTAGGGAGAGAGGGGGAGGCGGATAGAAGATGGATAGAGGAGAAGATAGATGGAGAGGAGACAGACAGGTCAAAGAGGTGGGGATGGAGCCAGTAAAGGTGAGTGTAGGTGGGGAGTTAGGGAGGAGATAGGTCAGTCTGGGGAGGACGGACAGGTCAAGGGGGCAGCATGAGGTTATTAGGTACGAGATGGGGGTGGGGCTTGAGGTTGGATAGGTGGGAGGAAGGACAGGTTTGGGAGGCGGGGACAAGCTGGACTGGTTTTGGGATGCGGTAGGGGGAGGGGAGATTTTGAAGCTTGTGAAATCCACATTGATACCATTGGGCTGCAGGGTTCCCAAGCGGAATATGAGTTGCTGTTCCTGCAACCTTCAGATAGCATCGTTGTGGCACTGCAGGAGGCCCAGGATGGACATGTCGTCTGAGGAATGGGAGGGGAAGTTGAAATGGTTCGCGACTGGGAGGTGCAGTTGTTTCTTGCGAACCGAGCGTAGGTGTTCTGCAAAGCGGTCCCCAAGCCTCCACTTGGTTTCCCTGACGTAGAGGAGGCCACAACGGGAACAGCGGATGCAGTATACCACATTAGCAGATGTGCAGGTGAACTTCTGCTTGATGTGGAAAGTCTTCTTGGGGCCTGGGATGGGGGTGAGGGGTGAGGTGTAGGGGCAGGTGTAGCACTTCCTGCGGTTGCAGGGAAAAGTGCCGGGTGTGGTGGGACTGGAGGGGAGTGTGGAGCGGACAAGGGAGTCACGGAGAGAGTGATCCCTCCGGAAAGTAGATAAGGGTGGGGAGGGAAAAATGTCTTTGGTGGTGGGGTCGGATTGCAGATGGCAGAAGTGTTGGAGGATGATGCGTTGGATCTGGAGGTTGGTGGGATGGTACATGAGGATGAGGGGGATTCTTTTTTGGTTGTTGTGGGGAGGGGGTGTGAGGAATGAGTTGCGGGAGACACGATCGAGGGCATTCTCGACCACTGAAGGGGGGATGTTGTGGTCCGTGAAAAACGAGGACGTCTGAGACGTACGGGAGTGGAATGCCTCATCCTGGGAGCAGATGCGGCGGAGGCGAAGGAATTGGGAATAGGGGATGGCATTTTTGCAGGAAGGTGGGTGGGAGGAGGTGTATTCTAGGTAGCTGTGGGAGTCGGTGGGCTTGAAATGGATATCGGTTTCTAGGTGGTTGCCAGAGATGGAGACAGAGAGGTCCAGGAAGGAGAGAGAGGTATTAGAGATGGAACTTAAGGTTGGGGTCGAAGGTATTGGTGAAGTGGATGAACTTTTCGAGCTCCTCGTGGGAGCACGAGGCGGCGCCGATACAGTCATCAACGTAATGGAGGAAGAGGTGGGGTTTAGGGCCAGTGTAGGTACGAAAGAGGGATTGTTCCACGTAACCTACAAAGAGGCAGGCATAGCTTGGGCCCATGCGGGTACCCATGGCCACCCCCTTTGTCTGTAGGAAGTGGGAGGAATTGAAAGAGAAGTTGTTGAGAGTGAGGACGAGTTCGGCTAAGCGAATGAGGGTGTCAGTGGAGGGGGACTGGTCGGGCCTGCGGGACAGGAAGAAGCGGAGGGCCTTTAGGCCCTCTGTATGGGGAATGCAGGTGTATAGGGACTGGACGTCTATGGTAAAGATGAGGTGTTGGGGACCGGGGAATTGGAAGTTCTGGAGGAGGTGGAGGGCGTGCCACAACGATGCCACCCGAAGGTTGCAGGAACAGCAACTCCTTCCGCTTGGGAACCCTGCAGCCCACTGGTATCAATGTGGATTTCACAAGCTTCAAAATCTCCCCTCCTGCTACCGCATCCCAAAACCAGCCCAGCTCATCCCCGCCTCCCTAACCTGTCCTACCTCCCAACTATCCCCTCCTCCCACCTCAAGCCCCACCCCCATCTCCTACCTACTAACCTCATCCCGCCCCCTTGACTTGTCCGTCCTCCCTGGACTGACCTATCTCCTCCCTACCTCCCCACCTACACTCACCTTTACTGGCTCCATCCCTGCCTCTTTGACCTGTCTGTCTCCTCTGCACCTATCTTCTCCTCCATCCATCTTCTATCTGCCTCCCCCTCTCTCCCTATTTATTTCAGAACCCCCTCCCCCTCCCTCATTTCTGAAGAAGGGTCTAGGCCTGAAACGTCAGCTTTCCTGCTCCTATGATGCTGCTTGGCCTGCTGTGTTCATCCAGCTCTACACATTGTTATCTCAGATTCTCCAGCATCTGCAGTTCCTACTATCTCTGATAAAATTTATTTGGCATTTGGTTTCAATAGCTGTGAGCTGGGTGCAGTGATCATTCATTGAGTATAAGTTTGGTGATGTTCAAAAGGTAAGTTGCCCTTTTAGTTCCCAAAAGCCAGTACAGCTCTTTTCCCCACCTTTTCTCTGCTCTTGCAATTGTTCAGTAAATTACATTTTCAACATTTTGAAGGTTTCCAGTGAATGATGTTCCCACATTGAACAATGACAAGGTATTATGCTAGACTAGACATCCAGAAAAGATTAGCATTCCCTTACAGCTTTATTCTTGATGTCAGTCGATCAGGGAGGCACGGTTGCTCAGTGGTAGCACTGCTGCCTCACAGCGCCATGGACCCACATTCAATTCTAGCCACACGAAACTGTCTGTGTGGAGTTTGTACATTCTCCTTGTGTCTGCAGGTTTCCTCCAGGTTCTCCAGTTTCCTCCCACAGCCTAATGATGTGCAGCCATGACGTGGAGGTGCCGGCATTGGACTGGGGTGGATAAAACCAGAAGTCACATGACACCAGGTTATTTTGGAATGCTGCTTCTGGCTTTAAAGATGTGCAGGTTAGGTGATTGGCCAAGTTAAATTGCCCCCATAATGTCCAGGGGTGCAGGTGGATTAGTCATGGGAAATGCAGAGTTACAGGGATAGGGTAGGGGAATGGGTCTGCGTGGGCTGCACTTCTAAGGGTCGGTGTGGACACGATGGGCGGAATGGCCAGCTTCCACACTATAGGAATTCTATTCTCTGATCAGAGAGGCAATGATGTAAAACAGTAAAATGTTTACAAAGACAACACAGTGTTAAGCTGGAGGTACACAGCAGGCCAGGCAGTACCAGAGGAACAGGAAAGTTGAACGTTTCTAGTCGGGACCCTTCTTCAAAAATGGAGGAAGGGGAAGGGAGCTCAGTGATAAATAGAGAGGAGGGGTGGGGCTGGATGTGGTATTCTACTTGCAACGTATAATCACTCAGCCACCTGTGTGCCCTTTGAAGCTTTTCTTTCACATTCCCCTCCCACTACGCATGCTACGAAGCTATTCCTAGCTGGCAGCATTTGACCTGGCACACATCTTGGCTTTAAATATGATGTTGGCTGTGCAAACCCTGGAAGTTCTCAACAGCAAAATTACTTCTGTCACTGGTGAATGCGAGATAGCACAAGAACGACACCATAGAGCATGGTGCAAATGTAATGAGGTAAGCAGCAGACAACTGTGTGAGATAACTTGCTACAGCTCAGAGAAACCTCTTTGAAAAATCCCTGAAATTAACACTTAGTGGATTTCCAGTGAAACTTCAGACCAGTATTTATTTGGCTTGATCATGAAAGCAGCTAAAGATTCCAGAACCGTGGATACAAGCACAAACTAACATGAGAAATTGTGTGAAAGAACTTGGGTTAGAAGTTGCTTCATTAACACATCTTCCTCGTCAGCAGCAATTGAAAAAGTGTTAGATTTTTTAAAAAAAGCCTGAAAGAACTGCAGATAATGTAAATCAGGAACAAAAACAGAAGTTGCTAGAAAAGCTCAGCAGGTCTGGCAGCATCAGTGAGGAAAAAAAATCAGAATTAATGTCTTGGGTCTGGTAACCCTTCCTCAGGACTGATGGTAGCTGGAAAAACATCAGTTTATATGCAGAAAACAGGGAAAAGTCAGACTTTGATCACCCAAAGTTATATAGAGAGATAAGCGAGCTGAAGGCCAGCAGAAATTCTGAACAACGTGCCACTCTGTGTTGCAATCAATGGTGCGAAGTGGTATATGAACTGAACTTGTATACTCGTGATCTACTTAATCCCATTTTAAAGAGCCAAGAGTGATTGAGAATTGTGCAAGAATTATACAATATACTTATTTGCATATTGTACTGGGTCTGGCCAACTTTTGACCATTAACACACCTTTTTTCATATTATTCTCTAAACAACCTGTTAGCAAAATTGAATATCATGTAAATATTAACTTTTTATATATGCTCTGTAATATGCCAATTGCATCTATAACGAACTAACACATAATATCTGAGATAGTAGGAACTGCAGATGCTGGAGAATCCGAGACAACAAGGTGCAGGGCTGGATGAACACAGCAGGCCAAGCAGCATCATAGGAGCAGAGAGGCTGACGTTTCGGGCCTAGACCCTTCATCAGAAAAGGGGGAGGGGAAGGGGGTTTTGAAATAAATAGGGAGAGAGTGGGAGGCGGATAGAAGAGGGATAGAGGAGAGGATAGGTGGAGAGGAAACAAACAGGTCGAAGAGGCGGGGATGGAGCCAGTAAAGGTGAGTGTAGGTAGGGAGTTAGGAAGGGGATAGGTCAGTCCAGGGAGGACGGACAGGCATAATATCTGTTTGATGTACTTATTCAATGAATGGCTTAATGGTCTGGATGTATCAGGTAAGCTTGAAGGAAACTTTCCCCTGTGATAAACTTCCTGTTTTGCAATCAGCAAAAGAGCAAGTTTTCTTTCCTTCCTCTGCGGTGGAGAAAATCTTGTTCAAAAGGAAACAAAACCTACAACTTTCTGACAAAGGATAATTGTTATCCTCATTTTCTTTCAGATATTCTTTCATCAACCTGTGCAGAGATGTTATGACACGCCTCCAAACCCATGACCACTTCCATCTATAAGGAAAGGGCAGCAGATACATGAGAACACTGGCACGTGCAAGATCCCCTCACCATCCTGACTTGGAAATATATCCCTGTTCATTCACTGTCACTGGGTCAAAATCCTAGAATTCCCTCCCGAAAGGCATTGTGGGTTTACCTACAGTACCTAGACTGCAGCAGCATGTGACAGTCGCTAGCCCCCCCACAACCACTTCAAGGGCAGCGTGCAGTGTCGTACAGATTCCCGGTGTACAGGGAGGATCTCACAGGCAGTGCCCTTCTCACCACCAGTCAAGTGATGTCTTGATGCTTGTTGGAAAGTTCTAGTGAGGAGGCATTTTGCCAAATGACTGACAGTCTGCTCAGGGAACGATCTGACAGAGATTGTTCTCTCCTTTTCCTGCAGGGTCTCGAGGATGCTACGTGCTGACCATTTCTTGCGGTCAAAGGTGTTTCTCTTTGCAAATTTCTCCACAAAGGACAGGTGATACCTTTGCAAAGGAATTCTGGAGAGAGATGCAGTGGTTTTTGTCAAAGTTTGTCCCGAGCAGCTCCGTGACATAGGACTCTGTGCTGTATGGTCTGTTCCCCTGGACCCGCACCGAGTGAAACATCGATTGCACCTGGAGGACTATCAACTCGCTGAAAGGTGCTCTTTGGTCTGCCCGCAACTTGTTGGTCTTTCAGAGCAAGGAGTTGACCTGAAGTGAATGTTGCAGACTGACACATTCCAAGGTCCACGACTACATGTTGAGGGATGCACTAAAGCTTGGGGTAGCTGCTGTCAAGATGCAGTGGGGTAAAGACCATTGTCTGAGGTCCTTTGCCCAAAGTACAATCAGATGTCTGCTCAGTTATTGGACCCTCCTGGTGCCTCAAATGTATGTAAATATAGTCTTGCACAAGTAAGAAATGCCTTTGGTTTGTTGTTTTACGCCTGTAAAGAATTGAACTGCTCTAGTGCCTATGTATGGAAATAAAGATTTTTATGAATAAAGTATATTTTTGAAATTAAAAGATAGGACTTGTGCACTGCAAGAAAGCAGCTCAGCACCACTTTCTCAAGGGCAACTAGGGCTAGGCAATAAGTGCTGGCCAGCCAGTGATGCCCACATCCCAGGAGTGAATTAAAATAAAAGTGTGACTTGAACCCAGGTCTAACCTGGTCCCAGAGGTAGGGATGGTATCACTGCCCCGTGCTGTCTTGTTTCGTTTGATGAATTTTAACCCTGAATGTCTGCATCTGCCATGGAGTCCTTCATTTCTCATGATAGGTTGGGATAAATTCACACTTTTGGCAGGAGAGACATTGGCCAAACATTACAGTTATTTTCTTTTATTCTTGTAGTGGATGTGGATGTAACTGGCAAGTTTTTGCCCATCCCTAATTGCCCTTGCATACTGATTGACTCTCTAGGCTATTTCAGAGAGCAAGTAGAGCCAATGTCGTTACTGGAGCCACCTGTAGGCCAGGCCAGAGAAGGATGCTGTGGTGGTGTTTGAACCCATGGCCCTAGAACACATTAGCCAGGGTGTCTGGATTATTAGTCCAATGACATCACCACTATACCGCTGCCTCCCTTATGATTAAAAATAGGATGACAACACTGGAATTATGACTGCCTCTGAGACCTCCGGACTTTACTCAAATTATTCTGGCCAGCCTCACATCTGTCCACTAGATAAACCTAAGTTCATTGAAAGTTCTGCATAAAAAGTCCTAAGTCATCATAAGCACCTTTCAACAATCACCCCCTGTGCTTGCTGATCTACACCGGCAGCAATGCTTCAGATTTAAAACAGACAAATTTGGTGTTTCAATCCTTTTGTGACATCAGCCCTCCTTTAGCTATGAAATCCTCCACCCGTACAGATCCCTGAGATCTCTGCTCTCCTTAAATTCTGGCCTCTTCAGCATCCCTGATTTTATCACTCCACCATTGGTCATCACATCTTCAGCTGTCTGGGCCCAAAGCTCTGAAAGGAGGATCACCCCCACAACTCTCTCTCTCTCTCTCTAATATTCGTCTTTTAAGATGCTCCTTAAAACTGAAATTTTATCTGTCCTAATCTCTCTTTCTTTGGCTCCACTTCACATTGAGTTTATCAATACTCCCTTGGGATATTTCACAATGTTAAATGAGAGATATAAATGTAAGTTGTTTTTGTAGCCAAGATTCTCCACCCTGTTGCACCTGTTCGACCGAAAGCATAGGATTGATTAACTTACTCATATGTGACGTGGAAAAAATGAAAATGTTTTCTTACTTAACCAGGTTAGCAGAACATAAGAAATGATAAAGAAACTATCATACAGGTAGCCAAAATGTTGCAGTAAGCTTGAACAGCATCAAGTTTTCCTGCCTATTAAATTTTGGTAAAATGGAACCAAACGAGCAATATAAACGGATGGATATTTTCACAGTAACTAGTGGAGAAGCCATGAGTCAGAAGTTATAAATTCAAAGGCAAAATACTGCAGATGCTGGAAGTCTGAAATAAAAGCAAAATATACGGGATATACTCAGCAGATTAGGCAGGATATGCCGAGACAGAAACAAAGTTACTCTTTCTAATCAATGACCTTTCATCAGCACTGAAGAAAAACAGTATAAAAATGTTGAAATCTCAGTCCAGAATCTTAACGCCATAATCTGGGCTGACACTGCAGTCCACTACCGAGGGAGTGTTGCACTGTTGGAGATCTCGTCTTTCAACTGAAAATTGTTAAACCAAGGTCCCTGGCTGCCTTCACAGGCAAATGTTAAAACAAATGTCGAGACATTGTTTTGTAGAAGAGCAAGAGACATCTCTCCTGGTGGCCAAGCCAATGCTGATCCCTTAACCAACACTACTAAGCCCGATTATCTGAAAAATCATGACACAGTATGTGGGATCTTGCTGTGCACTAGCTGTCCATTGCATTTCCTGTGTTACAACAGTGACATCACTTTAAAAAGCATTTCACTGCCTCAGATTGTGAAAGTTGCTAAAGAAATGCTGTCTTTCAGGAAGGCAGTAAGACAGCACAGCTAGGAAAGATTTAATCATCATGACACGTTGGGTAAACTGCACCCCAAGTACTTATTCTGAAGCAGTTGCAAATGATTCATTGCCAGTTAGCAGGTCGATTGTTAGATATGATGCTCATAAATTCATTGGTGACTTAGGGGCTGTCCCAGTTTTATTGCCTCTTGATCCATTGCTGCTATATATGCAGCAAGCCCAGCAAACAGAGTTATTCCCAGAGCAAAGGAACTGCAGTCAGCTATGACAGCACATGCCTGGGTCTGATGATAACTTTATTCTTAATGGCACGCTTCATGTTTCTAGTGCCAATCATAGCCCAGCTGCAGTTTCTGCAAGTTCTAACAGCACAGAAAAGGTAGGTTGACTTTAATTGCCTCTTCGTTTGCTGTTTCATTGGCTGGCAATGATATGGACTACCGCTCATGCCTGAGGGAGGACAAAGCAGAGTAGGGGAAGGGGCAGGTTGCGGATGGAATGGATAAGGGTTAGGATGGGGGCTAGCAATGAAGGAGTGGGGTTCATCGCAGCCAAGTCTAATCACATCATTCCCTGATGGACATTTTTCATTCAGGGTGGTTGGGCTGTGATCAGGAACAAAATCCTCTCCAAATTTGTTCTCCTGATTATGGAGATCTGTGTCTTTGAAAGAAAGGGTTACACAATCTAGTAAGGAGCTTAGGATTGCCTGATCTCTGTCCAGCCGAGTGAGAAATTCTAATCATTGGAGGGGAAGATTCTTCCACCTTCTCTCCCTCACTCCAAAGCTGACTTTAGACATCTCAAATGATGCCTGTGCCCACCTCACTGCTGCACAGCGTTGTGCTAGGATTAAAATCCTGGTGGGAGTGCAGCTCAGTGAATAATCCTCTGTCTGTATGGCAATACACCCAAGGCAACGTGAACCATCTTATCAAACCTAACGCCACCGCCAATGCCTTTGTTTAATATCTTATTCAACTCAATCCCTACATGATACTGTTTGTCTTCAATGTGTCACAAATTCACAGGCACTGTGCACAGACTGGTTGTGTATCATAATGTAGAGCTTATGACGCTGAACTCTTCCCCTGAAGAAGGGCCCCGACCCAAGACGTCAGCTTTCCTGCTCCTCTGATGCTGCCTGAACTGCTGTGTTCCTCCAGCTCCACACGGTGTTATCTCTTACCCAGACTGTCAAGGGATGCAAATCACCAGCCAAGAAAGAGAATTTGAAAGGCGAAACTTCACTTCTAACTCAGAGCTCAACCATCCACTTTACTTCCTGCTACGTTTTCCTTATCAGTAAATGTTAAATTCCAGTTCCTTCTCTCAGAGTACAATGACAGCTTCCTCATAGATCATAGAACCCCAACAGTGTGGAACCAGGCCATCTGGCCCATTGCATCCACACTGACCCTCTGGAGAGCATCTCACCCAGACCCAAATCCATCTCCCTGACCCCACATTTCCCATGGCTAATCCATCTAGCCTGCACAATCCTTGGACACTATGGGCAATTTAGCATGGCCACACCACCTTACCTGTACTTCTTTGGACTGTGGAAGGAAACCGGAGCACCCGAAAGAAAACACACAGACACAGGGAGAATGTGCAAACTCCACACAGACAGTCACCCAAGGGTGGAATCAAACCTAGGTCCCTGGCTCTGTGAGGCAGCAGTGCTAACTGCTGAACCACAGCTGCTTCTCTTGAATCAAAAGTTCCCTGAATTTGAAGGCACATTTTAGGAGAGTTGCCTAATATTTTTTATCACCTCAGTTTTTGATAATATATTCAATCAATGTAATGAACAAGTGTCAAGTGTGATTCTACCAGTAAAAGATATGGATATAGTGGATGGACCCATTTATGGAAAACTGATGGAAGTCCAGAGTCTGATTACTCTATACATTTGATTAAAGGTCTCATTTCTAAAAAGTATTTTGTTAAACCTTCCAAATGTGCCAAAAGATAGGAACCTGTAAAGGCAAAAATTACAGTTAGTTGAATGTTTGTTGTGCTCCTTCTGACGCTTTGTTCAATGCTTTAGGAACCACACATCCAAAGTCAAGTGGATGCCACATAGTAAATTCTTTTGTAAAAAATGAAAGAACTGCAGATGTTGTAAATCAGGAAACAAAACAGAAATTGCTGGAAAAGCTCAGCAGGTCTGTGAAAGAAAAAAATAGAGTTAGGAAGGGTCACCGGACCCGAAACGTTAACTCTGTAAATTCTTTTGTGTTTTGTTATTACATTGAAATCTCTTCCCTCAGAGAGGGCTGGAACATTAACTTATTCGAGGCTGAGTTAGACAGATGTTTGACAGTGAGGGAATTGATGGTTATGTGGATGCAAACTGAAAAGTGGAGTTGAGACCGCAATCAGATCAGTCATAATCATATCTAATGGCAGAGCAGGCTTGACAGCAGGCCGAGTGACCACCTCCTGCACTGAAATCCAATGTTCCTATTATTTATCAAACACTACAATGATGATCATTTATGCATTATCATCTGTACTACTAGCACTAGAACACAGTTGAACAATTAATACTGTAAAAGTTTTCTGAAATATAAGTTGCCAAGTTTACTGCTTTCATTAGATAAATTTCTTTACAAAATGGAGTTACCTGAGTAATCTGGGTCAGGATCATGCTGAGAGGAGGGAGAATTGGGCGGAACAGGTTACTTTGGACTTCTGATTCCCAAGTTTCTCCACCGCTGGGTTTTTTTTCCTCACCTCACAATTGGGTCTGGAATGGATATATTAGTAGATGTTGATCACTGTGATTAATCAGTAACACCATTAATTTTGTATCAAGTGACAACTCAAATAGTAAGGTGAACTAATTGGATCTTGACCTTATCTTTTGGCGTTCCTATGGCTGCCATCATAAGGTTCTGGGTTCAAGTTCCACCCTGAGCTACGTGCTCAAAAATTAAAGCTGACAATGCAGTGCAATCCTGAGGGAATACTACATTGTTGGAGATGCCATTTTTTTGGGAGAAGCATTAAAAATGAGACCTTCCATCTGCCTGGTGAGGTGGATGTAAAAGAATTCATGGTCACTATTTCAAAGAGGAACTGGAGAGTTCTTCACTCTCATTGTCCTGGCCAATATTTATCCCTGAATCAACATTACAAAAGGAATGTTATCTGGTGATTGCCAATTTGCTATGTGTCAGAAGCTTATAACACATTACACTTCAAAAGTACTTAATTGTAAAGTTTTGAGAAGTCTAATTGCTATGAAAAAAACTATATGAATGCAAGTCTTTTTTGCCTTCTACAATATTGAGCTAAACAGAATGGCTAGGTGTGGACTGGGCTCTCAGCTCTTTAACAGGATGGAGAAAGGAGTACAATATTTATTCTTAATATTCCTTGGACATTGAAGAAGAGAAAAAAGAGGGTATGTGAAATTTGTTAAAGAATTCAGAAATGAATGAATATTTTTAGTGGATAATTTAAAAAAATTAGAAAGGTTAGCCAGAAACTAAAATATATTACACAAAGCTGAAACAGTTAAATGGACAACAGACAGGGTGTTAAAGGGCACTTGCAGCAACAATGTCTAAACATATTGACGATTGTAAGGAATTTGGGGAAGATGATTAAAATGTAGAAAAACCAAGTGGGTAATATAGAGCTGGACAAACCAGGAGCAAATGTCAATTAACACAACAAAACATAAAAAAGAATAAAAGATTGGTTACAGAGAAAACAAAATCCAAATAAAGTACTGGGCCATTTTCTGTGTAGAAATGGCTAAGGATTAAAGAGAGCTACAAAACACAAAGCAATTCAAAATTAACAGACTAAATATCATACAGTACAGGAAGAGGCTATTGCGGTTATCATGTCAGTGTTAACGCTTTGAAAGAACTATCTAATTTGGCCCACTCTTCTTGCTGACTCACTGTAGCCTGCAGATTTTTCCAACTCCAATTAGCCTTTGAGAGTCACCATTGCATCTGCTCCCATCACACTTTCAGGCAGTGCATTCAGATAATAAGTTGCGATGTAAATTCTTTACAGTGCCACAGTGATTAGTGCTTTTTTTTACAATTTATATAAATGACTTGGATGAAGAAACTAAAGGTATGGTTGCTAAATTTGTGGTGATACAAGGAAGAATAGGAAAGTAAAGTTTGAAGAGGCATGAGAAGGTTTCAAAGGATTATAGAGAGGTTAAGTGAGTAGGCAAAGACCTGGCAAAAGGAATACAATATAGGAAGAAGTGAAATTGTCAATTTTGGTAGGTAGAATAAAAAAAAGGTGAGAAATTCCAGAGCTGTGGGAGATCCAGGCGTTCTAGTACATGAATATCAAAAGGTACAGCAAGTAATTAGGAAATTGATCTCCATAGTTATTGAACGACGTAACTGCACTGGAAACAGTTTGAAAAGATTTATTGACTAATATCTGAAATGTGTAGATTATCTTATGAAGAAAGTTAAGACAGGCTAGGCTGGTATGTGCTAGGGCTTGGAAGACTAAAGAGCAACTTGATTGAAACACATAAGATCATGAAGGATCATAATGGGGTGGGCATGCAAAGGATGTTTCCTTGTGGCAAAATCCAGACTGAGGGGTCTCTAAAAATGAAGGCATCACCCATTTCAGAGAGTGTTGAGAAAGTGTTTCTCACAGAAGGTTGTGAGTCTTTGCAACTCTCTTCCTCAAAAAGAGAGGTGGAAGAAAGGCTTTTGAATATTTTTGAGGCAGAGATACAAAGATTCATGATAAGAAAGGGGGTGAATGTTATCAGGGGTAGGCAGGAATGTAGAGTGATCAGATCAGGCGTGATTTTATTGATATGGAGGTGCCGGTGTTGGACTGGGGTGGACAAGGTCAGAAGTCACATGACACTAGGCTATAGTTCAGCAAGTTTATTTGAAATCGCAAGCTTTCGGAGTGTTGCCCCTTCATTTGGTGAATTCAGGTGACTTCACCAGATGAAGGAACAGTGCTCCGAAAGCTTGTGATTTCAAATAATCCTGTTGAAGTATAGCCTGGTGTCGTGTGGCTTCTGACCATGATTTTATTGAATAATGGAGAAGGCTCTTGGGCCATACGGCCTTTTCCTGCTCCTAATTAGTATGTTCATAAAGAAGAAGAATTGAGAAGAGCCAGTACAGTCATAATGGGCTGAATAGCCTGCTTTTGAGCTGCATATTCTACACTTTGTTTCACACAAATCCTTATGATCCAACATGGCGGGAAAGGTTGAAGAATGTTTATAAAAATCATACTTTGATTTTTAATTGTTATGATTCATTGTAAATGTTTTAACATTTTAATATTGCAATATTAATGTGTCATTTCTTTAAAAAACACAGCGAGGAGGACCTATCGCACTCAGAAAGGAGTTTAAACATCTGGATCCCAGACGCAGGTATGTTCAGTTTAAACAGTGCGAGCTGGGGTGGGGAGAAGGATAATCTATTGTTTATGTTCAGTGAGGTGAGGAATGTTTTTGCTGGGAAGTGTTGCATATTGTTCTACTCCAGATAGATAGACGATGAGGGATAGAAGTGGAGCCAATCTTTTCAAGGTTTTCTTTAGTTGTACATTACAAACATGCACCTTCTAAACCAACAGCCTTCTGGTTTCAGTCTGATCCTATATAATCTTTCATATAGTTTCCTAATCTATCTATTCAAAGATGGTACCAAACACCTCTGGAGCAGGTGGGACACGAACCCAGGTTTTCCAGCTCAGGACCAGTACACCACAAGACCTCTTCAATATATTCTTTCAGAGGAATTTAAATCAAATTACCATAAATTAATAAGTGCCGGCTCCTTAAAGGGGTACTGTAACAGATATCAAATCCTCAAATTAAGCTTGCAAAGATTGAATTAAAATTTGGTTCTGGCACGTGAGGATGCACTCCAGTCCCTGTGGTGCCCAATGGTCCTGGAAATCTGGTCCTATATATAGAGGTGTTACAGAGAAGGGGACATTAAATGAAATAAAATCCCTGATATTCATTTTATAAGTAACAAATAAGAATTTATTTATTTAACTCTAATAGTGAACAAATTAACAGAACTACTAATAAACCAAACAATTCCCCCCAACTCCTAACTATTCCCTAAGTGAACAAAATTCTACTGGTATGCTATTCTAGTAAATACAAGTCCCAATTATAGTAGTAAGAAAAAAAAATTAAAGCTTAGTCTTTCAAACTCCACACAAAATGTGTCTTCCGGAATGCTCTGCCTTCTCCACTGTCTCTCGAGTCATAAAATCCTTTCTTCTGCTAATCCTGCTGTCAAGGATGTTTTCTCTGTGAAGACTCTTAGAAGTGCCGTGGCACCTTTTATGGATAAGATGGTGCTTTCTTGGAGAGCTTAGCAATTTCTTGTGAGAACTAGGTGCTTATTTCTCAGATGGTGGTTCGCTCTCACACCGATTTTCAAAAACCCTCTCCTTATATACCTTGGATGACATCTCAGTTTTCTTACAACAGGTTGTCAAAACCAGCAGATTTAAATTCAATTGGCTTTCAATTGCTAAGTGCTTGGTTTAAATTTTTGGCTGAATCTAACTAGTTGCCAAAACATCAAAACAAGTCTGAGATTTCCAATCACACAGCCAATTGATACATGTTTCAATTTTAGAACTGGCTGCACATCTTCAGCTACATATCGACACTATTTTCTGTATAAATCTCTAAGCTTAGAAAAACACTTTATCTCTTAAGGAAACTACGCACTTCGTAACTTCAACTCAAGAAGGAGACCCAAACAGCAGCAGTATTCTGATCCATTTCATTTCTTCGGATTTCTGTGGAGATATCCACTCTACCAATGAGAAAAGCAAAATAATTTCAATCAAAAAAAATGAAAAAAACAACAAAAATGTCTGACTAGGAGTAGGGGTGTGGTAGTGTTGTTGTTTTGACAATTCTCATCTTCA
This sequence comes from Rhincodon typus, assembly GCF_021869965.1. Taxonomy (NCBI): domain Eukaryota; kingdom Metazoa; phylum Chordata; class Chondrichthyes; order Orectolobiformes; family Rhincodontidae; genus Rhincodon; species Rhincodon typus. The sequence continues at coordinate 17,995,963 of NC_063344.1, read as the reverse complement.
CAAGTGAAGATTGGTTGCTGTGCACTGATTACTTCTACTAATGCTACCCCAGACATATGTCTACGATGGATGGTTTGGTGAGAAATGGTTACTTCTTTCATGTTAGTTTTCTCATTCCGTGAGGTAGACCTCGTCTGCTGGGTGCAATGTCCTCATGATTCAGACAGGTGGGTCTCTTGAAGTATTATTGACCTATGCTGGCAGGTGGACTTTGAGATAAGATGCAGTCACTGCATTTTTTGATTATTCTTTTTTGATTACTTTATTACTTTCTCTCTGAGCCAGGAGGAATAGGTGTGTCCCTCATGATCTCAGAAGGAAATAGAGACTCCTAACTCCCCTCTACAGAAGTGATTTCTTCCCCTTCTGCTCTCTACAATAAAAACTTCACGAATCACTAAATTGCTATGATGCAGAAGGAGGCCATTTGGCCCATTATGCCTGTGCTTACTCTCTCAGCAGTTTAACTTATTGCCAATACCCTGCCTTTCCCCATTATCCTGCACATTGCTTCTATTTAAATAAACCTTGAATGCACCTTTGAATACTTCAATGGAAGCTGCCCCCACCACATTTTCAGGCAGTGCATTTCAGATCCTGACTTCTTGCTATGAGAAAAAGAGTTTTCTCACCTTGCTTGCATTTTCTTCTTTAGCAAACTGCTTGAAACATCTTGATTGGGTTCTCAATCTGTTTATGAATGGGAACTTAGTTACCCATCATTGACCATTCATATTGGTGTCCAGTTTTTTCAATAACTTGCCTCCTGCTTGACTAGCAGATATGGACCCTGTGTTGGAGTGGGACTCAATCCTGATATATTTAACAGAGACCCAGAAACTCTAAAGTCCTAGCTTTGGACCAGACAGAGTAAAGGTGAACATCAGACTACAAACTTGTCCCTTATTCACAGTTACTGTTGAGGATACAGCCTCAATAGTTTTTATTTTCTCTCATGCTTCTGAAGCTTATTCAAAGTTAGATTCAAGGTTTAACACATAGACAAAATTGATGAGACGGTGTTGTGGTGATATTGTCATTGAAATATTAATTCAAAGGCCTAAACTCATGCTCCAGAGACGCGGGTTCAAATCTCATCACAGCGGAATGTAAATTCAGTTAATACATTTGAAGTTGAAAGCTAGCCTGAGCAAAGGTTAAAATGGCAACTATTATTAATTTGTTGTAAAAACTCATCTGGTTCACTAAGCCCTTCAGGGAATAAATTTAGCATTTGTACTAGCCTACGTGTGACTCCAGACCAAAAGAAGAAGAAAAAAATAAGGTTTGTGGAGGGTTAATAATCAAACAGTCATCAGAGGGCACCCTGCCATTTGATTATGCTCAGACGATTGAGTGAAGGGAACTCTGGTTTAAAAGGACACTGCAAGATTCACCCTGGAAAGGCTGGGACAAGAGACACTGCTAAAGCTGGAAGGAGTTTTGGATCTTAATCACGAAAATGCATTTCTACTGAAACAGCATCCAATCTATGAATTTGGTGCAGGTTTTGTTTCTGAGCATTTGGGCTAGCAATTAATCTTTAAGATTGAGCTTGACATTGAATAAGTCTCAATTTGAGTTTCTATCTCCATAATGAGCAGATCACATGAGATTGTCTTGACAGATTTAATATTATTATATTGAAGTTGGAGATCTTACTACGCAGTAGCATCACTTCCTCTGAAGTGGAAGCTCAGAATCAGTTCTTACGCCAGGACTTGTTGGCCACAGAAGAAATGTTCATGGTGCAGTTCCATTGGCTAATAACCAGCCTGGTAATCTCCTACCATCTCCCATTATTTTCCAAAGGGAGAAAAGTGTGAATATGCACCAATAAAAATAGACATTATGGTAGATCCAATCCCACTCTCTGGATGACTCAATTTTACCATTGAAGGAGACAGTATCAAACCTAATCATCTTAGAAGCGCAGTGTTAACAAATTATTAAGAAACACCTTATCTGGTGTTTAGCGTATCTGTTGCTTATTAAGTCATTTTTAGTCAATTTTGGTTTTAGTTTGTGTCTTGCAGTAAACGTCTTGCTGCATTGACTCTATGAGACAGTCCCAGGGTTCTGAGGAAGGGTCACGGAACCCGAAACATTAACTCTGATTTCTCGCCACTGATGCTGTCAGACCAGCTGAGCTTTTCCAGCAATTTCTGTTTTTGTCCCTGGGAAATACATACCGCTGTTTAAAAGTTATTGGTCTTCCTGGGAATCTGACTGGAAGAAGCAGTTAAAGAATTGAATTGAATTGAACTGAATTGAATTGAATTAGCTTTATTGTCACGCATACTTAAATGAGTACAGTGAAGAGTTTTATAAGTCACCACTCACAGCGCCATCTTATGTACAAAGGTACCTAGGTACAATCTTTAGTTACAGAATAGAGAAATGAAGAAAAGAAAAAGTTATATTACAGCTATAACACAATGTGGAGCTGTAGAGCACAGCAGGCCAGGCAGCACAGACCCTGAAACATCAACTTTCCTGCTCCTCTGATGCTGCCTGGCCTGCTGTGCTCCTACAGCTCCACACTGTGTTATCTCTGACTCCAGCATCGGCAGCTCTTACTATCGCTGAGTGACTATTATTACATCTGTACACAGTACGACCATAGGTCAGAAAAACAAGAAGCAAAATTAAAAAGACAAACATCCAGTCTCTCTCCGAAGGCTGTCTGTAGCAGACCAGCACAGGGAGCCTCCAGATGATCTAACTGCTGGCTGTTACCTCACTCTACACTGGGCTGCTGGTTGCCGGTGTGCCCGTTTGGGGCCACTGGTCTCTGGTGTCGCTGCTCTGGTGTCGCTGCTCTGGCCACTGGCATCTCCGCCAACTGCCAACCCAGCTTCAGTGGTCGGGGCTCGGTGTCCAAGGCTGAAAGAAGGGACAGAAAGAAGAACAGCAGGAGAAGAAAAAAAGAAAAAGAAGAAACCAAATGGGCGGACCAGACAAGCTCTGACTGGAGCATCCTACTCTGATGCCAACTTACCGGGAGAATGGAGTTGGTGCAGCGTATTTTTTAGATGGTACAGACTGTTGCTGCTGTGTGTCACTGTCAGAGGGGGCGAATATTTAAGGTGGTGAATGGGGTGTTAATCAAGTGTGCTGCTTTGCTGTGGATGGTGTCAAGCTTCTTGAGTTTTATTGGAGCTGCCTGCATCCATGCAAATGAAGCGTATTCCACCGCTATCTTGACTTGCATCATATAGCTTATGGACTGTCTTTGAGAAGTCAGAGTGAGTTCCTCTCTGCAGAATTTTATGTTTACGATTTGCTTTTGTAGCTGCAGTATATATTTTTATATCTGTTAACAATACAGCACATTAAGGCTAATTCTTTCCTGCAAGTTTGCCTGCAAGTCACACACCGTATCATGCTGGCTATTCTTTCACTGTCAGTGGGTTAAACTTCTACTATTCTCTCCCTCAAAGCTCAGTTGGTATCCTTACAGCCCATAGACAGCAGCAATTTCAAGAAGGCACTCACCACCAACTTCTGAAGGGCAATTAGAGATGGGCAATAAATGCTGGCCCAGCCAGTGACATCTATGAGTTTAAAAAGCAGGTACTGCTTGAATTGAATGAGCATTTTCAGGGCTTTTTATGCTTTTGTATATAACTCAATAAATTGTCATTCTCCTTCCAATTGCTATTTGCCAGTCCGTGAAAAATAAAAATTGTACAATTTTGATACTTTCATTCCAGACTATATCACAAGATGTGATTTCAACAATAACTCAAGGCCATTTTGTGACTGGATTCAAACCTGCGAGGGTGACAGTGGGAACTGGATAAGGAACAAGCATGCTACGCCCACGCTGGGAACAGGTCCAAATGGAGACTATCCGAAAGGAGGTGAGATTCCTCAACATTGAGACCTGAGTTGAACCCCAAGCTCTGGAGTTCCTTCCTTGAAACTTTCCATCTTTCAGCATCCCTTTTCCAATTAAAAATCTCCTTGAAGCCTACAACTTGAATCAAGTTTTCAGTTAGCTGTCCTAAGATCGCTTTTTTTTGTATCTTGGCATCAAAATTTATTTAATAACTGCTAATTGGATATTTCACTATGATGAAAGTGCAATGTAAACGCGAGTTACTTTGTTAGTTTTAGCAATGTGTGTGAATGTAACATCTGAAACATTATCAGTGATACGCATAAAGTTATATATTATTGAATCTAAAAAAACTGTTTTATACAATTGTATTAGCCAAGCCATGTTTTTTTGTAAAGTGCACTCTTTCATGGAATGTCGTATCCACTCACATGGCAAGGCCAGTATTTGGAACTCATTCCCAATTGCCATTAAACAGACTAGTTTGCTTGGCCATTTCAGAGGGCAATGAAGATTCAACCACATTGCTGTGGGTCTGGGGTCACCTATTGGCCAAATCCAGTAAGATTTCTTTCCGTTGTTTCCAGGAAAATTGATGATAGCTTCATGGCTATTACTGGGTTTCAATTCCAGGTTTAACCTTTGGGCACAAGGTCATTAAAAGGCAATTTTAAAGAAGGGACAAAAATAGAAATTGCTGGAAAAGCTCAGCAGATCTGGCAGCATCTATTGAGAGAAATAAGAGTTAACGTTTTGGGTTGAGTGACCCTTCCTCAGAAGGGTTCAGAAGACAGTTACGAGGATGTTGCCTGGGTTGGAGAGTTTGAGCTATAGGGAGAGGCTGGATAGGCTGGGGCTATTTTCCCTGGAGTGTTGGTGGCTGACAGGTGACCTTACAGAGGTTTATAAAATCATGAGGGGCATAGATAAGGTGAATAGGCAAGGTATTTTCTCTGGGGTGGGGGAGTGCAAAACTAGACGGCATAGGTTTAAGGTGAGAGGGAAAAGATATAAAAGGGACCCAAAGGACAACTTTTTCATGCAGGGGGTGGTGTGTGTATGAAAATAACTGCCAGAGAAAGTGGTGGAGGCTGGTACAGTTACAACATTTAAAAGGCATCTGGATGGGTATATATAGGATATAGAGGGATATGGGCCAAATGTTGGCAAATGAAACTAGATTTATATAGGATATCTGGTTGGCATAAACAAGTTGGACCAAAGGATCTGTTTCCATGCTTGTATATCTGTATGACTCTATGACCCGAAATGTTAACTCTGCTTTCTTTCCACAGATCCTGGCAGACCTGCTGAGCTTTTCCAGCAATTTCTGTTCTTGTCTCTGATTTACAGCATCTGTAGTTCTTTCAGTTTTAATTTTGAAAAGGTTTTGAACATCACTTCCTTTCAATTTTTTAAGAAACTCACCGGAAGGAAATGATTCTTTAAGTTTTCTCAAACAATTTTTGGTGATTTATTATCAGGCTATGCATTGGCGATGGATTGAGGATGTGATTTAAAAACACTTACTTTTATCTGATTTGTGTTAAGCAAATTGCACTAAGTTGCCCAACCAAAGCATCATTAAAACATTTTGAAGCATTATTTTTAAAATTATGCTTTGTAACACTGCTCAATTATATTCGCTCACAGCAGGTTTTGGCTTTAATGGTATGTAAATTAGTATAAGTGAAAAAACAAGAGAAAGCACTTCTCAAAACAAATACAGTTTTGAGCACAGTTAGATTAAATTCACTCAAAGTAGACATCTATCCTTCCTAGTAGCCTATGGTATGTTATTCATTTGTTGAGTGGTGCTGAGTCCTTTTCCATATAACTTCCTTCCATTTTATTTCTTAGCCAGTACTTTACAAAAGATGATAAGATCGTAGCATTAATGTCACTGAACTAAAAACCCAGAGACTCAGGCTTATGCCCTTGGAGACCACCATGGTAGCTGGTGATATTTAAATCAACAAGAAAACTCTGGGCTAAAAAAATCTTGAATTCTAATCTTAGTAACAATGACCGTGAAATCTATTATTGTCTATTATTTTTTTAAAAATCTGGTTCAGCTGTGCCCTTTAGGGGAAGAAATCTGCCATCATTCTCTGGTCTGTGACTCTGGACCCACAATGATGTAGTTGACTTTTAAATGCAAAGGCCTAGCGAAAGATTCAGTTCAAGGGCAACCAGGGATGGGCAAAAACGTGCTGACCCTGCCTGCAATGCCCACATTCCAATAAAATGAACAAATAAATGAAAACACTATGCAGTAACACCAAATACTGATTAAATTCACCATGGGAAGGTGATCGATTTTGTGGACAGGGCTGGATTTTAATTCAATGTCATTTAAATAAGTGCAGAAGATTGCTGTGGTCCAACTTGTGGTGGCAGCAGCCTGGCCTCTGAGCACAGAAACCTACAATACTGAGGGAATGCTGCATTGTCAGGGGTGCTATCTTTTGGAAGAGTCATTAAACTGAGGCCCAGTTTATTTCCTCAGGTGGGCATATTTTAACAAACAGCGAGGAATTATCTTAGTCTCTTTGTCAATACTTATCTCTTAATTTAACTCACTAAAACAGATCAACACATTGCTGTTCTGACAGTGATATGGTAACACATTTGCTGCTGCATTTTTTACATTGCGGCAGTGACACCAAATGCTGCAGATGGCAAAATAGATCATCTTCAACTCAATGGATGAAGAGGAATAGTGGTCACATTTCAGGAGCACTACATTGGCCATAAAGGCTAGTCCTGAGGTTGAAAAAGGGCATTACTGCAATGCAAATCTTTCTTTCCTTCCTTTTCTGACCTGAAAGATGGTGTCTCCAACCATGCAGCGCTCCCCTAATACTTGAGGTTTAAATCCTCAATTTTCAGGTTCACAGGCAGGAGGGCAGCAACATGTTAGTTTAGATCATAGACTCAAGTCAAAGAGTGGAGATAGATGCCAAGACTTTCAGACTGAAAGGCAAGTACACTGGTGAAATTATGATGCTTTGGTTAAAAGTTGTATTGAAACTTTTCTTTTTGAATTGTTGTACATTAGATGGATTCTTCATTTACCAGGAAGCCAGCAATTTTGCTCCATCTGGATTCATTAGGTTGGAGAGTAAGGAGATCAGAGTGTCTGGGGAAATATGCATCGATTTTTGGTACCACATGATGGGCTCAGAGGACCAAAATGAACTGAAGGTGTTGGTTACAGACTATACAACTGAAACAGAGGTGTGGAGTGAAAGAGGCAATCAAGGCCCTTCCTGGTTGTATGCCTCAAGAACAGTTAAATTTCCAACAAAATCCAGCATACAGGTTTGTATCATGTGCCACTATAACCAGATTATATACTTACACAAAGATATTATGACATTTCCTTTGCATTTTCACTGTGAAAATCTCACTAGTTCACACAAAAGAGTCCACAATCAGACCACCAGCTCCTACGGTCTTTCATCATATTCCTTCTGAGCTGCCTATGGCTGAGAATAATACAAACACGTAACATATGGACAAGAAACAGGGATCAGCCATTCAGCCCCTCAAACCTACTCCACCAAGGGGAAACAACGTTTCTGCACCTACCCTGTCAGCTTCCCCAAGAATCTTGTACATTTCAATAAGGTCATCTCTTAATTTTCTAAATTCCAATGACGACAGCCCCAATCTACTCAACCGCTCCTCATAAGACATTCTCCTTTCTCGGGATTAATCTAGTGTAACTTCATTGCACTGCCTTCAATATCAGTATATCTTTCTTGTAGAAGGAGAACAAAACTGTTCACAAAATTCAGGTTGGTTTAATTAGTGCCTTGTATTGTTTTAGCAAGACCTCCCTATTTTTATACTGTATTCCCTTTGAAATAAAGGCCAACATTCCATTTGCCTTCCCAATTACACATTGAACTTTGAAGCTAGCTTTGTGCGATTCAGAAACAAAGTCCCCCAGATCCCGTCGTGCTGCAGCTTTCTGTAGTATTTCCCTGCTTAAATAATATTCAGCTCTTCTAGTCTTCTGTCAAAGTGCCCAACCTCACTTTACCCCCCCCTTATACTTCTTCTGCCAAGTTTCTGCACGCTCATTTAGCCTGTCTACATCCCTTTGTAGACTTTTTGTGACATCCTCGGTATTTACCTTTCCACTCATTTTGTGTCATCTGCAAACTTTTACATTCATTTTCCTCAACCACGACATTAATATATAATGTAAATAATTCTGGCCCCAGGACTGACCCCTGTGACACACTACTAGTTACAGGTTCTCACATTTAATCTTAACTCCGTTTTCCATTACTTAGCCAATGTTCTATCCACACTAATGTAATGTTCTATCCAACCCCATGGGCTTTTATCTTATTAAGTAGCTTATTAAATAACAAAGCCAGTACTAAATAACTATCTTATTAAATAACCCTTGAATCCCTTGTCTATTGAAAATCTATCCAAACCTACCTTGAATATATTCAATGAGCCAGCCTCCACTATTTTCTGAGAAACAGTATTCCACAGAAGAACACGCCTCTGAGAGAAAGAAATCTTCATTTCTGTTGTAAGTAGGAGCCCTGAGACTTTAAACTGTGACCTTCAGCTCCCTACTGCCCCACAAAGGAGAACACACTCTCAGGATCTAACCAATTAAGTCTCACCCCCTGCTCACCATTCACCTTCCCCCAACAATTAAACTCATCACAATGACAGAAATGATTCTGCATCTGCTTATTCTTTCTGTCTCTGGATGCTGAAGTTTATTCAGTTAGTTGCTCGGCCATTCTTCCCAACAAGGTTTATTTCATTTTTCTTATCAAAGTTTATAAAATCATGAGGGACATGGATAGGGTGAATAGCCAATGTCTTTTCCCCAGGGTAGGGGAGTCCAAAACGAGAGAGCATAGGTTTAAAGTGAGAGGGGAAAGATTAAAAAAGGGACCTACAGGGCAACTTTTTCATGCAGAGGGTGGTGCGTCTATGGAATGAGCTGTCAGAGGAAGTTGTGGATGCTGGTACAATAACAACATTTAAAAGGCATCTGGATGGTTACATGAATAGGAAGGGTTTAGATTGATCTGGGCCAAATGCTGGCAGATGGGAGTAGATTAATTTAGGAAATCTGGTCATCATAGATGAGTTGGATCAAAGGGCCTGTTTCCATGCTGTACATCTCTATGACTCTATAATGTTCCAAGTTTGAATCCTGATCTTGTCCAGGACTGGGAGGACTACAGGGACAACAAGGTGCAGGGCTGGATGAACACAGCAGGCCAAGCAGCATCATAGGAGGAGAAAGGCTGACGTTTCGGGCCTAGACCCTTCATCAGAAAAGGGGGAGGGGAAGGGGGTTCTGAAATAAATAGGGAGAGAGTGGGAGGCGGATAGAAGATGGATAGAGGAGAAGATAGGTGGAGAGGAGACAAACAGGTCGAAGAGGCGGGGATGGAGCCAGTAAAGGTGAGTGTAGGTGGGGAGTTAGGGAGGGGATAGGTCAGTCCAGGGAGGACGGACAGATCAAGGGGGCGGGATGAAGTTAGTCGATAGGAGATGGGGATGCGGCTTGAGGTGGGAGGAGGGGATAGGTGGGAGGAAGAACAGGTTAGGGAGGCGGGGACGAGCTGGAGCATCTCTAATACCTCTCTCCCCTTCCTGGACCTCTCTGTCTCCATATCGGGCAACCACCTAGAAACTGACATTCATTTCAAGCCCACCGACTCCCACAGCTACCTAGAATACTCCTCCTCCCACCCACCCTCCTGCAAAAATGCTATCCCCTATTCCCAATTCCTTCGCCTCCGCCGCATCTGCTCTCAGGATGAGGCATTCCACTCGCGTACATCTCAGTTGTCCTCGTTTTTCAAGGACCGTAACTTCCCCCCCTCAGTGGTCGAGAACGCCCTCAACCGTGTTTCCCACATCTCCCGCAACTCATCCCTCACACCCCGTCCACGCAATAAGAACCAAAAAAGAATCCCCCTCGTCCTCACGTACCACCCAACCAACCTCCGGATCCAACGCATCATCCTCCGACACTTCCGCCATCTGCAATCCGATCCCACCACCAAAGACATCTTTCCCTCCCCACTCTTATCTGCTTTCCGGAGGGACAACTCTCTCCGTGACTCCCTTGTCCGCTCCACACTCCCCTCCAGCCCCACCACACCCGGCACTTTTCCCTGCAACCGCAGGAAGTGCTACACCTGCCCCTATACCTCCTCCCTCACCCCCATCCCAGGTCCCAAGAAGACCTTTCACATCAAGCAGATGTTCACCTGCACATCCGCCAATGTGGTATACTGCATCCGCTGTACCCAGTGTGGCTCCCTCTACATCGGGAAAACCAAGCGGAGGCTCGGGGACCGCTTTGCAGAACACCTACGCTCGGTTCGCAATAAACAACTGCACCTCCCAGTCGCGAACCATTTCAACTCCCCCTCCCATTCCTCAGACGACATGTCCATCCTGGGCCTCCTGCAGTGCCACAACGATGCCACCCGAAGGTTTCAGGTACAGCAACTCATATTCCGCTTGGGAACCCTGCAGCCCAATGGTATCAATGTGGATTTCACAAGCTTCAAAATCTCCCCTCCCCCTACCGCATCCCAAAACCAGTCCAGCTCGTCCCCGCCTCCCTAACCTGTTCTTCCTCCCACCTATCCCCTCCTCCCACTTCAAGCTGCACCCCCATCTCCTACCGACTAACCTCATCCCGCCCCCTTGACCTGTCCGTCCTCCCTGGACTGACCTATCCCCTCCCTAACTCCCCACCTACACTCACCTTTACTGGCTCCATCCCCACCTCTTCGACCTGTTTGTCTCCTCTCCACCTATCCTCTCCTCTATCCATCTTCTATCCGCCTCCCACTCTCTCCCTATTTATTTCAGAACCCCCTTCCCCTCCCCCTTTTCTGATGAAGGGTCCAGGCCCGAAACGTCAGCCTTTCTGCTCCTATGATGCTGCTTGGCCTGCTGTGTTCATCCAGTCCTGCACCTTGTTGTCTCGGATTCTCCAGCATCTGCAGTTCCTACTATCTCTGGGAGGACTACAGTTCGCTTTGAAGACTCAGTGCAGGATCAGATCTGCACTCAGCTGTGATTCTCTACCATGTCAAATTGCAGTCAATTTTTGCTTACTCTCTGTGTCCTGTTATCCCTCTGTGAGCTTACAATTTTCACAATTAACTCTGTTGTGGAATTTTAACAAATGCCATTCGGAAGAGAACCAAAGAAATCTTAAACTTGAACAGAAAATGGATCTTGTTTGTCTTCATGCAGTAACAGAGTACATAAGCGCTGAGCTAGCACCACACAATGTGGATCATTTGTGTTGTGGATTCACAAATTGAACAGTTTTTCAGTTTTTGTTAATATTACAGGTAATATTCGAGGCTGTTCGTGGGGAGACTGAATATGGCGACACTGCGATTGATAATGTGGCTGTCAGACGTGGAAACTGCGATAGTGGTAAGATTTAAATAAACGCTTTTACTCTCTAAGTTTGGATATTTTTTCTCTTCTGCTGCAGCCAATCTGCTCCTAAGTCCTTTTACAAGAGTATTCTCCATAGCTGCTGTGGAACTTACCCTTTCATTTTTCATCTCTCCATTCATTTATAGCTTTTTTTTCTCGTTTCCCCATATTAATGCACTCATGGTGGTTTGTCGTTATGCTCGAGAGGTAACAGTGAATGCTGGTGGGATGCATCTGAATCTGACCCTGTCCCCCTTCTGACATCCCTTCATGTGCAAATGCCAGGCACAAGGTCAATTAGATAGCGATCAACACTGGGAACTCTATCTTTCATAACCCGAGCCCCACTTTCACTTCGTTCCGCTGCCCCTGTCCCTGTCCCTGACTAGCCACCGGTGTTTGTTGTAGTCCTATTACCCTGGATTTGCGAATTCAGAGCAGGAATTCGATCTGGGATCTTTCTGCATATCTCGAGGGCAGTAGGGAACAGAATAAATTCTTGCCTTTCCAGCAACCTTCACTTCCTAGGCATGAACACTTTTACAAAAGACTTCGTAATAGTCTTCACCCACAAAGGCTTTCTAGCGACTTGTGAAGAGCTGAAGGAATGAAAATTGAGGAAGGGAAATTGGATCTTGCATTTATTCGGGGAGCGATGGTGCGTATTTGTGCGGACCCGTCTCAGCACAAAGTGAGATTATATCTCTGAAACAAAGTGAGATTAGTTTGGACATGCATAAATTCACATCTTCTCAATGTTGCTGCTGAGATGGTGAACTCACTGTTGGATGACTGTATGCCACGTGTTTTTACGTAATTCCTCAGTCATTACTCCATGTTGCTATCTCCCCATCTCTCATTCATTCCAGATCTCTTCCAGTTCTTCCCAATTATCCCGTATGGACACTCCCTATCATCTCTTATCTAACCCTATTCCTTAATTCATTTCATCCTACTTCTCTCTCTCCTTTTCCATATTTCCCTATTCCTCCTTCCGCCTTCACTTTCTTGTTCCCATTCCCATTGCCATTCCCATTGCCATTCCTTCCCACCATCTCCGTCGAACTCCCCTCCTTCCCTTGGATCCACTCAATCAAGTGGCAGTCCGCCCTTTTCTGCCCCTCGCCCCGCCCCTCGTCCCTTTCGCCCCGCCTCTGAAACGCATCGCCCCGCCCCTCCACTATTCCCGGCCCCTCCACCGTCGCCCCGCCCCTTAGCTTCGCCCCGCTCCTGGACACTATTGCCGCGCCCCTAGCCCCGCCTCTCCCCTTAGCCCCGCCCCGCCTCTCGCGAGCTACTGTTGGGAAGGGGTAGAAGAGGTGGACATGGAGGACCAGCTTCCAGGCTGGATCAGGGTTGTGGGGACTCGGTGCCACAGGGGTATGAGGGGTGAATCGGTTCTGGGGTGGGAGCTGGGTCATGTGGGGAATGGTGTTCTTGTGGGAGGGTCACTGGATGCTGGGAAGTCAGGGTAGGGGGTACTGAGCTCTTGGGGAATTGTGGTTGGGTACCAGGCTCTCAGGGAGTGTGATGGGTACCAGACTCTAGGGGGGAGGGATGGGGTACCAGGCTGTCAGGGAGTGTGATGGGTACCAGACTCTAGGGGGGAGGGATGGGGTACCAGGCTGTCAGGGAGTGTGATGGGTACCAGACTCTAGGGGGGAGGGATGGGGTACCAGGCT
>NC_063344.1:17974057-17982870 GCF_021869965.1 Rhincodon typus | reverse complement strand
GGGGTACCATGCTCTCAGGGAGTGTGATGGGTACCAAACTGTAGGGGGGGAGGGATGGGGTACCAGGCTCTCAGGGAGGGGGCTGGGGTACTAGGCTATCAGGGAGTTTGATGGGGTACCAGGCTGTCAGGGTGAGGGCTAGGGTACCAGGCTATCGGGGAGACGGATGGGGTACCAGGCTGTCAGGGAGAGGGCTGGGGTATCAGGCTGTCAGGGATTGTGATGGGGTACCAGGCTGTCAGGGAGAGGGATGGGGTACCAGGCTCTTGGGGAGACGGATGGGGTACCAGGCTGTCAGGGGGAGGGCTGGGGTACCAGGCTCTTGGGGAGACGGATGGGGTACTAGGCTCTCGGGGAGAGGGCTGGGGTATGGGGTACCTGACTCTAGCGGGGAGGGATGGGATACCAGGGTGTCGGTAGATGGCTGGGGTACTTGGCTCATGGGGAGAGGTAGCACTGAATTTTTGGGGGCATGGGCTCTGGGCTCCTTTTTCTACATCTCACTGCAGTGCACAGGTGGAACAACAATTGCAGGAGTTTCTGGATGGGGAGCTGTAATTCAGGATGCACAGCAGAAATTCATCCCAAGGAGGCAACCATGACTGACAAGGGAAATCAGGAATAGCATAAAAGCAAAAGAAAAAGCTCACAATATGGTGAAGATTAGTGGGAAGTCAGAGGATTTGGAAGCCTTTAAAAGCCAGCAGAGGATAACAAGAATGGCAGTAAGGTTGGAGAAGATGAAATATGAGGGTAAGCTAGCTAGTAATATAAAAGAAGATTGCAAGAGTTTTTTTAGATATCTAAAATGTAAGAGAGAGTCAATTGGATATTGGACTGCTGGAAAATGAGGCTGGAGAAGGAGTAATGGGGAACAAAGAATGGTGGAGAAACTGAATAGGTACTTTGCATCAGTTTTCAAAGTGCAAGACATCAGCAGCCTACCAGAACTTCAAGAAAGTCAGTGGATAGTGGCCATCACTAAGGATAAGATGCTGGGGGAGCTGAAAAGTCTGAAGTTGGATAAATCACCTGGACTGGATGGATTACACCCCTGAGTTCTGAAAGAGTTAGCTGAGGAGGTTGTAAAGGCATTGGTGGTGATATTTCAGGAATCACTAGAGTCAGGGAGGGTCCTAGAGGGCTGGAAGATTGTGAATGTAACTCCTCCGTTTAAGAAGATGGAGAGGTAGGAGAATCCGGAAACTACAGGGCAGTTAACCTGACCTCGGTGTGGTACTGGCATGGATAAAGGATTGGCAGAAGGCAGAGAGTAGGAATTAAGGGGTCTTTCTCAGGATGACAGCAACTAGTAGAATTTGCAGGGGTTAGTGTTTGGACCACAATTATGATTTTATACATTAACGATTTGGACGAAGGGACTGTGGGCATTGTAGCTTTGTTTGTAGATGACACAAAGGTCGGTGGAGCTTCAGGTAGTGTTGAGGAAGCAGGGAGGCTGGAGAAGGATTTGGATAGGTTAGGCGAGTGGGCAAAGAAGTGGCGGATGGAATACAATTTGGCAAAGTGTTAGGTTATACATTTTGGTAGGAAGAACAGAGATATAGACTATTTTCTAAATGGAAAAGGGCTTCAGAAATCTGAAGCACAAGTGGGATTTGGGAGTCCGAGTTCAGGATTCTCTTAAGGTTAACATGCAAGTTCAGTTGGCAGTTAGGAAGGCAAATGTCATGTTGGCATTCATTTCAGGATAACTAGAATGCAAGAGCAGCAATGTATTGCTGAGGCTGTATAAGGCTCTGGTCAGACCACGTTCGGAATTTTGTGAGAAGTTTTGGGCCATTATCTAAGGAAAGATGTGCTGACGTTGGAGGGGGTCGAGAGGAGATTTACAAGAATGATCCCTGTGATGAAGGGCTTATCATATGGGGAATGGCTGAGGACTCTGTGTCTGTACTTGATGGAGTTTAGAAGGATGAAGTGGGATCTGATTGAAATTTACAGGATACTGAGAAGCCTGGATAGAGTGGACATAGAGAAGGTGTTTGCTATAGTAGGAGAGACCAGAACAGGGAAGCATAGCCTCAGGTGAAGGATGACCTCTTAGAACTGAGATGAGGAGGAATTGCTTCAGCTAGAGGGTGGTGACTCTGTGGAACTCATTGCTGCAGAGGGCTGTGGAGGCCACATCATTGAATGCATTTAAGACAGACATAGATAGGTTCTGGATTAGTAAGGGGATCAAGGGAGAAGGCAGGAGAATGGGATTGTGAAACACATCAGCCATGATTGAATGGCGGAGGTGAGTCAATAGACTGCATGGCTTAATTCTGCTCTTGTAGCTTATGGTCTTATGGTCAGTGTTGCTTTTCCTGATACAGGTTAATGATCTCAACTTTGGGTACAGGGTACAGCTTCAAAATTTGTGGAAGATGCAAAATTTAGAAGCATTTTAAAATGAAGAGGGTAATGGATAGGTTGGTGGAATAGGTGGATAGGCAACAGATGAATTTTGTAGAAATGTGATGCAGTAGGAAGAACATGGAGAGACAACAGAAAATAAAGGATACATTTCTAAAGGAGATGCTCAGGCAGGTGGACGTTGGTGTATATGTGCATAAGTCATTAAAGGTGCAGAATAGGTTGAGAGAATCATTAATGAGGTCTGCAGTATTTAAAACTTTATTAATAAAGGATAGATTACAAGATTATTTTAAACTTGCATAACAGTTTGGTTTGGTCTCAACTGCAGTACCACATCCAATTCAGAGCACCAGACTTCAGGAAATCTGTCAAGATATTGGAGAAGGTGCAGAAAAAATTGAGAAGAATGATTCTGGGAATGAGAAACTTGAGCTAATTTGAAAGATTAGAGAAGTTAGCACTGTTTTCCTGGAAGAATTGAAGATTGAGAAGAGAGGGATAGAGTGGATATGGACTGTTAGAAGAATCTAGACCAAAGGGGCTAAGATTTAAGGTGAGAAAAAGTTCAATCAATTAAAATGTGAGTAGAATTTTTTTCGTGTGCTAAGTGGTTAAGGTCTGGAATGTGCTGCTTGAAAATGTAAAGGCGCGTTTGAAGCATTCAGGAAGGAATTGTTGATTATTTGAATAGGGAGAATGTGCAGAATTATGGAGAACAGGCAAGGATGTGGCAATAGGTGCATTGCTTATTTGGAGAGTGGTGCAGACAGAACATGCTGAAAAGCCTCCTGCGTAACACTTCAGTGATTCTATGATGTTATTAAAAGCAGGCTCAATTGCAAAGACTGGAAAGGCTCTTCCTGGAACTTAACAGGTCATGAAACCCAACCAGGATGCTATTCAGGCCACAGTTGCTAGAAAAAGACAATCTACAATTCATTCACTCCTGTGGCAAATGACTAATGCCCTTGCCAGATGAAGCAACTAACGAGTTGGAGGGCTACAACATTTTCACCCTCTGGCAGATTTCCTGACAATTCAGAACAATTCAGATATGTGCTGTACAATCTTTTTTAAACGAAGTATCTCTGAGCCTTAAGCACAGCAACAAGCAGATCTCTGGACTGGAGGTCTACAGGAAGAGGACAAGGAGGTGAAAGAAGGCAACATTTAGGTAGAAAGATTGATCTGGAACTCTGCCAAATGGGATGATTGACAGTAATGGTTTACTTCTGCCATTCAGTTGTTTTTCTGGAGTTCTCACACATTGTTATGTTAAAAAATTACAATTCACGAAAGCTAAGCTGTCAATTTTGCCTCCCAACACTCCTTTCCAGCACTTAATATTCTTTAGTAGCCTTAACTCCAATATGATCTGTATCTGAAGCTATATTGCCTCTCTCTGATCCAATAGTCTATTTATCTAATCTCTTAAACTATGATGACTACATTTAAAAGTACTTAATTGACTGCAAATTGCTTTGAGACATTTTGCAGTTGTGAAAAGCATGATGGAAGTGAGTCTATTTTCTTGTACTGTATCTTGCTGTTGGTTGTACCCCCTACACTCACTGCCTGAGAGCTTAGCAAGAGTGGTAGTTGGCTGAGGCTTTCCTGTTGTAATGGTCGTGATTCCTGACCAATAGCTCCAATATGTGACCCTGGGCCCTGATGTTGAGGTCATGAGAGTGTGTGAGGGGCACATCATTTCTCATTACATGAGGAATCTATGAAACAAAAAAGAGAACAGAGTCATCTTAAGTTGCAAGTCATTTGGTGTATCATGCAAGTGCATTATAAGTGCAGTGCTTGTTCTGAGTCTTAAGCTTCAATTTGTTAAAACCCAGTCTATTCTGGGTATCAGTAAGGAGTGACTGTGTTAAAGATAATTTAATAACAAGGGTCTTTTCTTGTTCAGTTCTATTTTGTTTACCTATTCATACAGGCTTGCAGGTACAATGGAATTTTGAAAGACAGTGTGGAAAATTATCAGACTGATTCTCAGCCGGCTGTTCCCTATGCTACTTCCCTGCAATTGGATGTATAGATTCATAATTCTGTTTTGAACGTTTTATGTTCAGTTTATTAAAGATGCAAATAAGTGGTCTTCATTAACTCTACAGATTGTGCGTTGAACTGTAATTTTGACCTTGACCTGTGCAGTTGGACACAATCCAAGACAGATGATTTAGACTGGAAGCGCATCAGTGGATCAACACCCTCAGCTGTCACAGGGCCTTCTTATGATCACACCAGTGCAGGTAGGTGATATGAGATTCTTGTCTTACCACGAGGGGCTCAGAACATGCCGGAAACAGCACCAGGCACACCTAAAAATGAGGTATAAAACCAACAATATAGCACTGTGGTTCTCGAGGACTATCCAGATACTGCAGCACTGATAACTGCCCAATGGCAGTGTGGAAAATTGCCAAAGTATATCCTGTCCACAATATGCATGTCAAAACCTTTCAGACTATTCAATTCACTCTATGTGTTATCACGAAATGACTGACAGCACTGGACACTTCTAAGGATGTGGACCCAGCACTGAACATTTGTGCTCCAGGACTAATCAAGCTATTCCAATATATTGACCACACTGACATCTGCCTAGCAATGTAGAAAATGACCTCAGTATGTCCTGCACACAAAAAATTGACACATCCAACTAAACCAATTGCTGCCCTTAATCATCAGTAAAGTAATGGAAGGTGTCATTGTCAGTACAAACAAGCACAGTAACCTGCTTACTGGTGCTTAATTTGGGTTCTGCCAGACCCAATTAGTTCCTGACATCATTACAGTAACAGGCAAAGTATGGACAAATGAATTGAACATGAAGGGAAATGAGGCAACAATAAGGCAGCATTTGACCATCAGTGACATCGAGGAGCCACAGTAAAACTGAAGTCAATGGGAACTGGGGAAAACACTCCACTAGTTGGAGTCAAAATGAGTAAAAAGGAAGACTTTTATTTGTTTTTTGGAAATTAATCATCTCAGCTGCAGGACATCACTGCAGGAATTTCATAGAATAGTGACCAGGCACAATAATCATCAGCTGTTTCACCAATGATCTTTCCACCATCTTAAGGTCAGCAGTGATAATATTCACTGCTGATCGTGCAGTGTTCAGCACCATTTATGACTTTTCAGATATTGCAAATACAGCATGACCTGGACACCATTCAGGCTTGAGTTGACAAATGGCAAGTAACATAACCACCACACAAGTGCTAGGTAATTAGCATATCCAGCAAGATGGAATCTGATCATTGCCCCTTGACATTTAATGTAATTACCATTGCTGCAATCAAAATTCTGGGGCTATCATTGACCGGAAACAATATTGTGGCAGATCAGAGGCTCAATGCCTGCTCGCTATCTACAAGGCACAAGTCAAAAGCACAATGCCTGGATAAGTGCAGCTCCAACAATACTGAAGAAGCTTGACACCATCCAGGATAAAGCAGTGGCTTGATTGGTGCTCCATCTAACAGCTTCAACATTCGCTCCCTGCACCACTGATGCACAATGGCAACAGTGTGTACTGTCTGCAAGATTGACTAACGTGCCAATGCTCCTGTGACACTACCTCTAAGTCATGCAATCTCTAACATTGAGAAGGACAAGGGCAATAGATACGTGGGAATAACACCACCTGAAAGTTTTCATTCAGGCCACACACCATGCTGACATAGAACTATATCATCGTTAATGTCATTTTGTCAAAATCCTGGAACTCCCTCCTAAACAGCACTTTGGGTGTTTCTGCACTGCATGGACTGTAGCAGTGCAAAAAAGCAGTTCTCCACCACCTTCTCAAGGGCATCTAAAGATGTGCATTGAATGCTGACCTTGCCAGTGATGACCATATCCCCTGAATGCATTTTAAAAAAGCCATTTACTGTCCTGTCAAAAGCAGAAAGTGTTGGAGACAATCAGCAGGTTTGGTTGCATCTGTGGAGACAAAAACAGCGTTTCAATTTCATGTTCAGTATAACTTTCCTTTGGAATTGAAGGGGGATGGAAAATTATAGACTTATATGCTGTTTTGTTTCTGTTGACATCTGGGCTCATGTGAATATCCAAGGGTTATTTTTCTATTTTTGCAATGTGGACATCCTTGGCAAGGTCATCCTTTGTTGCTTATCATGGAAGAGACAATGGCCTATTGGTGTTCAGTATTATTCTGGTACTGGGATGTGAATCCCACCATGGTAGATGGTGGAATGCGAATTCACTATAAGTCTGGAAATAAAACACTAATGATGAACATGCAACGATTGTTGTAGAAAACAAAATTATTCACGAATGTCCTTAAGTGAAGGAAACTGCTGTCCCTGGCTGCTCTGGCCTTTATGTGACTCCAGACCCACAGCAATGTTGCTGACTCTTCACAGATGGTAAGCCTCTTAGTTGTACAAACCACTACAAAGCCTAAAGAAATGAATGAAACCTGATGGACCACCTCATATCAACAAAGTCACTGGAAATGGCAGTGGCAAACTCAGCTTTGTTATAACTCAGCCTGTATGAAAGAATCCAGGTCTCCATTTATTCAGTGACTGAAGATGGTATGCTCCATTTGGACTGAATTTATTCCTCTGCAGCCTGAAACAAAGTAGTGAATACCCAACATCAGTCCATCATCTCCACAGGAGAAATAGAGCAGATGTACATAGTGAGAGGATTCTTTCCTTTATTAATAAACAGTAAATCCAGGGCTGAGGACATACTGTGGTCCAGTCTAGGCTTCTGAACAATGTCCAGACAGCAGAATGGGAGAAAACAACTGGTCCACAAGAAATGGGGAAAGAGATTGAATGGTTTGTATTATGTTCAGACAAATTTCATACATAGATTAAACTATATTGGTATGCTTGGCAAAGTAATGCACTGATGGAGGAAGGACATTGAAAATGAAGAGATGGTAAATGTGTTCAAAGGGAGTTTCCAAACTTGGAGATATTCTGGACATGTTGGGTTAAAATTTCTAAGAAATGGCGAGACACTTTGATTCTTTTGCATTGGATACTGCAAAAGTTATGGCTCCTGACAATATTCCAGCAATAAAACTGAAGACTTGAGCTCTATAAACTTGCTGTGTCCCTAACCAAGCTGTTTCACCAATTTTAGTGATCGAGAAGAATTTACATTTCACTGCAGATTATAACATGTCATCCAATTACATGATTTCTTGTCAGAAAACATTTTCAGACATTTGTTTTCTCTGGCTACATTCATCCTGGCTATACCCAGGAAGATGTTTGTGGTTAATGGAGGTCCACTATTTCAGTCCTAAGATATTACTGCAGGATTTCCTCAGTGAAGGTATTTTCTCGTCAACTTGTTCAGAGATGTTATTAGACAACTCTGGAGCAGATGGTACTTGCATCCATGCCTCCTAGGTGAGAGATTGGGACACTACAATTGCACCACAAGAGCCCCTTGTTGTTCCAGTCAACATGCTCAGACATATATCAGTGGCAGGTGGGATCTTCTGACCCAAAGTTAGGGACGCTATCACTACAACAAAAATAAAGGAACAATCGCATTGAACATTCTCTCTTTTCTGTGAAGAAAGCAATCTGTTTCGGTATGTTTCAACACACCTCTAGGGTAGGTAGGACTTGAATCCTGGCCTGTCGGCATGAAACAACGGTGAGTATTTTTAATCAGCTATTTCAGATGTTCTGACACACCTCTGGAGGAGGTTGGACTTGAACTGAGGTCTCCTGGCCCAGAGGAAGGGACACTAACTGTCTTCAGCTGTTGCCTCAATAACCTGGGGATTGGAATTTGACCTGACAATGAATTGGATGAATCATATTAATTTTGTGGCAACAAAAGCAGATAAGAGGCTGGAGATTCATCAGGAATCACGCACTCTGTGATTCCTCAAAGCCTGTCCATCATCAACAAGGTACAAGTCAGAGCCAATGCTGTAAAACTCCCTGATTGAGTGCAGATAGAACAATACTCTGAAGGTCAACAGAGCAGTACACTTGTTTGCTACCCATCTGAAATCTTAAACATTCACTGCCCCCATACTGACACAATGCAAAAGTGTATACCATCCATAGGTATCCTACAATAACATGTCGAGGTTTTCTTGACCAACAATCTTTACCACCTGCTAGGAACTACTCGCAGTTCATTCTTTCACTATCTCTGAGATAAAATCCAGGAACATTCCTCTGAGCAGTACTTTGGGAATACCTGCATGAAAGTACAGCAGTAATTCACCACAGCCTTCACCTGAACAAGGGCATTTTTGAATGGTTAGTCAATGATGTCCTTGCTCGGGATGCTTAACACAATGATTTGTTTCTAACGCAAGGCGACTTGTTTGTAATGAGAGCATTATTGTGCGTGCAGGTGGCTACTACATCTACATTGAAGGCAATGAAGGCAGTGAGGGA